>NC_043710.1:59503078-59858066 GCF_006229205.1 Suricata suricatta
GCTGTGAAATTAGGTGATTAACTAGTTGTTACTTAACCTTCTAATTTCTGTATAAGTCTAATTACATGAAATAGAAGTTGGGGTTCTGATTTTTTACTTTGCTTATCCATTTGGAGTGTCATTGTAACTACTGTATTGTAAATGATGGAAAATAATTGCATATGTTAAAAAAATAGTGTTATATTCTTAAAAAAATAAAGAAATAAAGTTACAAAAAAGAAAAAAAAATAAAATCCTCCAATGGCACATGGATTACCCTTTGAATAAATTTCTAAATTCTCAAAAAAAAAATTATGAGCTGTCCAGTTTTCAAAAGTATTACTTTTTGATGATGTGAGCGCAAGAATCAGAAGTAATAATAAGCTAGAGTGTATTAAAGAAGTATTTGAAATACAGCATCTGTATTAGGTATAGACATATTTCTGGTTCATGCCATGGTAGTCGATAAATAGCTATATTCAAAGTATCATGTCTTATACGGGGTATTTTCAAAACCTAGAAAGGTGAGAATAAAAACTGAGGTTTGCTACCATCATCAAGACAATGAAACACAACCCAAAGAATGGGGGGAAATATTTGTAAATCATGTATCTGATAAGGGACTTGTATCCAGAGTATATAAAGAATTCTCACAAGTGAATAATAAAAGACCACCAAACTAACAACAACAAAAAAAGAACCAAATACTTAAATAGATATTTAAGTCTGTTAAGTCTGGATATCTCCACAGAAAATATCCAAATGGCCAAGAGGCTCACCAAAAGATGTTCTACATCAGTAGTCATTAGGGAAATGAAAATCAAAACCACACTAAGATGCCTCTTTACACTCACTAAAATGGCACAATAAAAAAGACATATAATAAGTGTTGACAAGAATGTGGAGAAATTGGGACCTTTATATACTGTTGGTGGGATTGCTGTAAAATGGTGGAAAACAGCCTACAAGTTCCTTACACAGTTAAAATTACCATGTGATCCACAGGTTCCATTCCTAAGTACCTACCAAGAGAAATGGCCACACAAAAACTTACACTCAAATATTCACTGACATTACTAATAATAGCCAAAAAGTAGAACCAACCCAAACGTCCATATTACCTGCTAAACGGATAAACAACCGTGGTATATTGATACAATGTATGCTCTTTGGCAATAAAATCAAATGAAATGCAAATCCATACTGCAATGCGGACATTGAAAATATTATGCAAAGTGGAACAAAATATGATACACTGTGTATTCCATTTATATGAAATATCCAGAATGGGCAAATGCACAGACACATAAGTGGCTGCCTAGAGTGGGAGGGAGGATGAAGAGTAAATGCTAATGGGAAAAAGTTTCTTTTTGTGTGATAAAAATATTCTTAGATTATGATGATATCTGAAGTATGAAAATATACTAAAACCCACTGAGTTGTACCCTTTAAATTGATGAATCTTAAGGTAAATGAATTATCTATCAATAAAGCAGTTTTTAAAAATTTGGGTTTGCTATGTTTAAATTCTGAGTAGCTCATTGGTTAAGGGTTCGACTTTGGCTCAGGTCATGATCTCATGGTTTGTGGGTTTGAGCCCCGCATCAGGCTCTGTGCCGACAGCTCAGAGCCTGGAACCTGCTTCAGATTCTGTGTCTCCCTCTCTCTCTCTCTGCCCCTTCCCCTCTCATGCTCTGTCTCTTAAAATAAATAAATAAATAAATAAATAAATAAATAAATAAACATAAAAAAATAAATAAATTCTTTTTTTTAAAACTTTTTTTAATGTTTATTTTATTTTTAAGAAAGAGACAGAGTGCAAGCAGGTGAGGGGGCAGAGAGAGACAGAGACACAAGATCCAAAACACATTCCAGGCTCCGAGCTGTGAGCACAGAGCCTGACGCAGGATTTGAACCCACAAACTGCAAGATCATGACCCGAGTCAAAGTTGACGCTCAACTGACTGAGCCATTCAGGTGCCCTGAAATTCTTACTAAAATTCTAATAAAGTTGATTTTCACTATTTCTGTATTTTTACTTCTGCAAATTATTCAGAAGATGGCTTAAGAATATTTATTAAAAAATAAGGTGAATTACCCCAAGACAGTAAATGGTGATGACTATTTTCTTTGTATAAAGAGGTAAATCAATCTTCTTAAATGGACATTTAGATTATTAGCAATTTTTCCCTAGTATAAATAAAGTTGCTTTCAACATTTTTGTTTATACATCTTTACACAGTTATAAGATCATTCTCTTAAGAAAAATCCTAGACATGAAATTCTTAGTAAAAGGTATTTCTCTAGAGAGGCTCTACCAATTTATATTTCCAACAGCAATATTCAAGAGGAAAACATGTTTTATTCTGAAATATGCTTGCCTTCATAGCTTACCAAAAAAAGGCATAATAAGGAAAAAACACCTGTTAACAAAACACCAAAAGCAAAAAGCAAAAGCAGAAGCAAACCAACAAAAAAAGAAAAACAGTAATAATCAAAAGCTCTTTCAAATACATTAGGCTGAATGTTTTCCCAATTCTGGCTTTGACAAGAAATTCAAATTTTTATTACATGACATTTCTGAATGTAGGTTTTGCAATTCAGTATATTCCTAATTCTCTCAGAATAAATATGTCACTTACAAATTATACTTATAGGCAGAGTATAAAACACTTAGATTTCTCTTATTTAAAAAATATCTTTACAGCTCTGTCTGCTGAGGGCTTAGAAGCAATAATCCCCCTACAGCAGCAAGATACCCAGTGACTGAATCTTGGTTTCTAGAATAACATTTTCCAATAAAAGGAACCAAGTCTTCTCAAGAAATGGTTGGCTCTAGGGCCTGGGTAGGGAAAATAAAAAACCTAAGATAACTGCCAAAACTTGGGAGCAACCAAGGTGTTCCTATGCAAGTGAATGGATAAACTATGGTACATCCAGGTAATAGAATATTATTTGACACTAAAAAGAAATGAGCTACCAAGGCATGAAAAGAAACGGAAGAACTTTGAACGTATATTACACTAAGTGAAAGAAACCAATCTGAAAAGGCTACTTACTCTATGATTCCAACTATATGACATTCTGAAAAAGGCAAAACTCTGGAGTCGGTGAAAAGATTATCAGTTGCCAGGGATTAAGAGGGAGGGAGTGATGAACAGGAAGGGCACAAAGGACTTTTACGGCAGTGAAACTATTCTAAATGATCCTATAATGGTGGATACATGCCATTATTATACATTTGTCCAACACAATAGAAAGTACACCACCAAAAGTGAAACCTAATATAAACTACAACCTTAAGAGTATTAATAATGTCAGTGTAGGATCACTGTGCATAAAAAACAAATAAATTAACTAATATGGAGTATCTTATAGTACCAAAGAATAAGGAAGCAGTCAAAAAACAAAAGGATAGGGGCACGTCAAAAGGCGACAAGAGCTGCTGTGAATGAGCTGCGAAATAGCTAAAACTAAAACAGTTTGAGCAACAAAATATATAACAGAACTAGAGTATAACCGCGCCTATAAAATAAACATACGAGTCCCTCCTGATATAAGTGAGTACAAAAGTCAATAAGCGGGAAGAGATAACAAATGTCCCATGCAGAAGAATGCCAAATACCCTCCCCTCCAACAGGGGGTGCTTAATTCCATCTCCCACCTCCCTACAGTGAGGATGGGTTAGCCATGGCGAATTACTTCCAAAGAACAAAGAAAGGGAAAAATAGCGTATTTTCAGTGGAGAAACCCAGCAGACACTATTTTAGTCAAGTAATAAAGGTTAACATGGATGCCACATAAACCCTGATATGACAAAATCACCTCACCTCTATGGTATCATGCAATGCACAGTAATAATAATTGGGGGAAACTGGCCAAGAGGTATACAAAAAGTTTGTACTATCTGTTCAACTTTGCTCAAAATTAGAAAGATTATTAAAAACAACCACAAAACTAAACTTAAAATGGAGCCATAAAACCACTAAACCGATGTAGATACCCTTTTGAAAAATGTTAAGCTTCTAAGTGTAACCACCATTTACTCAACTTTGAAAGTCTGCTAAATGGGGGCACTTGGGCCGCTCAGTCAGTTAAGCATCTGACTTTGGCTCAGGGGATAACCAGGTTCGTGAGCCCCACATCACGCCCCACATTAGGTTCACTGCTGTCGGCAACGAGCCTGCTTCAGGTCCTCTGCTCCTCTCTCTCTGTGTTCACCCCCCTCCACCTCCACTCACACGCTCTCAAAAACAAAACAAAATTTGAAAGTCTGCTGAATAAAATTAAAGAAAAAGCAGAGGGAAGAGTAACAGTTTCTCATTGGAGATTAAATCAGGCATTAAACTAAAACAGGAGGTATGCATATTAATAGTCCTAGAACTATGCATATTCAACTAGATCCATTTGACTGACATTATTAGAAATACTTCAAAACATTAAAAAATACTGAACCTCATATTCTGCCAATTTAATCTTCTGTCAAGTTTCACTGTACACTGTTCTATGGTTCACTGCACATTACTGAGAAAGAGGGAACATATTTAATCCACTAGTGGTATTATAATGGCAAACACTTGGTATAAAAGGTATAAATTTACCTTTCACATATTATGACATTTCTGAGGGGAAAGTACTTTGCCATTAGCTTAACAGATTAAAAAAAAAAAAAAAAAAGAAAACCAAGAAGTCAAGAAAGATAATCCAAAACTTGGATATAAGGCCAAAAGGTAGACAAAGTATCCTTTCAATGGACCACAGGGACACAGATCCATTTAAACATTATTTAATTACTTATCAGAATTACTTTGCTCTATTAGTCTATTTACTATTGAATTAAATATCCCAGATTACTTAAATTTACATGTTAGCTAGACTTTTGTCTAGTAGAGCTGCAAATCATTTGTCAGGTAGAAGTAAAAATTCCAAAGATGAAGGTTTACTGGTCTATAGGACATTAACAGTTTGTAACTAACCTAGCAATCTTATTCTAAAACTCCTTTATTAAGTTGCCTATGAATACACAGCTCTTCAAATGCTCTCTGAACTAGTCTTACTCCTCTACTTGTTCCTTCAGTAATTAATGAATTGAATAAAATATTTGATACGTGTTCAATTTATATATGTATGTGGTGTGATTTTAGTTTTTTAAAATTATGCTTTGAAAAGCATAAGGAATTCTCCATGACATGCCTAACATGACCTTTTCCACACACAGCTCTGCATCCTACCTTCTCACAGGGCTATTACAATAATAGGTTTTTTGCATGGTATCTGATAATATTAATTATCTGGTTATTAGAGTTATGTCTCAGAAAAAGGAATCTAAGTAAAGTATATGTTATTTTCAAGACCAGGTGATCTAACTTCCAAGAATTTCTGATTTGTCACATGTTGCTCCTGATGGTTCTGTGGGTTAATTTTCTACATTTAAGCCAATTACTTTAAAAAAATCTTTTCTTTCATTTCTTCCAGTTACTACTACTCCTTCTCCTTCTCCTTCTCCTTCTCCTTCTTCTTCTTTTTAATGAAAGAGGCTAATACCTGCCTCAGATGTAAATTAAAACTGCCTTTAGTTTCATAAACATGAGTTAGTACAATTTTGAGATTTATGCAAAAAAAAAAAAAAAAAAAAACCCCAAAACTTCATCTTTCCAGTATTGTATTTTTCACTAAAACCAAAAGTCTAGACTAATGTATTTTTGGAAGAAACCTGGTGATTGTCAAATCTAAATGTACTTTGGTGAATTCAAGAGGATTAATTGTAAATACTAACAATTTTCAGGTTTTAGCATTGGGAAGAAAAGCATTCTTTCATCCTTACCCAACCCATAATCAGTAGTCCATTAAAGCAAAAGAGAAAAGAAAATTCTGTACCCTGACATCACTTCTAGGTGAAGTTGTCCCGAAACAGTTAAGAAAGCAGGAACATTGAAGAAATTCTCCTCAGGCACCTTAATTTTACTTGAAGGCTGCAAATGAAAAACATGAGCCACAAAAAGCTATGAGATGTTTTGTTCTACTTTTCACTTCCACATACATGACACAACTAAAAATTACAATGCAATTAAACATACGTGAGGACAGGTCATTTTCTTGAAAATAAACGCAGTTCTCAGTATACTCCAAAAAGAGAAAATGCCTACTTGGCAAGTGCTAAGGTCAAGGAAGTTCGCTTTGTATTTTCAAAATATACAACAACCAAAGGACAAAGTACTTTTGTCACAAAATACATTTCTGCATAAAAATTTTGAATGAGACAGCTAAAGTAAGAGATTATGAATTAAAAATTTTAAATGTGAAAAATTATATCATATCTTACAATTCTGACATGTGTTTGAGATTTTATTTTCTCAAGGGAACAGCCTCTAGAACATGTGTTGTCCTATTACTGAATTTTTAATAATAATGTTTTTAATGCAGATTTTTGTAAACACATTATAAAGTTTTATATACATTATTTCATTTAATTTCCACCACAACTCAGAGGTAAGAGGGGCAGAGCCCTATCTTTAAAACATATTGGAAGCAACTAGGGCACCTGGGTGGCTCAGTCCATTAAGCCTCTCTGACTCTTGGTTTAGGTTCAGGTCACGATCTTATGTTTCATGGATCCGAGCCCCACGTCGGAATCTGAGCGGAAAGGGCTGAGCCTGCTTGGGATTCTTTCTCTCTCTCTCTCTATCTCTCTCTCTCTCTCTCTCTCTCTCTCTCTCCCTCCCTCCCTCCCTCTCGCTCTCTCCCTCTCTCCCCCCTCTTTCTCTGCTCTGCCCCACTCCCAATTTGTGCTCTCTCTCAAAATAAATAAATAAACTTAAAAAACATTTAAAAGATATTTGGAGCAGTTAGATTTAAAGATCTTTCAAAATTTACAAAATAGCATGTTCATTCTATTTGAAACAGGTAGGAAACAAGCCAGGCAACATTTATAACATGCTAAAAATTATCTGCAGGTCAAACATAACTTAAATAGTATAAATTTAAGAAAGTTTCTGGATCCAGATATGAATATTATACTCAATTTTTTGAAGAAAATTAATTTACTTATCCTTGTACCTCAAATTGCTCATTTGTTCGAAAGTAACAGTATAACTTTTAGTGTAACAGTGCAGTTACTATAAAAGCAACAAAGCCTATTTTATTTTAAGTTTATTTATTTATATTTTGAGAGACAGAGAGTACACAAGCAGAGAAGGGGCAGAAAGAGAGTGGAAGAGAGAGAATCCCAAGCTGGCTCCACACCAAGTGGGCTTGACCTTACAACTATGGGATCACCTAACTGAGCCACCCAAGCACCTGAAAAAAAGCCCATTTTAAATATGCAATCGAGAATGTGAGACGCCTTTTAAAAGGCTTAGTATCAAATTCTGAATTACAGAAACACATGAAACAAAGGCCTCTCAGGGTGCCTGGGTGGCTTATTTATCCAACTCTTCATCTCGACTCTGGTCTTGATCTAATGGTCATGAGTTCGAGCTCAGCACTGGGCTCTGTGCTGTGCAGGAAGCCTACAAGAAAGGATGGATGGACGGACGGATGGAAGGAAGGAAGGAAGGAAGGGGAAAGAAATGAAGGCATCTTATTAAATTCCACTGGTTCTAAAAATATTGTGTACCATATATAGGCATATATGTGTATGAGTGAGAAATCTAGTGTAAAAATGACCAATTAAAACCATTCATTAATTTTGTAATTGCCTGTTATTTTCCAGACTTACTTTAAAACTGTTCCTAAATGTCCTATCACTGCTTTTTTTCTTTTTTAATATTTATTTATTGGGGGGGGGGAAGGGCAGACAGAGAGATGGAGAGAGAGAATCCTAAGCAGACTCTGTTCTGTCAGCATGGAGCCCAACCATGAACTGTGAGATCATGACCTGTGCTGAAATAAAAAATTGGACACTTAACCAAGTGAGCCACCCAGGCACTGCCTATCACTGCTTTTTAAAAATCCATATTCACTGGGATTCAGTGAATCTCATATTCACTGAAAGGATGTTGTTTCCAAGGACTTACAGACTCAATACTAATATATTTGCCCTGACGTGTTAGGATTTCAAAATAAAAAATATACATTTCCTCATTTTTAACAAAGTAATTATGATTCAAATAAGGCCCAGCACATTTATAAGAATATTATATTTTGTCCTTTCTTTTACCTCTTTAGTCTATAACTTGTATTGGTGTTTTATCTCAACTTCTCCTAATGTGATTTCTTTCATTTCATATACATATAAAAGTCTAGTTTTTATGATTACATTTTAGTTTTTCACTTACTAGCATTTGTACAAAAGGTACATTTCACTACTTCTTTATACCTTCCAATATCATATGTACTTACAAACAAATTCATTTAAAAGAAATTTAAAAATTATTTCCTTTTATTTCTCCTATACATTAGAGTATGCATTACATTGATTTTTTTAAAACTCCTATATAAATTAAGTTATATTACATATACATTTTACTTCAAAATGTTAAAGCGACATTATGAAACATTTTAAAAAGGAATTACTGAGAGTGATATTGGCAATCATGGTAGGATGGGTACCTCTGAAGGAGTGTCCCTCCACAGAAGAACTAAAAATAATGAGTAAAAACTGTCAGAATCAACTGTGGGAACTCTGGAAAACAGTCAAAGGTTTATAGCAACCAAACACAAGCTGAATTAAGAGAGGAAACTTAAAAGTGACAGACTCCACACAACGACAGCAGACTGCACTTTTGTCTCAAGTACACATGGACTATTGTTGGGGACAGACCATATCCTAAGACATAAACTAAAAAAGACTAAAATCATGCAAGTTCTTTTCTTTGGCCATAATGGAGTGAAACCGTAATGTTAAACGTTGTGGTTGCTTAGGAAAACAGCTTGGCGGTTCCTTAAAAAGATAAAGAATTACTATACATCCTCCAATTTTACTCCTAGGTATACATGTAAAAGAATTAAAGCCAGGTAACTCAGAACACCTGGGCGACTCAGTTAAGTGTCTGATTCTTGATTCTTGGTTTCAGTTCAGGTCATCATTTCATGGTTCATGGGCTGGAGCCCTGTGTCAGGCTCTACACTGACAGCTTGGAGCCTGGAGCCCGCTTCAGATTCTGTGTCTCCCTCTCTTTCTGTCCCTCCCCTGCTGGCACTCACCTGCTTTTCTCTATCTCAAAAACAAATAAAAACATTAAAAAAAAAAAGCCAGGTACTCAAATACATACATGTACCTTAATGTTCATAATAGCACTACATGCTGTAGCCAAAGGTGGAAATAATTCAAATGTCCATTAACAGATAATGAATAAACAAAATTAACGTATGCAATCAATGGAATAATATTCAGCCATAAGATGAAATGAAATGCTTATCTACACATTAAAACATAGCTAACCTTGAACAAGTTATGCTAAGTAAAAGACATAGAAGGCCATATATTAACATGATCCCATTTATAAAGAAATGTCTAAAAGAGACTGTTGAGAGCCAGGGCTCTGGAGGGGGAAGGAGAAATGGGAATAGAGCAGGAGATTTCTTCTAGGGTAATAAAAATGTTTTGGAACATGATACAGATGGTGGTTGTACAACATGATAAATGCATTAAATGCCACAAAATGTACCCTTTAAAATAGTTAATTATATGTCATATAAATTTCATGTCAATTTTTAAAAATTTTTTTAATGTTTTTTTATTTTTTTTGAGAGTCAGAGAGAGCGTGAGCAGGGGAGGGTCAGAGAGAGAGGGACACACAGAATTGGAAGCAGGCTCCAGGCTCTGAGCTAGCTGTCAGCACAGAGCCCAACGCGGGGCTTGAACCCATGAACCCCGAGATTATGACCTGAGCTGAAATCGGATGCTTAACCGACTGAGACACCGAGGAGCCTCTCATGTCAATTTTTTAAAAAGTACATATAAACAAGTAACTACTGGATCTGACAGGGTCAAAAACTACTAACGTAGCACTGCAAATTTAACATCTGTAATCTTTCTTACATACTTGGTAGTACTGGAGAATAAAATATACCAATTATGTACCCAATTTTGTGACTTTGCCAGTGGGTAGGACTTCTTTAATAGGAGCCACCAAATCCAAATGATAAAGTGATATATGAACAATTTTTTTTAATTTTTAAAAAAAAAAGTTTTTTTGAAAGAGAGAAGCAGAGAGTAAGGTTGGCAGAGAATCCGAAGCAGTATCTGCACTGACAGCAGAGAGCCCAATGCTGGGCTCGAACTTACACACCATGAGTGAAATCATGACCTGGGCCGATGTGGGACACTTAGCCATTTGACTGAGCCACGCGGGAGCCCCAACAAATTTGACATTAGCATTATGGATTCTTATTTAATAAAGAAAGTATATAGGCAAAGTCAGAAGAAGAATGCAGATTAAGAAGAAAATATTTTCAGGGCACCTGGCTTGCTCAGTCAATAGATAATGAGACTCTTGATCTCAGGGTTGAGAGTTTGAGCCCCATCTTAGGTGTAGAGATTATTTAACAATAAAATATTTTAAAAAGAGAATAAAATATTTTCAGCATCTAAAATTGACAAATGATTAACAGACAGGATATATAAGGACTTCCTGCCAAGAAAACAAGAAAATGAGCTGCTTCCCAACTGGGCAAGGGATATGAAAAGAGATTTACAAAAAGGAAAATTCAAATGACTAAGATGAATGAGGAAACCCTCAAATTCATTACAAATTAAAGAAATGCAAATGAAAATTAGGCATTTTAAGAAAAATTCATTACATTTACAAGACTGACAAAGATTAGAAAGTTGTTTAATGTCAAGTGTAGGTATAGACTCAGGGTATGATAGGCAGATTTCTAAGATGCACCCTAAGATTCTCAGTCTGTGGTTAATTCCATCAACCACTAAAGCAGGAACTGCCAAGAAGGGATTTTGCAATTAAATTTCCAATCAGAGAGCACAGGCAGTAATTTCTCTGACATCTGCCATGGCAAGATTTTCCTAGATATGTCTCCTGAGGCAAACGAAATAAAAGCAAAAATAGGACTACATCAAGATAAAAAGCACAGTGAAGGAAAAACAAAACTAAAAGGAACCTACTGAATGAGAGAAAATATTTGCAATAACATTTCTGACAAAAGGTTAGTATCCAAAATATATAAAGGAAAACTCAACACACAAAAACCAAATTGTACTCCAATTAAAAAATGGGCAGAACACATGAACAGACATTTCTCCAAAGAAGACAACTAGAGAGCCAACAGACACATGAAAAGATGTTCATCATCACTTATCATCAGGGAAATGCAAATCAAAACAATAATGAGGTATCACCTCATATGTGTCAGAATGGCTAAAATAAAAAACACAAGATACAACAGGTATTGGCAAGGATGTGGACAAAGAGGAAACCCTCTCTTGCACTGTTGGTGGGAATGCAAACTGGTGCAGCTACTCTGGAAAATTATACGGAGGCTCCTCAAAAAATTAAAAATAGACCTACCCTATGATCCAGTAATTGCACTGCTGGGTGTTTATCCCCAAAATACAAAATCATGAATTCAAAGGGATACGTGAACCCCTATGTTTACCGCAGCATTATTTACAACAGCCAAACTATGGAAGCAGCCCAGGTGTCCACTGATAGATGAATGGATAGAGAAGATGTGATATGCATACATATGCGATGGAATTATTTATTATAACAGTGGAATATTATTTAGCCATTAAAAAGAATGAAATCTTGCTATCTGCCCAACATAGATAGACATACAGAGTATAATGCTAAGTGAAATAAGTCAGACAGAAAAAGACAAATATCATATGATTTTACTCATTAGCAGAATTTAAGAAACAAAACAAATGAGCAAAGAAAAGGAAAAAAAGAGAACTATAGAGAAAAGAGCCATAGAGAACAAACTGATGGCCACCCAGGGGAGTGGGGGGGGAGGATGGGTGAAATAGGGAATGGGTATTAAAGAATACACTTACCATGATGAAAAAAAATAAAGAAATGAGCAAAAAATTAAAAAAAAATAAAGTGAGATAATTCTTATTCATCTTGCCTTAGAGTTTATTAAAAAATCCCAAAAATACAAAAATAAAATAAAGTTCCAAGTCAGATGGCCTCAAGATGTGGAGATTTTCTGGGTATTCCTGACCTAACCATGTGAGCTCTCTAAAAAGCAGAATTTTCTACAGCTGGTTGCAGAAGAGGAAGTCAGAGATCTGAAGCAGGAGAAGGATTCCACAAGCTGCACTAGCTCTGAGACAGAGAAGGCCACACGCAGTGTATTTCTGGATATATATTCCAGAGAAGTTTTCATACAAGTCCATTAGGGAATACAGTGAAAACCATTTATGCAGTATTTTTTTTCTGGGTTTAACTTAGAACTGGAAACAACCAGAGTCCTTAACTAGAAGAGTAAGTAGTAAAATGTAGCAGAAAAATACCACTGAATATTTTGGACCAATGAGAAGCAAGAAATAAATGTACCTACAGGGACAGAATTTCAACAGAGCTAAATGGGAAGAAGTAGGAAACAGAACAAGATACATGGTACTTTATCATTAATGTAAACCAAAGGCACATACACAAGATCACTCACATCTTATGAGGCTATATACACAATAAAAGATAATATATCAACCATATTAAAGTTAATACCTCCAAAAGAGAAGAAAAAAGAATGGAAAGGTGATTCGAATAAAGAGGAAAAAATAAAACAAGAAAGGGACTATGTTGAATTGTGTTTTGTCAGCTTGGCATTATTGTCCCCATCCAAACCAAGGACTACGTTTCCTCAAATTCCCTTTCCTGCTTGGTTCCAGGTGATAGTTGGCCATCTACTGTTGGAGAGGAAAATGCAAAAGATTTGAGGGGAGAAAATAAAACTGAAGTCATGATTCTCAGAAGACTGTGGCAATCTGCCACAGTGACACATATACACTGAGGGGCTCGATGATCTCTAGTTTCTGGCTTGTCTTCCATACTACTGACCAATAGTAGCTCTAAGGCAGCCACCAAGCGCTTGACTGCAAACACTACACAGTAGATTAGATTACCTGCATTAATGGCTTCAAGTTTTCACACCTTTCTGTATCAGCACCACTTAGGATATTACACAACAATTCTGAGTTTGACCATGTGACTCATTTTGACTAATGGTATGGTAGCAAAAAATTGACAAATATAGTGGCTGTGCATTTCCACATTTTTTTCTGGCCCTGATTAGCATAATGGAGAACTCTGAGAGACGTGTGAGGTCATCCTAGATTGGTCAGTTTCCAGGCAAACTATCAGCTAACCAAGTTCAACTGAGATCACTTTCACCCAAATGCCCTGTAGACTCACAGGAAAGAATAAATGGTTTTGTTGCACAGTAATATGACATGAGTACCTTGGGAAGACCAATAATGACAGTGTACCATGAATGAAAATTATGTTTAACTGAACTCTATATTGCTGATATTAAAAGAGGGTGGCTCAGTTGAGTGTCTGACTCTTGATTTCAGCTCAGGTCATGATCCCAAGGTAATGGGATTGAGCCCCACACTGGGCTCAGCGCTGAGTATGGAACCTGCTTGGGATTCTGTCTCTCTCTCTCTCTCTGCCTCTTGCCCCACTCAAAGAAAAAAAGAGAGAGAGGAAGAAAGGAAGGAAGGAAGGAAGGAAGGAAGGAAGGAAGGAAGGAAGGAAGGAAGGAAGGTGGAGAAACACATGCCAAAAAACAAAAAACAAACCCCCAAATACATTTTAAATAATATATATTTTTTAAAGTAGGACTCTGAGGTGCTATTAGCAGGTACTCACATGGTATATGGGTTTTATTCCCTGTGTATTCTTTTTTTTAATATCTTTTTTTGACACAAGCAAACTTCATTTATTATTGTTGTTGTTAAAGTAAGCTCTACACCCAATGTGGGACTTGAACTCAGGACCCTGAGATCAAGAGCTGTATGCTCTACTGAATGAGCCAGCCAGGTGCCCCATTTTCTTTGTATTCTTTATCACATAAACATTTTATCTTTTGTCCTATGGTGGCATGGATTCCTTTGATCAGCACCAATAAAAAATTAAAAAAACAAGAACAAAGTATGGAACAAAGCCAAATACCAGGAAGAATGTAGGTGGTTACAATGCATTACCTGTAATGAAAACACAGTTGGGGGAAGACCAAGAGAAGAGAAGGCCAAATAATCACTGAGTTCTTTGAGGGGAGAATGAGTTTACACATCCTAGTATACTAAACACCTAGCACACTGCCAGAGACAAGTAATTGTTCCATAAATGCTTGTTAACCAAGAGTGATGACAAGTGTGAGCAGAGGGAGTTAGCCAGCAGAAATCCAAAGAGTCAAAGTCTGATTAAGAAGAGAAGAAAAAAAAAGCAAAAAAAAAAAAAGCAAGGTTAAGGGATTATTGTTTTCTGCTCAGGTCATGATCTCATGGTTCATGGGTTCGAGCCCTGCATCGGGCTCTATGCTGACAGCATGAAGCCTGCTTGGGACTCTCTCTCTCTGTCTCCCTGTCCCTCCCCAACTGGCATCCTCTACTCACTCTCTCTCAAAATAAACAAATATTAAAAAAAGAGGGGGAAGCAGCAAGGAAAGCAGAAAAGCATATGTAGCACATTTAGCAGCAAAACTTTCTAGCAAAGTGTCATGGCTTGGCTGGTCTGAAAGATACTTGTAGTGCACTTTTAGTGGTATGTCTGTTTTCAAACATAAGTACGGATAAGCGGATAGTTTACAGAGAGAAAGTATTTCTTATGTTAACTTTTAGAACTATACCATTTATAATTAATTGTTATTTCTAGTAGACTTGTAAATAGATGTTTAGTGCGTCTTTCTTTAATGTCACCATCATTTAACATCTACCGGAATTTTTATTTTTATTTTATTAATTTGTTTATCTATTTTTATTATTTTTTTTAATTTAAATCCAAGTTAGTTAACATACAGTGTGATAATGATTTCAGGAATAGAATTTAGAGGTTCATCACTTACATGAAACACCCAGTGCTCTTCCTAGTAAGTGCCCTCCTTCATGCCCCTTGCCCATTGAGCCCATCCCCCCCCACCCAACACCCCACCAGCCACCCTCAGTTTGTTCCCTATATTCAAGAGTCTCTTGTGGTTTGTCTCCCTCTTTATTTTTATGTTATTTTTGCTTCCCTATTATATGCATCGGTTTTGTTCTCAAATTCTACATATGAATGAAATCATGGTATTTGTCTTTCTCTTACTGACTTTTGCTTAGCATAATACACTCTCGTTTCGTTCACAATGCTGCAAATGGCAAGATTTCATTCTTTTTGATCGCCAAGTAATATTCCATTGTGTGTAGATATATGTACACATCACATTTTCTTTATCTATTCATCTGTTGGACATTTGGGCTTGTTCCAAACTTTGGCTGTTCTCGATAGTGCTGCTACAAACACTGGAGTGCATGTGCCCCTCTGAAGCACTCCTGTATCCTCTGAATGAACACCTAGCAGTGCAATTGCTGGGTTGCACCTGCAGGAATTTTTAAAAATACAAAATACAAAAATGTATTTTGAATATATGGCTGTATGTTTAAAGTGTTTAGAGAAAACATTTCATTTTCTTCAGAGAAATAAATTATGTGCCTACTATGATTCTACCTTCCTCCTATCCACTCCAACTCATAAGCACATAATCTGCAGATATCCTTAATAATTAAATGCCATTTTTGGCTAGATATAAAAAGATTGTTGGGGCACCTGTGTGGCCCAGTTGATTAAATGTCCGGCTCTTGACTTCAGCTCAGGTCATGATCCCACAGTTCGTGGGTTTAAGCCCTACATAGGGCTCTGCGCTGGCAGTTTAGGACCTACTTGGGATTCTCTCTCTCACTCCCTTTCTCTCTGCCCCTGCCCCACTCACACACACTCTAAATAAAGACATAACATTTAAAACAAAACAAAGATATATTCTCTCTCCTGCCAACCTTACTCAACACCATTTTCCTAATTTTGACATCAAATAGGAAAATTTAGGA
This sequence comes from Suricata suricatta, assembly GCF_006229205.1. Lineage (NCBI taxonomy): Eukaryota > Metazoa > Chordata > Mammalia > Carnivora > Herpestidae > Suricata > Suricata suricatta. The sequence continues at coordinate 59,519,049 of NC_043710.1, forward strand.
AAGATAATCTGATCAATTTCCTCTGCTTCTGTATTCTCATGGATGTGGCTCACTCAGTTCCAAGAAGATGTATCTCTATATATTCTCTTAGATACCCTTCACTCTCTAAACCAACCACTCCCACTCACCTCTGGGACAGCTTATTTCCCTCTTTCTTTAAGGTTGCAAGTCTTAAAATTACTCAAATTTACATAAAGCATTAGGAGAATCATAAGTTTTAAAGTGAAAATTAAACAGAATACTAAAAATAAATCGTATATTTTATTTATTTCTAAAAGTTTCTGAAGCAAAATACTAAGTTGGGTGACATTTGGTTATTTATTTTCTATGCTTTTCCTGTATGTTTAAAATTACAAAAAAAACACAGATCAATATTTACAGCTCTTAAAATGTCCAGCTTGTAACTGTATGATCCCCTAAATGTCAGAACTTCTCAACCTTTTTTTTTTCAAGCATAAAATAAGGGGTTTTTATTCATCTTCACCATTTTTGTTTTGCTTAATGACCAGTGTTAAGTTTTCATTAAAAGTTATAGTATTTTACCTACAAAATGCATTGAATAGTCTTATGCTACCCTATATATATAATTATTACAATATCTCAAAGGGAATATAAGTTCTAAGTTCCAAAATAACCACCTCAAAAATAAATTTTCTGAATCTCTGAATATTGTATGTCTGCTGTATCTTAAAAAAGAAACCAAAGTAACTAAACTAAATGTAATTAAATAAATAAAATAGAAATTACTTTATATACTACCAAAACACTAAAATGCCAACATCATTAAGTATGAGGCAAGTAATAAGATATCAAGCATTCTTCCTGGTTTATGTTTGGAAATATTTTTCAAAATGAATGAATCCTCTGATTCTAAAAATTTATTTCAATGTATAGTACTCTAAAAAGTGTCTTTATATTATTTTATATTTTATTATTTCTCCCAAATAAAATACTCATAGTTTGAAAGAAATATGGTCAAGGTGGGCTAAACGTAGATGAATTACATACTATAATTCTAAGAATTTGGGGAATTATTACTGATGTGCTGGAAATACTACAAATTACCACAGCATTATTATCCCAAAATTCCTGGGGGGATAAGCATATATTCACATCACACCACCTACTACAATGTAAATAAAATTCTGCAATTTATTTCTGGTTGACACAATGATACAGCTACCAAATTGACATAGCACCACTTACTTCAATGATGTAAGATAACAATCTTTGTAGGATAGCTTAGGTCTATTTCTGAGCTTTAAGTTCTAGCCCCCTGTTTATTTATGCATAAGTAACACTCAAAATTTAGAGGCTTTATAGTGTATTTTAATTGCTGGTTATTCTACCATTAAAAAATTTGTTTTTTTAATTTTTTGTTTAAATTCCAATTACTTAACATATAGTGTAATACTAGTTTCGGGTGTACAACATAGTGATTCAACACTTCCACACATCACCCAGAGCTCATCACAAGTGTACTCTTTAATCCCTATCACTACTGAATCCATCCCCCCTTAATCTCTCCCTGGTAACTATCCATTTGGGCTCTACAACCAAGAGTCTGTTTCTTGGTTTGCCAACCCGCCCCCTTGCTCCCTTTCCTTCTTTTTAAAATTCCAAATATGAGTGAGAATATAAGGTATTTGCCTTTTTCTGACTGACTTATTTCAGTAGCACAATACTCCAATTCTACCCATGTCATTGTAAATGGCAAGATTTCATTCTTTTTTTATGGCTGAGTAATATTCGTGTGTGTGTGTGTGTGTGTGTGTGTGTGTGTGTACATTTCTTTATTCATTTATCAACTGATGAACATTGGGGCTGCTTCCATAATTTGGCTACAGTAAACAATGCTGCTGTAAACATCACGGTACATATATCTCTTTGAATTAGTATTTTTGTATTCTTTGGGTAAATATCTAGTGATGTACTTGCTGGATTATAGGGCAGTTCTATTTTTAACTTTCTGAGGAACCTCCATACTATTTCCCAGAGTAGCTGTACCAGTTAGCACTTCCACCAACAGTGGAAAAGGGTTCCCCTTTCTCTGCATCCTCACCAACACCTGTTGTTTCTTGCACTGTTGATTTTCACCATTGTGACAGACGTGAGGTGATATTTCATTGTAGGTCTGACTTACATTTCCTTGATGATAAATGATGTTGGCCATCTTTTCATGTATCTGTTGGCCATCTGGATGCCTTCTTTGGAGAAACGTCTGTTCATGTCTTCCACCCATTTTCAGACAGGTTATTTGTTTTTTGGGTGTTGAGTTTGATAGCTTTATAGATTTTGGATACTAAGCCTTTACTGGATATTTCATTTACAAATATCTTCTCTTATCCCATAGGTTGCTTTTCAGCTTTGTTGATTATTTCCTTCACTGTGCAGAAGCTTTTTATCTTGATGTAGTCCCAATAGTTTAATTTTGTTTCCCTTGCCACGGGAGACTTATCTAAAAAGAAATTGCTAGAGCCCACCATTTTTGGTCACTGTATTCTTTAGCATTAACACGAATGAAGCCTTTTCCAAATTCTCCCAGTTGAGAAATAAATTTGTGTCCCACCTCAAATACAGGTATCTTCCATATTTCCAGGCCCTACTTCATCCAATTCAATCTTCAACCGAAAAATATTTACAGAGTGACTCCTATGTGCCCAGCATTAGGTTAAATGCAGGGATATAGTAATGAAATAAGAGACAAGGTCCCCAAAGAACTCTAGTTATTTTCAATTTCATGGGTTAACACTATGAAACAAAAGTTATTTAATATGAAGCATTGCTACTGAGTTTTGTTAACTTATGAATATGTCTGAAAGAGTTTATATCAACAAAGTCCTAATTTCCTGACTCATTCAATCAATGAATCTAACACCCCAAAGGAACCTAAAGAACTTTGCTCAAGTTTTTTATTCCCTTAAGTGTTCAAAATTCAAATAAAAATGGGCTCCCAGATTGCTGGAAAAACTAACTGATGTTCATTTTTATGGCTGAGGGTGGATATACAAATCATATGATCCATAGAAAATGCCTCACAATGTTCTGACCAAGTACACTGAAAAGCCAGTCAATATCACTGCACACATATCAGAATGGGCAAGATCCAGGACACTGAAACACCAAATGCTAGTGAAGATATAGAGCAATAGGAACTCTCATTCATTGCTGGTAGGAATGAAAAATGGGACAGCCACTTTAAAGATAGTTTGGTGGTTTCTTAGAAAACTAAGACTCTTGTAAAACTGTTGAGCAATTGCCCTGCTTCATATTTGCCCAAAGAAGTTGAAAATTTGTATCAAAATATGCACACATATTTACAGCAGCTTTATTCACAACTGCGAAAATTTGGAAGCAACCAATATGTCCTTCAGTAGGTGAATGGATAAACTGTGGTACATCCAGGTAACCAAATATTATTCAGTTAAAAAGAAATGAGCTATCAGGCCATGAAAAGACATAGAGGAAACAAAGGCATATTACTAAGTGAGAAAAGTCAGTTTGAAAAGGTCATATTATATAGGATCCCACGTATATGATATTCTGGAAAAGACAAAACCATGGAGATAATAAAAAAGATCAGTAGTTGCCAGGGGGTAGGGTGGTGGAGGGATGAAAAGGTAGAACAAAGGATTTTTAAAGCAGTGAAACTACTACGTATGATACTATAATGGTAGATATATGTCAACACAGAATGTTATGTCCAAAGACAAAATATATAACACAAAGAGAAAACCTAATGCAAACTAAGGACTTTGGGTGATAATAATGTGTCAATACAGTCAACAATTTAACAACTGTACCACTCCAGTGGGGGATGTTGATAAAAAGGAAGCTATCCATGTATGGGGCAGGGAGTTTATGGGAAGTATTTGTATCTTTCCTTAATCTCACTCTCAATCTGAAACTACTCTAAAAAGTAAAACCCATTTTAAAAAACTCAAGCCAACATATAGATGGATTTCTATAATTAACATGCTATATCCTTCATTTGCCAAGAGAAGTGGTCTCATTTCTATCAGTGTCAGCAAATATAAACAAAAAAGAGATAAAGGACTCTTCACACAGAACACATGGAACACCAGGAAGCTGTGGAGGTTGTTTGTATTCATATAGGGCATATCTTGGTCTTTACGCTGGGTTGTTTTCCACAAAGATGAGACTCAGAAAGAGGAATGTGTTTATCGTTTTTTTACAACTTTTAAATGTGCCCAAAGGTTTCAGAATTAGATAATAAAACCAATAATTAAATAAATAATGAGGAAGAGAACTGACCTAACTATCATCTCATTATTTAAGACATTCCTTATTTGGAACTTTTAAGCTTACTAAACTAGCAATTAGGAATATCCTCTCACTTGATATAAACAAAAATTTAATTTGTGAACACGGTAAAACTTTAGAAAAGACGGTTTTGATGCTGGGGTTGCATGGTTTAATGCAATAAAAAATTGGTAATGATGTACTTATGAGGAAAAAATACCATAAGAAAAAGTATTTCCTGAAATAACACTAAAAAGCCACGAATTTTTTTCTCTAACTTATTGCAACATACAACACACATGCAGAAAAGTACAGAAAACGTACAGCTCAATGATTTATCACAAAATACATGCCTCAAGAGTATTACTCAGAACACAAAATACAACAGTAAAAACATATGACAAAACTCTTGCTTCCAATAACTCAACCTTTAAAAAATTTTTTTTAAATATTTATTTATTTTTGAGAGGGAGAGAGACAGGTGTGAGCAGGGTAGAGGCAGAGAGACAGGGAGACACAGAATCGGAAGTAGGCTCCAGGCTCTGCACTGTCACCACAGAACCAGAGGCAAGGTATGAACCCACAAACTGTGAGTTCATGACCTGAGCCGAAGTCAGATGCTTAACTGACTAAGCCACCCAGGCACCCCCTATTAACTCATCTTTTCTTTCAAAATGTTAATCTAACCACCAAAACCTTATATTACTTTTTAAAGAAGAACAAACTAAGTCCAAAGTCAGCACAAGGGAGGAAATAACAAAGATCGGGGTGGAAATCAATGAAATAAAAACTAAAAAGACAATAGAAAAGACCAACAAAAAGTAAGAGCTAGTTTCTGAAAAGATAAACAAAATAGGCAAACCATTACCTAAACTTACCAAGAAAAAAAGAGAGAGAATTCAATAAATAAAACTATAAATGAAAGAGAAGATATTATAACTTACATCATATAAATACAAAGGATTATGAGATTACTATGAATAATTATATGCCCCCAAATTGGACAACCTAGAAAAAAAGATAAATTCCTAGAAATATATACCTACCATAAAGAAAAGTAATCAAAAGCCTTCCAACAAAAAAAGTCCAAGATGAGAGGGTTTCACTGGTGTATTCTAACACACTTAAAGAAGAACTAATATCAATCCATCTAAAACTCATCCAAAAAATAAAAAGAAAAGAAAAGAAAAAAGAAAAAAAGGCATCCAAATTGGAAAGGAAGAAGTAAAACTGTTGCCACTTGCACATGACATGAGGTATTCTATACGGAAAATCTTTAAAACTCACAAAAAAACTGTTAGAACTGAAAACTAAGACACTGATGTAAAAAGCTGAAGAAGACACAAATAAAAAGATATTCCATGCTCATGGATCAAAAGAATTAATATTGTTAAAATGTCCATACTCCCTAAAGTGGTCTACAGATTCAATGCAATCCCTATCAGAATTCCAATGGCATTTTTCAGAGAAATAGAAAAAATAATCCCAACATTTGTACAGAACCACAGAAGACTCTAAACAGCCAAAGCAATCTTGAGAAAGAAAAGCAAAGCTGGAGGCATCACACTTCCTGATTTCCAACTATACTACAAAGCTATCAAAACAGTATACTATTGGCATAAAAACAGACACATAGATAAATGGAACAGAACAGAGTCCAGAAATAAACTCATCCATAAATGGTCAATTAATGTATAACAAAGGAGCCAAAATATACAATGGGAAAAGGGTAGTATCTCCAATAAATTGCACTGGGAAAACTGGACAGCTACATGCAAAACAATGAAACCAGACAGACTACTTTCTTCCACAAAAATTAACTCAAAATGAATTAAAGACTTGAACATCAGACCTGAAACCATAAAACTCCTAGAACTTCAACACAGAAGGTAAGCTCCTTGACACTGGTCATGACAATGATTTTTTTGATTTGGCATCAAGAGCAAAGAAACCAATATATGACTGTATCAAACTACAATGCTTCTCCACAACAAAGGAAACCATCAACAAGATGAATAGGAAACCAATGGAATGGGAGGAAATATTTGCAAATCACCTATCTGATAAGGGGTTAATATCCAAAATATACAAAGAACTCAATATAACTCAATAGCAAAATAAATAAAATAACCCCATAAAAAATGGGCAAAGGACATAAGTGGACATTGTTCTAGAGAAGATATACAAATGGCCAACAAGTACAAGAAAAGGTCCTCAACATCATTAAGCATCAGAGAAAATACACACCAAAACCACAATGAAATACCTGTTATCATTCTATTATCAAAAAGATAAGGGATAACAAAGGCTGGGGGAAATGTGGAAAAAAAGGAAACTTTTTCATGTTTGCTGGTGGGAATGTAAACTGGCAAAGCCACTATACAAAGCAGTACGGAGGTTCCTCAAGAAATTAAAAATAGAACTATCATATGATACAACAATCCTGCTTCTGAGTCTATATCCAAAGGATATGAAATCATTATCTCAAAGAGTATCCCCATGTTCATAACAGCATTGTTCACAACAGCCACGGTCTAGAAATAACTTAAGTGTCTGTCAACAGATGAATGGTTGTAAGATGTGTAGATGTGAGATGTCAGAAATTTGTCAGATGTGTATATTTATACACATATATACACACTCATGTGCACACATACAGAGGAATATTATTGAGTCTCATAAAAAAAAAAAAAGAAGGAAATCCTGTCATTTGCAACAACATGTATGAAAATGGAAGGTAACATGCTAAGGGAAAAAGCCAGATCAAGAAGGACAAATACCTCACGGCATCCCTTAAATGAGGAATCTTAAAAACAACAACAGAACCCCAAAACACCAAAGTCATAGAAACAGAGAGTACGGAAGTGGAGGCTAGTGTAGGGAAAATAGGGAAAGGATGGTAAAAGAGTATAAAATTTCAGTTATAAGATAAATAAGATCTGAGGATCTAATGTATGATATGATGACTACAGTTGGTAACACTGTATTATGTAACTGACATTTGCTAAGAGAATAGAATTTAAATGTCTTCCCCACCAAAAAAGGTAAACAGGTAAAGCAATACATGTGTTAATAAACTTCATGGGGGGAATCCTTTCACAGTGTGCAAGTATATCAAATACTCATTTACATTTTATATTGCAGGGTACTCCATTCTCTAATCTTTTATAATTTATCTATTGTGCTATTGATAGACATTTGAACTGTTCCCACTTGAAGCTAAAATGAATACTATTATGTACATTTTAAATGTCTACTGATATGCATTTGTATGTATAGAGAATTGTTGAGAATGCCTATCTTTAACATTAGTAGATTATGCCAAACTGCTTTCCAAGTAGTTATACCAATATCCTTTGCCACCAGCTATGTATAAAATTTCACACTGTATTGTATCAAAGTAGTGATGATTCTCAATGGGTGGACTGTGGTTATGTGGGGTTTCCCAAGATTCTTTCAGAAAGTTCATGAGGTCAAAACTATTGCCATAATAATAGTAATGACTTATTTGTCTTTGCCACTCTGTTGATATCTGCACTGATAACGTAGCAATTGGATAATTCTACTGGTGTCTCATTCAAATCATGGCAAGGGCACCAAACTATAATAGTAGTCCTTGTATTCTTCACCACCTGCATTCACAATGGAAAAAAAAAAAAGCCAGTTTTATTTAAGAATGTCTTTGATGGGGGTGCCTGGGTGGCTCAGTGGTGAAGGAGCCAACTCTAGATTTTGGCTCAGGTCACAATCTCAGTTTGTGAGTCTGGGTCCCAAATCAGGCTCTGAGCTGGCAATGTGGAGCCTACTTGGGATTCTCTCTCTCTCCTTCTCTCTGCCCCTCCCCAGCTTGCTCTCTTTCCCAAAGTAAATAAATAAACTTTTAAAAAATTTTAAAAGAAGAATGTCTTTGATGAAGCTGTTTTATTTAATAATTTTGTTAAATCTTGATCCTTAGAGTAAGTCATTTTAGTATGTGGGGTGACAAATCAAGAAGCACACATAAACACCAACGTGGGGCGTACTGAAGTTCAAACACTGTCTTGGGCAAAAGCACTGTGTGACTGAGCTGGGAGCTGAGCAAGCTGCTTTGTTTCACGGAACACGAATTTTACTTGAAAGAGTGATCAACACAGTTATTCAGTCTTGGATATTTGGCTGACATTGTCTCAAAAATGAATGAAGGGAAGCTATAGTTGCAAAAAAAAAAATCACCCCAAGAAACAGTATTTTTTTCCAATGATAAAATTTGAGCTTTCAGCCAAAATTAGGATTTTGGAAAATGTGAGCCTGCCACTGTGAGCTTGAGCTTCCTTATATTTAAAGACTATTTTGATGAGATTTAGAGTGGATATTAATGAAGTTACGTGTGTCAATGTTTAAAAACAACCGTATAACTCAGATAATATTTTCCAAATAACAGATGATGTTACAAAATTATACATGGGTAAAAGATCCCATGTATATTACTCAAATCATAATCTAGATCAAAGGATTTCAGTGTAACAGTACAAAAGGATAAAAATATATTGGTTATACAGGCATACCTTGTTTTATTGTGCTTCACAGATACTGTGGGTTTTTTGGTTTGTTTTTACAAATGGAAGGTTTATGGCAACCCTGCAATGAGCAACTGCATTGGGGCCATTTTTCCAACAGTATTTGCTCACTTAGCATCTGTCACATTTGGGAATTCTCATAATTTCTCATTATTATTGTATTTGTTATGGGAACCTGTGATCACTAACCTTCGATGTTACTACTGTACTTGTTGTGGGATACCATGAACCGCCTATATAAGATGGCGAATTTGATTGATAAATGTGTGTATTTATTGATTGTCCCACTGACTGGCTGTTCCATCTCTCTCCCTTTCCCCCTCAGGCCTCACTATTCCCTGAAACATGAAAATGCTGAGACGAAGCTAATTAATAACCCTACAACAGCCTCTAAGTGTCACATCTCTCACTTTAAATAAAAATCTAGAAATGATCAAGCTCAGTAAGGGATACTGAAAGTCAAGGCAGGTGGAAAGGCAGGTCTCTTACACTAGTTAGCCACCTTGTGCACACTTCTGTGTGCATAGGAAAAGTTCTTGAAGGTTATTAAAAGTGCTACTCTAGTAAACACATAAATAATAAGAAAGCAAAGCAGCCTTATTGCTGATACGGAGAACAATTTAGTAGTCTGGATAGAAGATCAAATCAGCCACCACATCCCCTCAAGCCAAAGTTTAATCCAGAGGAAAGCCCTAACTGTCTTGGATTCTATGAAGGTTGAGGAAGCTACAGAAGACAAGTATGAAGCTAGCAGAGGTTGGTTCATGAGGATTAAGGAAAGAAGCTGCCTCCACAACATAAAAATGCAAGGTGAAGCAGCAAGTGCTGATGTAGAAGTCACAGCAAGTTATCCAGAAGATCTAGGTGAGATAATTCATGAAAGTGGCTACAGTAAACAGATTTTCAATGCAGATAAAATAAGCCTTCTGTTGGAAGGAGATGCCATCGAGGACTTTCGCAGCTACAGAGAAATCAATGCGTGGCTTCACAGCTTCAAAGGATAGGCTGACTCTCTTGTTTGGGGCTAATGCAGCTGGTGACTTTAAGTTGAAGCCAGTTCTCATTTACCATTCCTAAAATCCTAGGGCCCTTAAGAATTATGCTAAGTCTATTCTGCCTGTGCTCTATAAATGGAACAACAAAGCCTGGATGACAGCACATCTGCTTACAACATGGCTTCCAGAGTATTTTAAGCCTACTGTTGAGATCTACTGCTCAGAAAAACAGGTTCTTTTCAAAATGTTACTGCTCACTGACAATGCACCTGGTCACCCAACAGCCCTGATGGAGATGTACAACAAAATGAATGTTGTTTTCATGCTTGCGAACACAACATCCATTCAGCAGCTTATGGATCAGGAGTCACTTTGATTTTCAAATCCCATTTGGTAAGGAATACATTTTGCAAGACTATAGCTGCCATAAATACTGATTTTGCAGGAAGATCTGGGCAAAGTAAACAGAAGACCTTCTGGAAAATATTCATCATTCTAAATGCCACAAAAAACATTTGTGATTCATGGGAAGAGGTCAAAATATCAACATGAGCAGGAGTTTGGAAGAAGTGGATTCCAACCCTCAAGGATGACTTCATGGGGTTCAAGACTTCAGTGGAGGAAGTAACTGCAGATGTGGCAGAAATAGCAAGAGAACTAAAATGACAAGTGGATCCTGAAGATGGGACTGAAGGACTGCAATCTCATGATAAAACTTGAACAGCTGAGGAGCAGCTTCTCATGGATGTGCAAAGAAAGTGGTTTCTTGAGATGGAATCTACTGCTGGTGAAGATGCTATAAAGACTGTTGAAATGACCACAAAAGACTTGGAAAATTACATATACTTATTTGATAAAGCGGCTGCAGGGTTTGGGAGGATTGACTCCGATTTTGAAAGAATTGTGAGGGTAAAATGCTAACAAACAGCACAGCGTGCTACATAGAAATTGTTCAAGAAATGAAGAATCAACTGATGGGAGCAGTTTAAGACCTGCCACTGCCACCCTAGCCTTCAGCAACCACCACCCTGATTAGTCACCAGTTGCCAACAAAATCGAGGCAAGACCCCTCACCAGCAAAAAAGAGATTACAATTCACTGAAAGCTCAAATAATGGTTAGCATTTTTTAGCAGTGAAGTATTTTTAAATTAAGGTGTTTAGACATATTACTATTGCACACTTAAGAAACTAGTGTATAGTGTAAATATAATTTTTATGTGCACAGAAAACCAGAAAGTTCATTTGACTTGCTTTATTATGATACTCACTTTCTGCAGTGGTCTGGAACTGAACCTGCAGTATCTCTGAGATGTGCCTGAAGTGTGAACTGGGAAGGACAGTCCAGGCACAAGCAAGAGCCAAGGATGAGATCAGTACATTATAACATCAGTACAGATTCTACAATATAATTGATCTTTAAAACACTACCATTTGTTGAACTGTGATATCAAAGAATAGCCACAGCAATCTGTAAAGACTGCTAGAATACTCCTTTTCCAACTACATATCTATATGAGGCTAGCTCTTAGTCCCCTTCCACTAAAACAACACGTTACAACAGCCTGGATGTGGACAGAAGTAAGAGAATCCAGATGTCATGTATTAGTCAGACTTTAATGAAATGCACAAAAACAGAAAATACCACTTTTCTGAGTTTTCTTTGTTTTAAAAAATATATTTTTCATAGAAAATATGTTATTTATAGTAAAATAATGAGTCTATTATAAATAACTTTAAATGAAGTAATAAACATTTTAAATTATTCCCAGCTTTGATTTCTAATATGAAAATGTCAATGGAATATAACTCATATAAACAAAAGCTTGTCAGGGGCCTCCATAACTTTTCAGTGTAAAGGGGTTTAGGTAATGCTCTACCAAAACAACTGGTCTCTCCCAAGAGGAAACAAAGTAGGTTACTTAACACAATCAAGGCCTAAAAGAAAGCCTTAATAAATAGAAGACGGCCAAACAGAATTATAGGCAGAAGTTTCACTGTCTTCAATACCGAAAACTTCCAATCAAACCGCTAGCCTCCTGCCAGAATAATCTTTATAAAACTGTAATTTTGATTACTCTGAAAACAATACAAAAATCCTTTGATGGTTCCCCAAAGCCTCCCTTGAACTAGCATAAAAGAAACTTCCTTCTCTGGCATTAACTTTCTAAAGCTTTCTTGCTCTAATTCATACTCACTTTGTGCACCCTACTCAAGTTTTATTGCAAATGCCCTCGCTAATCTCTGGGTCTCTGTACATAGTACATTGCTCCCTCTACCCAGAAGTCCTGACTGGACTAACTCCCTTGTCCTTCAAGATTCAGCTGATAAAAATCACTTATCCATGAAGGCTTCTTACAACTAATGGCCACCCCTAATGCCCCCTCTGAGCCTAGAACCCTCCTATGTACTTCCATAATAACCTGTATACTAGTCATTCCTTTATCCAGACACTGTGCTAGACAAAAAGGCAAAGCAATGAATAAAAGAGCTCTCTTTGAGAGCTTATATTGTTTAATGGGGAAGAAAGAAAATGAACATGTAAACTAATAAAGACTCAAGATAACCACAAGTTGTGATGAGTCAGGGAGTGGGGAGGGCAGTGCTCTGAAGCAGCAATACGTCAGCAGGGACCTCAAGGATGAGAATGCGTTTGCTCTACTAGGAAGGAATATTCCAAGTACAAAGAACAGCCTGTGGAGAGTCCAGAAAGTAGAAAGGGGCTTCATTTATTTGAGGAGCAGAAGGCAGGTTACTGTAGCTTGAGAAGATTAGGATTAGAGAGAGTGTGTGTTAAAAGATTCGTTGGGAGAGGCAGGCAGGAGTGAGATCACTGTAGTACCTTCATAAATCATGATAAGAAGTTTCGATTTTATTTTAAGAACACAGAGTAACCACTGAAATATTTTAAGCAGTGTTTTGGCATGATGTGTATTAAAATTACATTAGTGTCTGAGAGGAGAACAGATAATAGGAGAACAAGAGTATAAATGGGGAGACTTATCACGGGCAAGAAAAGACAGTGGCTTAGATTAGACACATAGCATTGGAAACAGAAAGAGAGATAATGAGGATTTACATTAGGGTAAATCAACAGAATCTACTAATTCATTGGATGTGGGGTGGAGGAAGACAGGAGAAGCATGAATAAGGTGCACTTCTAGGTTGTTTACTTAAACAACTGAACGGGTAGCAGTAACTTCTACTGAGATGGTAAATTAGAATGGATGAAGAGACGGTTATGGAGAGAAGAAATTGAGAGTTCTATCTGAGACATATTATGTTTGCATGCATACTAGACATCAAAGAAAAAACATCTAGTAGGCAGTTGCTTTTACAAATTTGGAGCTCAGAAAGAAATGGTGGGGATGGAGGTAATGGTTTGTAGTCATCATTAGGTAGATGGTACACAAAGCCTTGGAACTGGGTTAAGATTACTTCAGGAGAGATCACAGATTCATAGTTCTCAATGTGATGTTAATGTCTCCTAGCAATTATTTTGGAAACCTATAGAGGGATTTAGTGGACAGGAGTTAAGGTTGTGCTGCAATATGTACAGAGTCCTACATAACTAAGATTTTTCTGGCAATCTCCCAACTTTCTGCTTAATATTAATATGGGTGATCAGCATAAAATAACCAAACAATGCAGATTTGAGCTGCCTGAGAAACAATTACTTTTATCTAGTTTATATACTGGGTCATGGGTTAAGGTTTTATTTAGAAATGACTTTTGAGCAATAACATATAAAAATCACAACGGATGATTTTAAAGTTCTTCCCACTGGAATGGGCTTTGATTCAACTAACTCTGCCTTGATCACATAAAGTTTGTTAGTGCAATGCAATTTAACCCAGCCTTTCTCTATCCTGCATGACAGAAAATTTTCTTTTGCTAGGTTATTCTGCCATTGGAAGACAGAAAATACAGTCAAGAAAAAAGATGCCAAGAATTACCAAAAATATTTAAATATGTGTATCCCAGGGAGTTTCATATCATCGGGGTCTAAATTCTCCATTTGAGGATTTCCAACAAAATATTAAGTATTTAGAATTGCTGTCTTTTTTATAGCAGAACAAATAGAGCTGAATAGTTTCAAAATCTCAAGGGAACAGGATAGAAAAGCCCACACAAATCTGACTCTGCCTCTATGTGAAATACAGAGCAAGGAGAGAGTAGGGAGCAGTAAACCGAATAGTAGAAAAGAATACAATCAACAGTATAAAACTTTGACCTCCAAAGTTACTGAAGCCACCACATCCTATCTACCCCCTTTTATCCTTTTTCTATCTTCTACTTTGCCCGCCCCCCCGCACCAACCTACATTTTCCCCCATTTCATTTACTCATAATCCCAGGGAGGAAAATTCAAGACCAGAATGTATAAAGATGAACCATGGCACAGAAATCTAAAAGGTCTAATAAAATCAAAACAGCATGCCATTGCCCTGTTTACCCTAATCCGCAATTTCCTTTAAAGAGCATGAAGAAAAGGGAGAATACTTACCATCTGTAAGCTCCACATAACCAGGAAATATCCTATTTTCTTTCTTTACTCCAATTATGGATTTATTGAGAGGCTATGTCTTTCATGATACAGATAATAAAGAGTCAAAGAATCTTTGAGTTAGATGAGATCTTAATATAACTTCCATTAAAAAAAAAAAAAGACCCTAAAGCTTAAAAATGTTATTTAAATGTTAAGTCAAATGTCATCCTGAAACAGTTTTTGGCAAGACTAACAGTAAAATCCAGATTTCTCAGCTCCTGGTACAATTATCTTTCTAATATACCAGGTTGCTCCCCTATTTTTTTTCCTGTGCAATAGAAACAACACAATGGGTTCGAAAAGCTTTTTTTTTTTTTTTTTAAAAGTATAATAGTCTCTCCTGAGTATAGAATTCTGATTATATAAAACAAAACACAGAAACTAAATCTGTCATATAGTCCCCGATTGGTGGTTTGTAGTTTTATGTTCCCCGTCAAACTGTGTCTCAATGGAGGCTGGAAGCCCGTCACAGGAATTGCCCTGACGTCCCACAGACTGCATCCCACATCTATAAAAACTAAAGCCAAGGAAAACAGGCACAATAAGTGAGCATTCTAGTTTGCTGGTTATGGAGTTTTGTCAATCTCCTATTACCAACAAGCCATATAAGTAGTTCTTTCAATGATCTAATAATCTCCAGTAGGTCCAGTTCATGTTTCCGTACTTTCCAGTTGCTACAAATATGTGTGTCTTGGTGTATACTGAACTTGTTGTATAAAAATAATCTTTCTTAAAATAAAGACCCATTTACATTCCAGAACACCCACTAACTAGAACACCCACCCTCAGCCCTGAGAAAGGTTTCATTTTGGCAACTATTTAATCAGCAGAAAAGGAAGTTGTCAGCTCAGACTGTTTGTAAACAGTCTGCTTTCCTGCTGAACAGTGGAGAAAGAGAGAAAGAACAAAGAAAAAAACCAAGATAATGGGGCTGGTTGTCTGTAAGATCAGAGGGAAGGCTGAGGCAAAACAAAAGGTGAATAAACAATGCTGCCTTACCTTTTTTTTCTTTCAGGAGAGAAACAATGATAATTGCCAAAAGCCAAATTTGCTCCCAAATATGAAGGGGTAAGGGAAAATGTAGCAACCATTTTCTTTATTATCATTTAAGAAATATTAATTTTGCCATATTAGTTATCAGACCAGGGCTATAAAGACAGATATGACATGCTTCTAGCTCCTTAACTACACTCTCATCCCATTTTCTAGCCCCTTTCCACGGGAAGGGTAACCTACTGTCCAGAGTTTAGTCTCCAAACCACTTGCACATGTCAACTAAATGAACGTCTCCCATTTACTGAGATAAAGAAAAAAGCGAGAACCTTAGGAGACAGCAAGAGGGAAATATTCAAGCAATAAAGGCAAATCTGGAATAAAACTTATCAGAAGAATTCCCCTTTAGTTCTGATCATAAAAGCATTGGTTCCAAACCTTTTCTTCAACACTTTAGAACTTTTCTTTCGCTTCCTCCTTTCCATGTTTACCATTGCTATCGAGACCTGGTGTGTATCACTTCATATCTAGATTTTATGCCAATGATCTACTACCTACTCCTCTCTGATCTCTCCCTCCTTCTAACCTATTTTTGATGCTTTCATCAAACTTATAAATCCTCACTGGCTTTGCAGTGTGTCCTCTACTCTGTTCTAAACTCCTGTACCTTTTCAGGTTTCTTTTTATTATTTTCAATTAAAACCCCTCAAAAACAGAAAAACATATTGAAAATACTCTTCAAACCTAACTGATCTTGTTTCCTTCATTTACCTTAGTTATTCTTACCCTGAGTGTTTGCTTATGCTGCTCCCTGAGATAAAAATGCTTCACCAATCTTTTCCATTTAATCATTTACTGTTTTATAATGTTATTCAACAGTATATGCAATCATCTCCTCAGCCCCTTCCTATTAGGGACTATTTTATATTTCTTTTATCCCTCCTGAAGGAGGGATAGGCACTCAAATCTTTATAAAACAAAATTGCACCAAGCATCTTGAATCCTTATCAAACTTCTTTCTAAGAAAGTCAGTCCCTTATGTCCCATACCTTCTCCCAGTATGAAAACTGAATCCAACCAACAACGAAAAAATATGTTCTTGCACCTGCTGTGTGGAACCAAGCAAGATAATAATACTCGGAACAGAAGGGCTTGGTCATCCTTCACCTCTGGCTGTGGTACTTAAGAACAAACTACTATAAGGCATATTAATATAAAGGTCATTTTTTGTGTACTCAAACATTATCAAAAAAAGATTTATATCATTTTTGGAGATCAAAGTATCTCCTTAAGTCAACAATGGCATGGAATGCTTCCTTCAAGGATGGCATCCATAAAATAAGTGTCTGACTTCAACAAAAACCCATTCCTCAAAACAACTAAATGGCAATGACCCTAAAAAGAATAAGCTCAAAAGAGTTTTCTAGTGTTTATGAAGCTGAGCTTTTCTTTTCATTTGAGCACTTAGCTAAATTCTAATGTCTGGACTAGAAACATTAAAGTTCATGTTAACAACAAAAAGGAAAATCAACTTTATACTTTAATTATTTAATTTATTCTAATTTAATTATTTAATTTGCAACAAAATGGATGGAGCTAGAATATTAAGCCAAGTGAAATAAGTCAAAGACAAATACCATATGATTTCATTCATATGTGGAATTTAAGAAACAAAACAAACAAGTGAAGAAAAAAAAAGAGAAACCAAGAAACAGATTCTTAACTACAGAGAACAAATAGATGGTTACCAGAGGGGAGGTAGTGGGATGGGGGAAATACAGGATGGGTATTAAAGAGTACACTTATCATGATGAAAAAAATTCTAAAACATAAAATGATTAAAAATTAGCAATGGAAACAACCATTTGTAGAAAAAAAAACCAATCTCCTCCATATTAAAAGTTTTAACAGATGTGGACTAGCCAACATATCTACTGGGAAAATATAGGCCAGGAGTAGAGATGACAAAAACAAAAAGAAAATGTGCCCTTGTGCTGACATGCATAAACTGCTTTCTAAATATATCCAGAATCCAACCACATTTTAGGATCTACCATTTCAACTCTGGTCTAAACCCCTATCATCTGTCCACCTGGATTATTGCATTAGATTCTTAACTAGTTTTTCTTCTTCTGTACTTATCCACCTACGATTTATTCTCCATACAGCAGAGTGATTTCATTAGCACAGAAGTGATTTACATTACTCCTTTGCTTAGAACTCTCTGATGACTTTGCATCTCACTATAAGTTGACTTTTTCACAATGGCCTGCAAAGCCCTCTAACTGAAGTTTTTAGTGGGAATCTTCTGAACATTACAATGACTAGGGGGAGGTATTGGTGTTTAGTGAGTACTACCAGTTTCAAATATTCCATGGAACATTCCTGTGAATTATGTGAATTTTGTTCTTTAAATAGAATTTAAAGAATTTTCCAGAATGCACCTTCCATGTTAATTAAGGGAAGCCTGCACTTTGGTGTACTACACCAAGAATTATTCACTTTATCACAAAATCCCATCATCATTAGCAACACATTTCACGGCATTAGAGTCACTAATACAACACATCTGCTTAAGTCCTAAGTTACAGCTCTCAAAGTCTGAGCAACTCTATATAATGGCTTGTCATTCTAGACTTATCATACCACAGCATTCATACAATGAAATATGCAAATTATATTACTTTCACCCAATGTCTTCTTTATAAGGAAGTTGTGAACACAGTATTATTTTCTTTTTAAAATAAAGTGCTTAAAAGCTTCCATGATCTATATTTTGTTTCAGGAGAAAAATGTTATTACATTTGTTATTACAATACATTTGTTATAAAGAAGAGTGTTGAACCTTATGAAGCTAAACATCACAGCCCTGTATCTTCTGCACCTCTTCCCGACCTATTACACCAGTCTGACCTCAACTCCTGCTGTTCTGCCCCTCGTTCACTACATCTACACTGGCCTTCATGGTATTTCATAAAAACTTAGGCAGCTTCAGGCACAGGGCCTTAGTATTTGCTATTCCTTCTGACTGAAGAATGTTCTTCCCCCAGGCATCAACATTACTCACTCACTCCCTTACATCCATCATCTTTTTGTTTGAATATCTTCTGAGTCTGTTTCTGACCACCCAGTTTAAATCTGAATGCCCCTCCAACAACTTCCTAACCTCTTTTCCCAGACTTTGATTTATTCCATAGTACAAATTTCCATCTGTTCTGATTACCTATTGCCGTGTAACCCAGCACTCTAAACTTCACTGGCTTAAAACAAACATCTACTGCTGTCTTTCATGATTCTGTGGGTTGCTTAGGCTCATCTGGGTGGTTCTTGCTTGGGGTCTGTCATGTGGTTATAGCCCAAATGGCTGCTGAGACTGAAGTCATCTGAAGACTCAACTGGGATAGACATCCAAGATGATTTCTTCAACCACAAGTCCGGTACCTTAGCTGGGATGGCTCAAACAGCTGGGTGCTGGCCAGGAATCTTTGCCTTTAGCTTTCCCACATGACTAGTGTGGGCTAGCTCAAAGCATGATGGTCTCGTGGCAGTCAGACTTCTCATACAGATGCTGGCTTCCCCTGGAGCTAACATTCCAAAAGACCAAAGGCATAAACTGAGGTTTTAACCTAGCCAGGGAAGCTTCATTTCTGTCTTGCCTTACCGGTTACAAAGAAACAGTTCAAATGAAGTGTGGGAGGGGACAACAGAAGGGTTTTAACACTGGGAAGCAGAGTACACTAGGGTGCAATCTTTTGAGACAGTTACTACAATACCTAATACCATATATTTTACTTATTGTGCTTCCCTTTCTACAATTATACACATTCTTGAGGGGGAAAGTGTGTACTTTTTCACCACCATATTCCCAGCACATTATGTACTCAAAATCAGTTGAGGAAAGAATTGCTGCATTAAATAAGTGATTTACATCACTTTATATTCACCTTATACACTTGTCTCTCACTATGGGCCCCTCTCCTCTCCAAACTCCTACCAATTAAACTTTCTAAAAAGGGACCTATGATGAATCTTGGCTCTTTTATAAGCAGAAAGTGAAAGATAAAATTAAAAGCAAAAATCAAAGGCAGAAATATCAAAAAGGGTCATAAACTGCCTACTTTGTCCTGTGGACAGTGCTGATCACTCTAGCACCTAGTCTCTCCCCGTCAGAGAACTCTCCTAGCAGACTTACAAACAAAATGTGTCCTACATTTACTAATTCTGTACAAATTACCTTATAAGAAAGATTGGAGGACCAGCTCATTTTGTTTTTTTTTTAATATTTTATTTTTAAGAAATCTCTATACCCAATGTGGGACTTGTATTCACAATCCCCAAATCAAGCAAGAGTCACATACTCCAGTGAGCCAGTCTGGTGCTCCCCTGCTCATTTTAATTTAAAAAACAATTTTTAATAAAAATTCTCAAGACAATATGAAGCTTGCTTACTAGTACACAACAGGGAAGAAACACACACACACACACACACACACACACACAAATGAACTAGCTAGTGAATTCTCCTCGCTGGTAGAGGCAAAAGAAAAGGACATTAACCCTAATCACCTAGCTTTTTAAGCCTGTTTCCACATTTGATGTCACATACTTAAGAGTTTCTCCAGAGGCAGTAGCTTTTAAATTGGCCGCACCTGGTTAAGCTTTAAAAATTCCCTATGCCAGACTACAGCTCAGGCATTCACACTTTTTAATGTTTCTAGGGAAATTAAACTTGCAGTCAAGATGGAGAATCACTGCCTTAAATTCTCATTTCTCCTTTACCCCCATCAGTCTCTTCTTAACAAGCACTATTAAAAAAAAAATAAGTAAAAGGGTAAAAGATTTTAATTTTTTCAAAAGAAGGCAAAAAAAAGGAGGAATATTTTTTGAAAGAAAAAAAAAGGACACAGGCACAAAGAAAGATGTTTTAAGATGTTTTAAAAACATCCAAAATGCATGAGCAATCACAATAAACATTAGTGGAATAAAACAGGAAAAGGGCAAAGACTAAGTGATTTAATGTTTTTAAAAATCTATACTATATGCTATTTACAAGATTACACTTTAAACATAAGACCCAAAAAAAGGTTAATAGTAAAAGGATGAGTGACAGTAAAAAGCATGCCAAATATTAATCAAAACCAAGTTGGTACAGTTAAGTCAATATCAAACAAAATAGACAAAAAGGCAAAAAACAATTAGAATGAAACAGGCCCACTACAAAACTACACAGTGATTTCAAATTTGTATATACACAATACAAAAGTGGTTCTAAATTGAATATATCAAATAACATAGCTTAAAAAAATGAAAAAAAGAAAAAGGAAAAAGTACCAGTAAATGGCAGGTAAAGTATACTAAATATCAGGAAACATATTACATATCTACCAATATAATAATCTTGTTCTAATACATATATGTTGAACACTGTACCCAATAAATAAAAAATATGCTTTCCAAAGATAAACATTTAATACTACAAAAATATAAAGTGCCTAGGAATAATTATAAAAAGGTATTCACAATCTTTATAAAGAAAATAATTAAACTCTATATAAAAAGTTTAAGAAACTCCTAAGAGTGATATACCATGTCCAGGAATAGGAATTTGATACCATAAAGATGCCAGTTTTTCCCAATTGATCTACAGAATCAGTGTTATTCCAATTAAAGGCAAAATAGAGTTCTTTCTGGAGCTTGTCAACATGATCGATTAGTTTCTACAGAAGAGAAAAAGACCCAGAATATCCAAGAAACTCCTAAAAAAGGGTAAAAGGATTTGTCTTACTACTAAGATTTCTCAATAGCTACAGCAATTGAGAGTGTGAGGTATTAGCATAGGAATATTCTGATAAGCCACTAAATATAACATACAGGAATACACACATATATGGAAACTTGATGGATGAAAGTTGGCAACTGTGATCACAGGAAGAGAAATGAACTATTCAATAAACAGTACTGAAATAATTATGCATTAAAAGAAACTGGGACTCTTACACCATATTCAAAACTCAATTCCAGGTAGATTAAAGACATACACACACACACACACACGTATATAATGCACAAACTATAAAATTTTTAGGACACAATAAAACATTTCTTTAAAAAATTTTTAGGGGCACCTGGGTGGCTCAGTTGGTTAAGCATCCAACTTCGGCTCAGGTCATGATCTCATGGTTCGTGGGTTCAAGCCCCATGTCAGGCTCTGTGCTGACTGCCTGCTCAGAGCCTGGAGCCTGTTTTCGGATTCTGTGTCTCTCTCTCTCTCTCTGACCCTCCCCTGCTCACGCTGTCTTTCTTTCTCTCTCAAAAATAAATAAAACTTAAAAACAAATAATTTTTTAATGTTTATGTATTTTTGAGAGAGGCAGAGTGTGAGTGGGGGAGGGGCAGGGAGAGATGGAGACACAGAATCTGGAGCAGGCTCCAGGCTCTGAGCTGTCAGCAAAGAGCCCAACACCAGACTTGAACTCACGAATCAAGAGATCATGACCTGAGCCAAAGTCAGAGGCTTAACCAACTGAGCCACCCAGGTGCCCCAATAAAAGATTTCTTAAACAAGATACCAAGGTACAAACTATAAAGGAAATGACTGAAGCCTGACTAAATTCAAATTAAGAACCATCTATCGAAAGATACTATAAAGAGAAAAGGGAAGCTAGAAACTGAGATAAAATATCTACAATGATACACTCAACAAAGGGTAAATATTATCCAGAATATAAAACCACTAATATGAAAAGACAACACAGTAGAAAATATTATAGAAAAAGAAATGAGTGGCCAATAACCATAAGAAAACATTACCAATTTCAATATTTAATGACATCAAGATCCCATTTTATATCCATGAGATTGGTAAAATAAAAAAACTTTTTTTAATGTTTTATTTTTATGAGAGAGAGAGAGACAGAGCACGAGCAGGGGAGGGGCAGAGAGAAAGACAGACACAGAATCCAAAGCAGCTCCAGGCTCTGAGCTGTCAGTCAACAGCCCGATGTGGGGCTCAAACCCACAGGCTGTAAGATCATGACCCGAGCTAAAGTCGGATGGTCAATCAACTGAGCCACCCAGGAGCCCCTAGATTGGTAAAATTTTAGAAGACTAAAAATATCAGGTGTGGGCAAGGATGCGGAACAGCACATCCTACTGGTGGGAGTTTGAATATATTCTTCTCTGGGTAAAAATCTGGATTTATGTAGCAAAATTGAAGGTACAAATATGCATTTCCACTATTTCGTAAATACTCTTGAAGGCACATTGGAATCAGCCATAGAGCCTTAAAAAAATACTAATGCTTAAATCTTATTTCCCAGAGATCTGGATTGAATTGGGAAATAACACAGAAGGAAAAAACAACAACAACCAAAAACAAAAACCCAACTCATCAAAGAATAGTAGTATGATGCCATTTGTATTAACCTGAAAAACATGCAAGAAGAAAATATTTTGTCTACAAGCTTACCCATGTGGTAAACTATTTTATATATTATTTTTAAAGTTTATTTATTTTGAGAGAGGAAAACAACTTGAGTGAGGGGGTGGGGAGAGAAAGAAGGGGAGAGAGAGGCGGGGGGGGGGAGAGAGAGAGAGAGAGAGAGAGAGAGAGAGAGAGAGAGAGAGAGAGAGAATCCCAAGCAGGCTCCAGTTATCAGTGCCCAATGCAGGGCTTAATCTCACTAACTGTGAGATCATGACCTGAGCTGAAATCAAGAGTCATATGCTTAACCCACTGGGCCAGCCAGGCACCCCTAAAACTACTTTCATGTTTGTTTATTTTTGAAAGAGAGAGAGAGAGAGAACATGTAAGAGTGGGGGAGGGGCAGGAAAAGGGGGAGACAGAGGATCCAAAGTGGGCTCGGCACTGACAGCAGCTAGTGCACCTCGAGGCTTGAACTCACAAACCGTGAGATCATGACCTGAGCCAAAGTAGACGCTTAACTGACTGAACCACCCAGGCGCCCCTAAAACTACATTTTTTTAAAGCACAGGAAAATAAACATAAAATTGGCACAGGAGGAAAAAGGAGGGAAATGTAATGGGGAAGGCACACAATGAGGGATCAAAGATACTAATAATGTTCTATTTCTCAAGTTTAGTAGTGGGTACAGGTATACACTTTATACTGTCTACATAGCTTGTATTATTTGATATCTACATATTTAATAAAATGAATTAAGAATTACTAATTGGTTACTTATACAAAAAAGAACAGTACTTAAAGTTCTTGTCAACAGTAGTCTATCAATAAATGTCGTTATTCTCCTTCCCCAAGGAAAATAAAAGGTGGTCTGGGAAGAGAGGCCAAAAAGAAAAGGCAAGGATACTTTATTTTAGTGCGGTGCTCAGCCTTTAACAGTAGTCTGCTACCTCATGAAGAATCTTTAACCTCAAAACCCTTAAGTTTTGATATCTTTCTCAAAAGCGCACTTCAGGAGTCAATGTGATGTGTACATACAGCATGTACTTTATAGGCAAACAGTTCTTTAAACTATAACTCTGTCCCTTAACTGTGTGGCCTTGGGTAAGTTTTTTTGTTTTTCTCCTTCAATCTGAGACTGGTGTCCTCATGTAAAAAAGAAAGATAACTTACTCAACAAACACTTATGGAGCACCTACCCTGTGCCAGAGAATGCACCAGGTATGACACAATAATGCACCAAGAAACACATGCTCTCCCATGTGCGCTCCCAAAGGCAAACTAATTCCTACTTCAAAGGGTTGCTGAAAAGATTATTTAATATAAAGGACCTTGATGTAGTGCCTGAAGTATACTTGGTATTCAATAAATATTATTTCTCTTTTTTTTCCTGCTTGGATTACTTAAAGCTAATAAAATGGGATTAGTCCTTTTAGAAAGCCTGTCTAGTGGTCTAACATTACAAAAAACACCATTGAAATAACATATATACGGTCAAGTAATATAAGAGTATTAGTTGACTTAACATACCATACAAACATTAGATGCTATTAGTCTATCATCAGGTTAAAATGCTGGCATCTGAATCAACGTAAAACTATTTTAAAATTATGAACCCAGGCATAATTGGATTCAGATTTCACAGTGTTTTTATATTCTTAATGA
Source organism: Suricata suricatta (assembly GCF_006229205.1). Classification (NCBI taxonomy): domain Eukaryota; kingdom Metazoa; phylum Chordata; class Mammalia; order Carnivora; family Herpestidae; genus Suricata; species Suricata suricatta. The sequence goes on from NC_043710.1 coordinate 59,543,490, forward strand.
TCTGACTTAAAATGTATCCTTGTAATATCTGCAATTTTCTTTTAATATGTCTGGCTTTCAAAGTCACATTATTTTGGTGGCATTTATTATTTTGGTGGTGTTTATTATTTTGGATTTTGTTTTTCCCATTTAAAAATATCTTGCAAATTCATTTGCTGAGAAGCAAAACAGAAATAACTTTGTAAGTCAAATAGCACTAACTTAAGCACAGTAGTTTTCACAAGAAAGGAGGATTAACAAATATTTACAGGATGAATCAAACAGTGCAATTTTAGTCCAGTTGTGTGGCTGATGGGATGAGATCATTTAAAGAACGTACTCTACTCTCCACTTGGTGGACGCTGTAGCATGGAAGAAACGGCTCAGTCTTCTGAATAAGACCTAGCAGCAGGCTGCATGGGCTCACAGTCTGAGGGGTTTGTGTTTTTTATAAACCATGTGTTGATTCACAAAATCCTTACTTCCCAGTGGAAGCAGCAAAAAGACAGTATCAATGTCTTTACAACGTCCAGGAAGCAGATTTGCTTCTCTTCATCTAGTGTGATATTTTCTTTCTTCTCTTTAATTAGTTTAATTGAAAAATTAATATCTCTGGTTAAAATTGGAAAATAAAAGTTAAAAAAGCTGCTAATACACTGACAGATGATTCATAGGACACAGCACCCACACATATTGCTGACATAAATAAAGGCTGGTACAAAGACTCAAGAGAAAATGAGTGATGCCCAGGGCAAGGAGAACAGGGTAGCTCAGAGTCAGGGGTGGAAGGGAAACTAACTATTTACACCCTTTGTAACTCGTGAACAATGTAACTTTTACATATTTTTTTTGGTTTGTTTTTAAGTAATACAAACAGAAGATTAAAAATTCAAAGCACATAAAACAGAGAGGCCTGGGGCAAACACCAGTGTGCCTCTTATCTATTTTCCTAGATATGTGTCCTAGTCATTTTTCACATGCAGAAACCAGATGCCCTTAGCAGAAATAAACATTCTCAACAGAGAAGAAAAAGATTAATCTTAAAGATGAAAGTTCTGCAAAGCTAAAAGCGCTCACATAAAATATTAATCAATAAGTATCCTGGGCCCCTGAGTGGCTCAGTTAATCCAACTCTTGATCTCAGCTCAGGTCATGTGGTGAATCTGAGCCTTGCACTGAGCTCTGCGCCGACAGTGTGAAGCCTGCTTGAATTCTCTCTCCCTCTCCACCCCTTCCCAACTCTCTCTCTCTCTAAAGATAAATAAATAAACCTGAAGGAAAAAAAGCCCAAGTATCCAAATGTCCCACCACTGTCAGGTATTGTGGAGGACACAGTTCTTCCCCATAAGGAGCTTACAATCTAGATGAGGAAATAAAACAGATGTAAAAAAAAAAAAACAAAAAACAGTATAGAACAGCTGAATGTCACAATAGGCTATAGCAACTGAACACAAGTATGACAGGACTTGGAAGAAAGAAAAGCTTCATGGTAGATGAAAAAGTTGTTCTGAGAAGAGGTTTGACCTGGGTTAGTCCTCATACCATCTTAAAGGTTTAAAAGAAACAGGTCAGAGTATTAAAAAAGTGCAAACATCAAGCAGAACAAAAATGATGTGTGTCATCGATGACTTAGCCATGAAAACATACAAGCAGTAAAATTCCTGGGGTCCAGTAACTTCCTATTACCATTTCTCGAATGCATAACAGTTTGGAAGAGAGAAAGTTTTGGTGCTTACAGCAGTCTGCTCCTGCATACTGTTTTCTTTATTTTTGAAAAGCAGTTTTAAGTTTTCATGTGTGTCATCTCACTTGATCCTGACAACGTATACACATAGTTTCAATCACATTTTACAAGTGAGAAAACAGAGGATCCTGGTGGTAAAAATATAGTTCAAAGTAAGCAGCCTTTCCCCGCCTTTTTAACTCTCACCTGTGGCATCACAGGGGAGGAGTTCTGCAGACCCACTCCTCAATGAAACTGATGAAAGCTATAAAATAAAAAAAATTTAAAAACAAACCTTACCCTCACCGCACCCATTCAAAGTCTCAGGGAATGGTCCTAAGGACGTAGTGCAAATGAAGAAACATCTATTCAAGAAAATCGACTAAAACTTGGTAAGAACGAGTGGTGTTTGAATGACAACCCACTCCTCTCCCTTCCCCATCATCCCAGCTCAGCGGGACAGAAACTCACTCCACAAAAAGAGCCAAGGAAAGAAGGCTCTGTAACCCTCAGCTCCTAGCTGGAGGACTACCTTAGCAGGAAGGGCAGCATGCCAGCATTTCTCACCTTCCCCACAGCTACCTGCTGCCAAAGCTAAGTTCTAGGGGAGTGTGGCCACGAGGTGGGGGCTCCCTTCTTCTGCCCAGTCCCTGCTGGTCAGAAGGAAGTTGGCCTTGGGCAAGGCATGAAGACTAGGCCCTGATTCTCTTGCCCAGGCTCACGGGGTGTTGGTTTCACACTGGGAGAGGCAAGCCTAGGAGACGTGGGGCTGCCACTCACTCCACTGAGGTCGGTTCCTATATCAGATGTCACTTGGAGAGAAGTGTCCATTGTTCCTGCCTCCAGCCCACAGTCTGGGTTCAGAGATTTTGCCCAGGGATAGAAGCAGGCTATAAAAACACTCTCAAGTCTCTTAAAGAAACCAACTTCATTTGCAACAGAGTATGGAGAAGTTCAAACCTAAGGGTACTCTTAAAAAATGCCTGTGCTAAAAGGCAAGTGAGAGCTATGGACAGATTCACTGGAGACAAAGGCAAAAGTGCAGACCTGCCTGTTTGCTGGAGAGACGCTGAGAGATGGCAGGGAGACCTTCTGGCTCAGGATAAATTCAAACATTGACTTTGAGAGGTACACCTTTAAAGGGGCCTGAACTTGACTGGATTGGTCTGTGAAGCAATTCATGCTCCAGAATACTGTTGAAAACAACAGTGCAATCGCCCTGGAATTGGTGGAGTTTAAGAGCTGGGTGTACTCTGGGAAAGAGCCGGCCAGAGAGGCCAGCCAGAATCAATGCCATCTCTGGGCGATTATGGGCATACCAAGGCTGTGCTACCCGGGGGCAACATCAGAGGCTTCCCACTGCTGGAAAAATGGAGGGGATAGACTTGTTCCTAGAACAGAAAAAGAACTTCTACAACTCAGCAACAAAAAGACAAATAAGCCAATTAACAAATTGACAAAGTACTTAAGTAGACATTTCTCCAAAGATATACAAATGACCAACGCGCACATGAAAAGATGCTCGTCATTCTTTGTCATTAAGGAAGTGTAAATCAAACCGACATTGAGATACTGCATCTATTAGAATGGCTACAATCAGAAATTGAAAATAAGCATTGGTGATGATGCAGTGAAAGTGAAACCTCACACACTGCTTCTGAGAATATAATATGGTGCAGAAAATGTGGAAAATTAATTTGGCAGTTTCTCCAAGAGTTAAACATAGAAGAACCATATGAGCCAGCAATTCCACTCCTTTTGAGGTATATACTCAAAAGAATAAAAAAAAAGTGTTCAAACAAGAAATTGTACACAAATATTCAGGGCAGCATTATCCATAACAGCCAAACGTGGGAACAACCTAACATCCACCAATGAATAAGCGGTTGAATAAAATATGGTATATCCACACCGTATATGATTTAGTAATAAAAAGAAATGAAATTCAGACACATGCTACAACAGAAGCCAGACACAAAAGGCCACATATTATATGATTCCATTTATATGAAATATCCAGAACAAGAAATTCATAGAGTGAAAAAGTAGATTAGAGGTTACTAGGGGCAGAGGGAGAGGGGAATGAAGAGCTGCTGCTACAGTGTTTCTGTTGGAGTGATGAAGAAGTTTTAAGTAGTAATGGTTGTACAGCACTGTCAATAGAATTAATGGTATTGAATTGTACACTTAAAAAGTTAAAATGGTAAATTTTATGTTACAAATATCACCACACACACACAAATACACAAACAAACCAATCTAATGCCAAATTTCAATAAACAGTATAAGATTCAGCATGAGAATCTTAGTATGAGACTCCTCACAGTATGAGATTCAGATATGAAACTAAACATCTTCCTGGGTTCCATTTAATAGGCTTACACTTTCAGTCTACTCTTAGCTTTAAAAAGTATTTAAATGTATAATTTCTAGGCTTGAATAATATTCCTATTATATGAAGTATTACTCTTAGATTTTCTCAGCCTAATTTAATTTCATAGTGTGTAACCATTTATCTGTCACATTTTGGCATAACAGAATTGTAACTTTAAAAACTTAAATGTGAATTACACATTTACATATAAATTGCAAATGGTCAAAAGCAAAAAGCAAACCACAATAAAATACAACTTCATACCCTCTGGGTATGGCTATATTTAAAAAAAAACAAAAACGAAGGGCAACAATAAGGGTTGGCAAAGATGTAGAGCAACTGGAACCCTCATGCATTGCTGGTGGTAACGGAAAATGGTGCAGCCACTTTGGAAAATGGTTTGGCAGCTTCTCAAAATATTAAACACAGTGTTACCATATGACTCAGCAATTCCACCTAAGAGACATGAAATCATATGTTCATCGAAATGTTTTCACAAATGTTCATAGTAGCATTATCCATAATAGCCAGAAGGTAGAAACAACCCAAATACCAATCAACTGCCAAATGGATAAACATAACGTTCATCTACACAAGAGTATACTAGTTGAATATGAAAGGGAATGAAGTACTGATAAATGCTACACCATGACTGAACCTCAGAAACTTGGTGCTAAATGAGAAAAAAGCCAGAAATGTTGTATGATTCCATTTATATGAAATGCTCCCCAAAAGGCAAATCTAGAGAGAGTAGTTTAGTGGTTACCTAAAGCTGGGGGTGGGAATAGGAAGGGCCTGCTAATGGGTACCAGGTTTCATTTTGGGGTGATGAAAAAGCCTAAAATTAGTTTGTAGTAACTGACAGCTGCACAATCTTGTGAATATACTAAAAACCATGGAAGTGTATGTTTTAAGTGGGTAAATTTTATGGTATATAAACCGAATCTCAATAAAGTTGTTTTGTAAAAACCGGTTCCATCTTTTCATTCCTACAGCTATCCAACTTTATTTTTTGTCATTTACCAATATGAACCTTATACTTTGTCCATCCAGAGTCCAAGGAAAACCCCACACTCATTTCAATTACTTGACTCTGCTCACTGCGTTCCCCTACTAGGAATATACTCCCTAGGTTACACTCAAGTCGCAAATTCACTTTGAAGATTTTCCTGACCAAATCAATCCTCGTGGACCTAATTTTCCTCTAGATTCTATGCCACTTGTAATTGGTAACACTGTAACCTCAAATACATACATAAAGCAGTTTCATCTTATAGAATGAAGAGCTAATTTTCATCATTATCTCTATTTCTTGGCTTTAATCTCTTTTATCTTCTCAGAGATGAGTAGCATCTTGAACACAGGTGGTACAAATGTCTGCTGAATAACACACACATACCTTGAATGCAACTTCTTCCGTATGTGTTCAGCAGTACCAAAACCTTAACAAATATCCAAAGTCTGAAGACAGGAAACAGAAGTGAAGAAAAAGAGAACTAAAATGCTGGGATATGCTATCACTTCTCAAAAGTGTATTAGAGAAGTGTGTGTCCCTGCCATGCATTCCAAGCATTTACTGCTGTCCTCAGACTTGGGTGTGGACTGGGCATCCTAAACTTTAAATAGTTGCATGCACTTCATTGTTGTCACAGCAAAAAGAACATTATTAAGAGAAGAATTTAAATATGAAACTCTAGTTCTTCTTAACAGCGGGGTGCCAAGATTCAAACCCCAGGGGTCAAGAGGAAATTAACACAATGACTCTTGGAATTAGTACTGAACAGAGGTGTGAGGCGGGAGTAAGGACTGCGCTGCTGTCAAAGGATAGATGGGCAGCGCGGGCAGAAGACAAGCCTTCAACACCACACTTCTGACAGCAACAAAGACAGCAGGTCATAGCACAAAAGCCACCAATTGCTGAAACCTGATCTAAAGCCCGACTGCAGGGGCCTAGGATCAACGAATTTAAGAGCATTTCTTTCCGGTATCCTGTAGAGGCAAGTCTAATTCCACTGTATGAAATTCTTTAACCTGGCCCTGAAATGCTACAAATACTGAACACTTCTCATTCATTTAGCTTCAGAAATAAATATTTTCCCCTTCCTCTGTATTTATATTTGTCTGGTAACTTGCCTTATGTTGTTAAAAAGCCAAAATACATAGACTATAATCATTCAGACTTGCTTATGGGATTTCCCTGGTAGCAAAGCAGTTATCTCCAAATGTATCATTATTTCAGTTTGTTACAGATTTATTTTCACTTGTTTAATTTGGGTCTCTTTAATCATTACCTTCTTATTTGTAAAAATCTCTTTAAATTATACCTTTCCTTCCCTGTCATTTCAGTGGTTTAGATTAAGGGACTATGCAATGTAGTTAAGGTGGGTAATTTCTTCTTCATTTCAATATTCAGAAGACTATACAAGTGCAAAGAGAAAATAAACAACATAAACATCTAGAAGAGAATGATTTTCACAATGTATGTATTATTATTTTATCATATGCCAGTTTTTTGAACTCATATTTATAGATGCTAACACTCCCAGTTTAAATGTTCAATGAAGGATTTTTATTCTGCTTTTTTGCAAAAGGACAACTACCAAGATTTCTTCAAACTATGTATGAATACAGACAGCATTTCATATTCATTTTGAATAATGACCTCAACACACCAGGACAACTTCTCCCAGTGAATAGTCTGTTCAATAATAAGAGAAAGCACCATCACCATGAGTCAGGATGTACTGAACCAGAGCAGAGCAATTATATACAGGTCTTGCCATTTGATGGAATCATCAAGATGTATAAACAAGAATCCTGACTTCCCAGGGATAAAGAAATGACAAAATTTTTGTATTTCTTTCATTTATCAACATACATTTATCATTTGTCTATCATTCTATTACTGGCCAATGATTTTAAACAGGTTGTGAAACTGGTAAATAAATGGCTTTCAACTGCCTACAAATAAAACAAACAAACAAACAAACTGGTGCAATAAGAGCAAGTCTGACAATGGCTAGAATATACCAGGAGCTCAAAGAATTATTGCTGAACAAAGAATTAAAATCAGAGCCTTCCTGGTGGCCTGGGTGGCTTAGTTAGTTAAGCCTCAGACTTTAGCTCAGGTCATAATCTCACAGTTTATGGGTTCGAGCACTGCGTCAAGCTCTGTGCTGACAGCTCAGAGCCTGCTCGGGATTCCCCCCTTCTGTCCCTTACTGAATCATGCTTTCTCTATCTCTCAAAATAAAAGAATAAACTTTAAAAGATCATAAAAAAATAAAATAAAATCAGAGGCTTCGTGTGGTATACATGAGGTACCCATTTCTTATGAAAATATGTGTCCTATAAAGACTTTGGAGAAGAAAATATCCACATGCTTACTTTATTTTATCTTTTAAAATAGGACTTACATCCAAAAATATTAACTAGGGCTTAATATGCACAAAAGATACCTTAAAATCTTTATGAATTTCTTCAGGTGTCTCTAGTTTACCAATTCACAGTTGTAGAAGCAAAGTCAGTGGAGTACTAAATTAAAGACCCATTCCTCTGACTCACAATGCAAGTAAGATAGCCAGTAGAACAGGAAATCAGAAAGGTTTAAATTCTCTATACATTTTTTAAGGATTACTACTGACAAAACTCCATATTCGAGTCATGGTCTATCCGTACAACTCTTATTAAATTTAAAGCAAACCCTCAAAAGAACAAGATTGAAGAGCAGCCTATCCTCCAAGATGGGAAGCACAACTTACTTCGACTTGGAACAGTTCTCCAGCGCCCTCACAGTCATTGGATGTGATTATTGGAGTATGAATATGGACAAAGCCACTGTCCTGGAAAAAAAAGAACACCCACTTTATTCAGTATATTTGTACACGAAACAATTCTATCAAAAGAGCACTGAAAGAGTGCCATATCAAACCCCTCTCTAACTTCCAAATCTAACTATTGAGATGTTAAGCTGAGTGTTTTACTGTACATAGAAGGACAAAGAATTTTAAATAAAGAACTGACTTAGACATTATCTAATCAAATATCATTTCAAAGACAGCATTGGAAACTGAGGCCCAGAGAGATTTAATGAAAACTTTACATATCTAGTCAGTGGCAGAGAGAGCCAGGAGTGGAACCTAGGCCTTTAGGGTCTTTCTGGTGCTGTTTTTTCTTCCTGTTTCTCTAACACACTAGTAGTGATTTAACATACACACATTCACTCAAGGCTAATGCATAATGGTGTTGCCTGCACTGCTAAGGGACTACAAAGTGATCAATATGAAGTTCAGTTAGTTTGGAATGAGACCTGTAATTGTCACAAACCACCAAAAAGGAGAAAAATTAAAGCTGACCAACAGGGACTGAAGAAATACATAGCTGAAAAGGCAGAAAGGATTTTAAGGAAGTCTGTCATTAAATCGATGGCACAGCACACTGCCCACGGCACAGGCAGCGCACTTCCTTTCCCTCAAGAAGATTCTGAACAGCAATTCCATCCATTACTGAGGCGCCCAACTGCAATTCTTCCACTCCAAAGTCTGAGCTATTTCCATTAGTGAACCACAAAAGCTGTTTGCTAGTAGGATTGAAATAACCCAGCAACTTCAAGGTTATGCTTCTTTCATTTTGACTATGGACGTAGGCAAAGGTTACGTTCCGTGTGAATGCTGCAGGTGGGCGTGGAGGTAGCGCAAGTGAATGTACGCTGCAGAGGCTGAATAGTGTGTGTTTCACACAAAAATTCTGGTCTTGAAATCAATACAATAAATTCATTCATACACATTTAATCTCTGCCAAATTCTGCATATTACTGGTGGAATGTAAAATGTCTCTAGTGCATTACACTAGGGGCCTCCCAAATTTGCCCCTTCCTTCCTAAAAAAGGTTGAATTCAAGTGTCCTTGCTATGATACAAAGTGCCCAGTTAACCTGTGTTAGGAAGTAGACTGATTAAATAAATATTCACACTATAAATTAGGAGTCTTAGAAAATATTCAAATACGTACTTAACCTGGGAGCTACATGCTTCGAGGTACCACACAAAGCACATTATAGACAATGAATTAAATATAATCAATAACATGACTGCATAAAATTTTTATCTCCTAGGAACCAAGAATTATGGACATGAATCATTTATTCCGCATGAACGCAGGCAACTATGAGCAGGAGTGCAGTAAACAAAGAAAGGAAGTGAAAAATCCAAAGGAAACGAGGGTGGTAAGAGGCGGGGTGTAGGGAGGAGAAAATTTAACGGCTAAATGTAATTGCCAAAGTTAGAACTGGTCAATTGCCACAAGAAACAAAACTGCAAATCTTATGAAAATAACTAACTATATATTTTTTTAATCGCTCAAGTAGTGGGAATTATTCTTAATATTCAATGCTAAACCTTTCAAAAGGTGTCACCAGCTTTTTAAGCCTAATACTGCTAGAAGGTTTATATCAAAGTGTATAACATTACCACCAAAAGCCATGAAGAAGAGAGTCCAAAGGAAAAATAATAAAGCACTGAGAACAAAATCCAAAACAGAGAAAATGGATAGGGAAGGAGGAAAATAAATACTAAGGAGTTAGAGGAATACTGTCTGCCTTCACCAGGAAAACAGTCAGGCATCTACCCCATCCTGCACAAAGGGGGTCCTAATTAGAGACAGAAAGGCCAGAGAAGGGGTCAAAAATAAAGCACGCACTTACCCAATTTTTCTGATTCCACCCACCACCTCTAAGTATTTTTGATACACATATTCTAGAACTAGATATTTTATATGGCACTAAGTATCTAAAAATTACAGAATTCACATACTGAAGCCCATGCATATCACTCAAAGACTCACAGACTTTATCTTTCACATTCACACAAAGTTATCATTATTTAATTACAATCAACAACAACAAAAACATGACAAAAATGATTAGCCACTGGTAACCAAAAATGACAGCAAGACAACGAAAAAAACTTCCATAAAAAGCAGTCACAAGAACTCAAAGACACAGGAGTCTGGGGTCATTCAACAGAGGGGCAAAGAACATACATACCCTGACAGGCTTTCAAGGCATTTCCGTACAAAGAGGGAATAGTCTGACACTCAAAGGAAGAGCCTTGACTCATTAAGAAAGGGCAAACTCTTTTATTGGCTCAATTTAGGAAGCAGGGAAGTATGTAATACACCTTAGGATGACCTCCACTGGAAACTGGAAGAAAATAGTGCCTAAAGAGAAAATCCTGTTGAGAAACTCAGCTCTTCTATACAACTCATTCCTTGAGGTTTCTCAACATCCAAGTTTTAGTACATAACAAATGTGTCTATTTTATCCACACACCAAGTCACACACAAAACATTTTTGATCCTCAAACCAAAAACTGAATTTTTAGGGCACCTGAGTGTTTCAGTCAGTTAATCGCCCAACTCTTGGTTTCAGCTCAGGTCATGACCTCGTGGTTGGGGAGTTCAAGCCCTGCATCCAGCTCTGCACTGAGCGCATGGAGCCTGGTTGGGATTCTCCCTATCTCTGCTCCTCTCCCGCACACATGTGCTCTCAAAATAAATAAATAAACTTAAAAAAAAAAAGACTTTCTAATCTAGAAATATTAGGTAAAAACAGAAACTTGAATAGTACCTTTCAAGTTAAGATACTTTAAGTTATGAAACTTTTAGAGTTCAAGTCTTAACATCTTTTAGGGAGTCTCAAGTAGTGAGTTATAGTCCAAAATACTGAATAACATATAACCATTATTTAATATGCCTTACAGTAAGTAGTCTGTGATTCCAATTAATCCCACTGCTTTATGTACAAGTGGGTAACATTACAGAATTATCAGAATTATAGTTTCCAGGGCTTCATAACTAATAAGTGAATATAGAGCACTCGAAATTACCCACCTTTATGTAACTATAACCAATAGTGCTAAAATTCATTATTTTCAACCAGCTGGAATGTTATTTTGCTTATTTTTTAATTTCAAATTCTCCCAGTTTATTTTTATTTCTTTTTAATTTTTTTAATGTTTTATTTATTTTTGAGAGAGAGAAAGAGAGAGCATGAGCAGGGGAGGGTCAAAGAGAGAGGGAGATACAGAATCTGAAGCAGACTCCAGCTCTGGGCTAGCTGTCAGCACAGAACCTGATGCAGGGCTTGAACCCACGAACTGCGAGATCATGACCTGAGCCGAAGTCAGATGCTCAACGGACTGAGCAACCCAGGCGCCCCGTCTCCCAGTTTATTTTTAAATTGTTTACATTTTTATAGAAGGCTCAAGTAGGAAGTATATACAGATAGTAAGTAAAGCTCACTGGTCAATGCACTGCCAATACCACCATCTAGTGGCCAGAAATCCAGAAAACTTTCAGTATTGAAGCAGGGTGGCTTTATCCACTGTTTAAAGCCATATGGAGGAAAAAAACATTTTTAGATCTGAACAAATTTTCTGTTTGTGTGGTTCAAGTACTACCGAACAGCCATATGGAAGCTGCATAAGAAAGTTTATGAGAGCATATGGAAATGCACCCTTTCAAACTATAATGGGATGACATAGTGTAATGTGATTATTTTTTTTTATTCAAAACTATATGTTTCAAAGCCATGATGCTCTTTAACTGTTTCACCAAAAATTAACTCTAAAGGAACTTTTCAAATAGCAAGAACTCTTGGTAAACCACAGTAGGGCTGGGCCTGAATGAATCTAGATGTAGTCCAAGTACGATGTTAGACAATCTCGGCCAATTAACTGGATCCGCAGAAGTGGGTAGGAAGAGCTCCAGAATCACTTGGACTAACACTGAAGCTCGTCTGCCAGGCCACTCCTTGCCTCTGGGGTCCTCTCATCCACAGAGGGGGCGGATCCCCTCACCTCATTAACTTACCAACTCTACTCCACAGTGGCTCTCCTGAGTAGAGGGAAATGGCTGACAAGCAAAGCTGAATATGACAAAATGCCTTTAGTTGTACATCAATCTACTTGATTAATACCAAAAACTACTTAAAATCAGTGTCTACTATATATAAAATATGCCTATGACCAAGATGGAGAAACAGATTTACCCTCCCCCTTGAAACAACCAAAAATCAAAAACAAAGCCCCCATAAGCAAACCACATGGAAGGCGGATTTTTAAGATGACGCATATCAGACAACAAAAACAGTGATCCCTGAGGTAGGAAACAAACTTAGTGAACCCTATCAGCAGCCCTGCTTACCACTTTGAGATTATCCTGGCCATAGCAGGAAGAGGGGGGATATAAAGTGGAGCCCACAAGACCTCCTGAATTGAGAAGACAGAGCTGAGAGTCTGAGGTGACAAAAGTGGCTAGAATTCATAGGACAGAGTAACAGAGAGGAGAAAACTGAACAAACTCCAGAGAAGTATAAAGGGTCACTTTAGAGTGTCAGGTAGAGGAATGATGAACACATGCATGTAGGGAAATAGTCAAAAGGCCAAGGCAAGAACCATCCAGAAAGATCAGAGCAGATAGTGCCTGGTGTTCACGTGTGGCTGGTTAATTAGTCCTAGACTGAGCACTGCTCCAGACCCATTTACCAAATCATAAAAGACCCAAAAGGATCAGTTTTCAAGCAGCTTAACCACACATCAGAACAAAGCTTAAGAAGCTTTACAGGGGTGCCTGGGCAGCTCAGTTGGTTGAGCATTTGACTTCACCTCAGGTCATGATCTCACAGTTCATGGGTTCGAGCCCCGCGTTGGGCTCCATGCTGACAGCTCAGAGCCTGGAGCCTGCTTCAGATTGTGTCTCCCTCTCTCTCTGCCCCTTCCTCATGCTCACTTACTCTCTCTCTCTCTCTGGCTCTCCCCTGCTCACTCTGTCTCTCTCTCAAAATAAAATAAAGACATAAAAAAAATTTTTTTAAAGAAGCTTTATAAATATCCAACATGGTAAAATGCACAATGTCTGGCACCTAACCAAAGATTAGCAAGTATGCAAAGAAGCAAGAAATCATAACTTGTAATGAGGAGACTAATGAATCAATCAAAGCTGACTCATAACTGACAGACATGTTAGAATTAGAAGGACATAAAACAGTTACTAAATAGCTATTAAAAACATAAGTACTTTTAATTAAAATCGTACTATAGGGGCACCTAGGTGGCTCAGTCAGTTGAGAGTCTGATTCTTGACTTCAGCTCAGGTCATGATCCCAGGGTCATGGGATAGAGCCCCGTGTCTGGCTCTGTGCTGAGTGTGGAGCCTGCTTAAGAGTCTCTCTCTCTCTCTCTCTCTCTCTCTCTCTCTCTCTCTCTCTGCCCCTCTCTCCTGCCTGCACTCTACCTCTACCTCAAAGATAAAAAATAAATTAGGAAAAGAAAGTAAATGTAAAATAAAAATATATGTTTAAAAAATGAATAAAACTGCATTGTATATGTTTAAAAAGTTAAGTAAAGACATGGAAGATTTTTTTTCAAAAAGGCCCAAATCAAACATCTACACATGAAACGCACAAAGTGAGATGAAAAAGGCACTGGACAGAGGTAACAACAAATTAGTCATTATAGAAGAAAAAGAACAGTAAGCTAGAAGTGTAAAAACTACCCTCCAAAAAAACACACAGGGAAAAAGGAATTTAAAAAAGAAAAGAACATCACTGAGCTCTGGAGGTATCAAGTGGCCTAATATATGGGCAACTGAAGTCTCCAAAGGTATGAGGTAACATAAAAAATATTTGAAGAAATAATGGATGAAAAACTTAATGAAAATTAAAACACATAGATCCAAGAAATTCAACAAGGTCTAAACACAAGGAGCAAAGAAAACTGGGACAAGGCACATCATAATCTAATTGCCTAAAACCAGGGAAATTTTCCTAAAGAGGAAATTTTAAATCAGCCGAAGAAAAAAAGTACCACATAAGTAAAGGGTGCTTGGAATGAATACTGTAACTAACAGAACTTTCAGGATAATATTCCAGGGATACAATTATTCAATTTCTTCATAAGAAAGAACAGCTAGGAAGAAAAAAGTAAAAGAGCAGCTAGAAGCACACCAAGCGCCTCACCTTAAAGAAAGAATGAATAGCAGCTGTGGCTTCACTGCGAATCCTCAGTATGGAACCCAGAGCATTTGTCCTGCACCTGAGATGAGGATACTGTCTCAGATACTCCAGAGGAGGTCTCTCTTTATATTTAAAAGGAAAAGCCTGCCAATAAATGGAAAAAACAAATTAAAAGCTAAGACACAATGTTCTATAAAATCAGTTTCCAGAACATTTGTTAAATAGTAATGCTTTATAACAACATTAAAATGTTTTCTTTCTGTATTTCTTAATATAAGTGAACATGGTCCATATTAACTCTAAGTTAAGAGAATGGTGGGATGGGAATCAGAGATGTGAGTTTGAATCCAGCTCTACTACTTATTAGGCATGGAACCTGGGGCAAAGTTAGTATTACTGAGGCTTATCTGTTATTTATCAAATTTCTATCCATTAACTTATATCAGTCAGTATTTACAAGTAGAAAGATTAGGATATAATTATGCAAAACAATCCACTGTTTGGCACATAGGAGTTCAGAATATTGTAGATATTAAAGATTATGTTTTCTACAGCTGTGTACACACAGCTGGCATTCAATTTTAAAATCACCCAAATGTCTTGAAAGCCCACAATCATTTATAATCAATTGGCAGTTTTTCACAGTTTATCAACATGTTTAAGAACATGAGGGTCAACAGCTTTCTGTCATTGGCAGAGTAGTGTATATTTACAAAAATTTCAAATTATGACTCTATGTAGAAATATTCCACCCTGCGCACACTAGTGTTACAAGATTTAGAAGACAAAAACAAACTCTTAGACCAAAAGCAAAGTTCCAATAAAAAAGATAGCAGAGAAACTAAATAAAAAACGTCAAACTGGTGGCTTATAATATTTAGTGTTATCTATTTCTTTTAGTGCACATGCTAATTTATATCATAACAGAAATAAGCACCAGACCTACTGAAGTCAAAATATGACCATATTAGTAGGTGTCTGGGGACTGCCTGGGGATCAGAATTCCCTAATGTCTGAATACTTATAAAATGACACTGAAATTAAGGGGAAGAGAAGGTGAATGAACCACAGAAGCCAAGTGAGAACAGCTTAAAGAGTAAAACATATAGCACATTTTAATAATCATATACCCCTCTAAAAAAAAAAGCAAAAACAAAAATGGTTACCATCTCCATTCCTTTCCGAATTCCAAATCATTTTTCACACTCTACTTTTCAGAAATCTTAGAAACTAATTCCTGATTTTCTGTGTCAATTAGTATTTATAAGCGTTTCAATTGGTATTTCTTGGAAAACTATTCAGAAGATTTTTTTTTAAAGGTGCCCTTTTTCTAGAAGATTTTTTTAAAGGTGCCCATTTTCTTATTTCCTTGTATTTATTTTCCTCCAATTACCAAAATAAGAAAAGTGAATTAAATTGATGCAATGTCCTTATATTTCCTCATGTTTTGTTCATCAAATGACTGGAAGACAAGTATAGCAAAACTATAGAGGAGTCAAATGACTAGTGCATAAATTCCAGCTGTGGCACTAGTCAGCAATATAACCTTGGGCCAGTCATGTCACCTGCCTGGGCCTCATTTTCTCCAATTTCAGAGGATGGATTGACAACCTATAATTTTATTCCCTCTAACCTCTTTGTCAAGGGATGAATAAAAGCTACTAACAAATAGTCTTGCAAAACAAGCATAAACATGTCTTAAGTAGGATTTCTTATCCTTGCTCAGCCTGACCATGATAAGTACTATCCGACAGAATTTTCTGTGATACTCACGATATCCAGTATGGCAGTCAGCAGCTGCATATGAAATGTATCTAACGTCACTCAGGAACTGATTTTATTACTTGATTTAATATTAAATTAATACTAAATACTAATTAATACTAAATACTAATTAACACAGCTACAGGTGGCTAGTGGCTACTATATTGGGACAACATAGTTCTAGATCCTGTAAAAGTCATTTCTAGGCAGGGCTTTCCTCAGAACACAGTCTGCCCTGGTATGTCTCTGTCACTGAAGTTACCTGGGCATGCTTCTAAAAGTGGCAAGTTTTAATTGTGACAGGTGTCCAAAGAGATGCACAGATAATTACTTTGTTTTCAGTCATAAAATTCAGCCATCTACATACTTTTTGCTATGTTCTCTACATTCCTCTGGCTCCATGCCCTGTTTCAATTATCTGGGAAGTCACAACTGAAACATATTCTAAGTGCCACCTTCCCAATAATCACACTTAAAACAAATTGCTAATGTTTTAAATTAAGCCCAAATAGTCTCCATAAAAGTATCACAAAGCATACCTTGGCATCACAATTTCCAACAATTTCAATTTTTTCTGCTTTCAGTTCCACATTCTGCTTTTTAGATGGACTTTTCACCAGCTGCCCTTGAACTTCCACAGAACTCCCAAAAGCCAGTTCTCTGTAGTAACAAAAAACCAGCATAACCAAGATATCATTATACAGAACCCTCATTTTAATACAAAACTTGCTATCAGAACATTCAGTATTTAATGATGGAGGTTTCACCCTTAAATGGGCAGCAAATAATTAACAGAGACTGAAGCAAAGGATAAGGGGATATTATTACGTGAAGATGTTAAAAAAAGAAAGGTCTGGGAGCACCTAAATGGCTCAGTCAGTTCAGCGTCTGACTCTTGATTTCGGCTTAGGTCATGTTCTCTCAGTGTGTGGGATCAAGCCCAGCGTCGGCTCCATGCTAATACCTTGAAGCCTGCTTGGGATTCCCTCTCCCTCCCTCTCTGCTCCTCCCCTACTTGCACTTTCTCTGAAAATAAAAAAACAAACTTTAAAAAGATAAAAAAGAAAGGCCTGAGCTTAAAGGATCTTGATTCCAAGAAGGTGGACTTGGCCTTCAAGCTTTGAAAAGCAGTTTTATTTATTTATTTTTTTTCAAGAAGATCACTCTGGGGAGCCTGGGGGCTCAGTTGGTTGAGCATCCGACTTTGGCTCAGGTCATGATCTTATGGTTCTTGAGTTCAGCCCCACATTGGGCTTACTGCTCTAAGCGTGAAGCCCACTTCAGATCCTTTGTCTCTCTCTCTCTCTCTCTCTCTCTCTCTCTGCCTCACCCTCATGCTCTCTGTCTCAAAAATAAACATAAAAAAAAAAAAACAGGAACATTGAGTTAGGGAAAAGGGGAACAGAGGAGATGAAAAAAAAAGATTCTTTTGTTAAAAAAAAACAAACCTCACCTACTATCAAAGCTTGAATCAGCTACAACTTGAAGGCTTTCCAAAGAGGATCCATCATTTATATGCAAGAACAAGACTTCCTTCTGGGATCGGACTGAACGAATCCATCCCTAAGGAAGAAAAATCTCTAAATGTGAGTTTAAAACATGTAAACATTTTACATTTTCATTACACACGCACACACAAGACTAAATGAGAGAGAGAGAGAGAGAGCGAGCGAGCGCGCGAAAGACACACAAGACTAAATGAAAAAAAAAAATTTAGTCCTGCCTTAACAAATCAATTGCTTTTACCTCACTCATATGCATATATAATTCAATAGGATTCTGATCCCAGGGAGATTCAGCTTTGGCATTCCACCTTTTTGTTTTGTTTATAAAACTCATCATTCTCAGGGGTGCCTGGATGGCTCAGTTGGTTGAGTGTTGAGGTTGGTTTCAGCTCTGGTCATGATCTCAGCAGTTCATGAGTTTAAGCCCCACATCAGGCTCCATGCGCTCTCTCCCTGCCCCTCCCCTGCTCATTCTTTCTCCCTCTCAAAATAAATAAGTAAACTTAATTTAAAAAAAACATACCTCATCATTCTGAATACATGCCTAACATTTCATTAAGCTGACGAGACTAATTCATATAATCAATTTCCCCAATATTGGCTACTGCAGGTAATAATAACAGGACACATTATTTGGGTCCCTGTCTCCTTTTATATTGAACTCCCAGAAGGGAGATTATGTAGTTATAGACCAGAAACAGCTTCATAGGATTTCATTTTTTCCTATTACAAAATATCACACAGACTTCTCACGAAGCTTTTCACTGTGACATATATTTAGTACATAAGCTTTTTCAAAGATACTCTGAATTAAAATGACAGGTATGTGTGAGTACAAAAGAGGTCTCCTAGTAGACCATTAACAATAAAAACAGCTCTCACATATCACATCCAACTTAAATTTAACTAGCACAGAAGAGAGAATATTCTTCTAGCATCAGTTTCAGCCGTGAAACTGATGTGTCTGATTAACTATCAGACATGCTTGGGAAAAGCGAGAGAATTTTACTTAGAAAACTGTATTGACCCTTACTTTGCATTCCCACCACACCCTACAGACAAGGCTATTAAAGCTTTTCCATTACTTATGTGCCTGTCCAGCACACTGTGAAGATTTAAGAACCATACTTTAGTTGCTTTGAAGGCCATTGTCAGGGACACAGTAAATAGTCCATTCATGTTTTTCAGTGAAAGGATGTCTACCATGCTCTAAAAATCTATGTGACAAATGCTTTACTACCTTCTTCATATACTATCTCATCTTTTCCTCACGACATCTCTGGGGATTATCATTGGAACCTGTCTCACAAGTGAAGAGCCTGGGCTCAGAGAAGTCAAATAACTTGCCAAAGGTCCCACTGCTGGTAAACAGAGCCTGAATTTGGACACAGGTCTGCCAGAAAGCCCTGGGTCTTTTTTTAGGGCTACACTGAAAACAGAGTGTAAATCGCCTCGGTCTCCTATACAAGCCCTTTCACAACTGAGTGTGCCCATCTTTCTGGTTTCGCCTCCCCACGGTTCCTGGTTACGTGTAATCAGTAGTAATTTCTAAAGCACCACTTTTCGCTTGTTAGTAAAAGTTAACATTTTGGAGCACTGTTTTATGTGCTGCTCTAAGCTCTTTATGACTATTTTACACTTAATCCTTACAAGAACTTAATAAAGTGAATATTCTCATTTTAGAGATGAAGAACATATTAAGACACGTGATTAAATAATTAAAGCCAGAGTTCCCAAGGAGTAGAGCTAGCATTCAAATACAGTTCTCAGTTCAAAGTTCACGTTATTCTCAAACTTTTCTCGAATGCGATCTCCACCACATCCCAGGCCCGGCCTGAGGAACATATCCTTCAGAACTCCCGTGAAATGTCACTGAACACCAGAAGTCTTCCTTGACCGCACCTACATAGTTAAGGATGTCCCTATTTTCTCAAAGTTCTTTATTCCACCAATACTTATCACATTGACTCAATTACTTGTCTTAGCCACTAGACCAGGGCTATCCCACAAAAATATAATGTGAACCATACATGTAATTTTGCTCACTTTAGCAGTCACACTAAGACAGGTAAGCTTAACTTTAATATTTTAACCCATTATGCCAATATTATCAACATGTAATCAATAGAAGTATATACTGAGGTATTTTATATTTTTTGTTCTCCAAAATTGGTGTGTATTTTACATTTACAGTTACCCTTCAATGTGGACTGGCCACATTTCAAGAGCTCAGAGCCACAAATGGGCGGTCGCTAGATCTTAGACTACATGGCGCTAAAACAAGAGCCTCTAACCTAGGCAGCAGCTTTTGTTCTTTTTATCTTTGCATCCTTTCTTGACCATCACTCAGAAGGGATCATCAATGTACGTATGTCAAATTAATAGATGAATACCAAAAAAGCGCTTGATTTGGATCATGGAAAAAATATGAAACCCAAAAGGGCAGAAGGGTCATACTGCTAAAAATCAAGGATATTCGAGGACAACACAAATAACTGCATCAGTGCTTCAGCAACCTAAAGGGGTCAAACCATATTGCCTGGTCTACACCCTTCAAGGGAAATCCATGTGGAGCTGTTGCAAATATTAGCAACACAATAACTAACACTGACTGGCTGTGGGCCACTGTTCTAAGTGTCTTAATACCTATCATCTCACGATTCTATGAGATTAAGGATATCAGCTTCATTGCCATAAGAAGCAAACAGGTTTAGGGCATGGAAGACACCATAATTAATAATTATAGAAGAGACCCATAATTAATGAGCCACTAAGTGGCATAGATTTGAACCCAGGCAGCCTGACTCCAGGATCGTTTCAAACTGCTACAGTCTATTCGTTCTCCTTATGTATTAAACATACATTATATGCGAACTCCTATTTTTAGGCCTCGGGGTGGCTGAAAGTTGAATAAAAGCCACTGTTTATTTGAACAATTATTTAGTCAGACACGGGACTACCGAGACCGGTAAGACACGGTGTCCGCTCTCAAGGAGACAGCTCGGGGCAGCCACTATGTAACTGTGACTGTTCTTCATGAGGGATAAAGGAAGAGAAGCTCGTACGTTTATTCTGCCGCATAACTTAAGTTTACAGGCAATGCTCTGGTGCCGTCAAAGCACAGTTCCAGCACTTCATAGGCAACCCCAACAGCAGTGCGCAAAGTAACCGCAAGCAAGGAAAGGAGAAAAGTGTGAACGCACACTATTGCCTACATTTCCTTTCTCTGCCTGTCGTCTTGTCTGATCGGACAAGGCAAGCTTAGACGTGAAGGCGGCGTGTAAGTCACTAAAGAGAAAAAAACCCATCCCCTTCCCATACACCAACCTGGACCTTAACGCGCTCCCCATTCGTGCTCTGGGCCCCGAGTGCATCCCGAACACTCAGTTTGGCAGAAGGTTTGGGTCTCGGGGAGGGAGCGGAGGAGCAGAAGCGCAGGGCTCGGAGCAGGCACCGGGTCCCGAACATCGCGCGGCTGCCCCAGGCCCTCCTCGGGACCGGCCCGGATCCCGGCGGGTGCGCACTTTGCCTATGGTGACCCTCTCCTCTCGACTGCTCCCCAATCCGGGACCGCAGCCCTCACGCTCTCCACACCCTCTACCCCCACGCCCGGCTGCCCCCTTCCCCTTCAGGGACTCCAGCTGTGTCCCCACACAACCTCCCCGCCGCTTCCCTCCGCGGACAGGGAAGAGCGGAGACAACACACCCAGCTGCTTAAGCCTAAAAAACCACGCGCCGTAGCCGGCCGAGACACTTCAGGGACCCGCTTCTTTTCCAAACCCAGAGCCCACACCGCCTCCCCCAGCTGAAACACGCGCGGCCGCCGCCACTACGCCACACGCCAACGTCAACGTCATCACGCTACAAGGAGGCCAAGAGGGAGCGTGCGCACTTGGGACTCCAGTTTACGGAGGGGGCGGGCCGGAGGCAGGTGCTGGCTGAGCAGGGGAAGAGGCGGGGCCAGGAGCTAAAGTTTCCTGGCTGTCGGTGTTGTTGCTGGAGCAACTGGGGAGCATAACTGGGATGAGGTCTGAGTGGTCTTCGTTTCTAAAGCTTCCAGTTGATGCCGAGGGACAGTGACTGATGCAGAGGGAAAGCCTCCAGGAGACTTAGTTGTTGAGATGACTAGCCTGAGGATATCGGTCGTTCTTGTGTGCTAAGCACAAAGACAAGACATAGACCCTTGCTCAAGTCACAGTTGTGTGGTATCAGACATCTAAATAGACAAGTGCATAAGAGAGTGATGGGATGCCAGAGATGGCTTGCTGGAGAAGGTAGCCCTCTGACTACTGAAGAGTCACTAAAGAGACTTTGTTTATGCAATTCAGAGAAGGCAGACAATGTGAAGATTTTGGGGAGAGGCTAGAGACATCCATGCCAGGATCTCCAAATCTCTTTTTTCCAACACAGTTACCTGCATTTGTTTAACCAGGAAACAATGACCCTTTTTAAATGTATCCCCCCACCACCAATTTAAAAAAAATGTGTAATTCAGTGACAATCATGAAAAGGTTTCTATCTAATTAAAAGAAAGAATGGCTAGTAACTTAAAGTTGCTGCTATTACGCCCATTTTATAGATCGGGGAATTTGAGCACAGGAAAGTGAAATGACTTACTCAAGGATATATATAAGTGTGAGATTTAAACTCAGAAACTCCAGCTCCATGCACTAAACTATTATGCTATATACACTGTCTCAAGATAGGAAATAAAATCATGGTCCCTTCCATCAAGAAGCTCATGGTCTAGACCTGAGAAATGGCAACCAAACAAATCATTGCAATAAAAACCAGTAAGTACACATAAATATACGAGCCACATGGAGCGGTAGTCTAGAGAAGGAAATATTGTGAGTTTTTGAGGAGGATTAGAATTTTGCATTGTTGGGATGTAAGAAAGAATATTTCCTGCCGAAAGGTGAGCAGGAAAGGTTGCCAGGTGGGCAAATCGCCTGGAAGAATTGTAAAACCGTTCCCAAGACAGACTGAAAAATATCTCCCACAAAAATACCACAGTTCCTGGACACTTCTTGAACCTTGCAAAAAGAAATCTTGAGGGGCACCTGGCTGGTTCAGTTGGGAGAGGATGCGACTCTTGATATTGGGGTCATGAGTTCGAGCCCCACATTTGGTATAGAGATTGCTTACATAAAATTTTTAAAAATATGGAAACATCCAAATACCTGCAGAATTATGTAGCATTGGGCCTTTAGTAAAAAAAGTAAGTGTGGCTTTGGTGTATTGGCTACAAAATCTGGGAAGAACGCAATCACAGCAATAACATGTTTTTCAATTCAAATATCCTCTTTATGCCTCCCTTGTCTAAGGGTTGAAAAGTACTGACCAATTGGCTCACTTCCTACCTACGCTGTTTTTCTGTCTTGCCTTCTTTCTCCACCTCTTCCCCCTCAAGGTACATTGTAAGAACTGTGGTCTCTCAGGAAGTGAGGATCCCGACTTCCTTTACCTGCTTACCTACTGCCTGTTTAAGCCAAAGGGTTAATTTCCAAGCAGGGGACCAGGGCCTACTAGTATGATGAAGACAAGGGAAGCCAGTGGGCAAAACTGAAAATTAGCCATAGTTAATTGAAAATGTATGTAACTGAAAGTAAACTATCACAATCATGTGTCTGGTGCTAAGTTCAAACTACTCCCTATATTTATCTTGTGCTACATATCAAATTGTGTTTTCTTATTTTTGTTTTCAGTGTTGGAATGACACTGCCTTTTTTAGATTAATCACCTTTCAGACAGTAACCAGAGTGATCTTTCCAAAATTAATATATTACTATGCTGGTAATAATAGTGCTATAGAATGCTGACTATGTGCCAGGAAGTTTTCACATATTAACTCACTTAATCCTCTGAAGTAGGGTTAGCGTCATCACCCCCAGTTTCCAAAGGAGAGCCTGAAGCTTGGAGAGGTTTCGAGCTTCTACCAAGTTACGCTGGCAGTCAGGCACCAGAGTCCATTCTCTTCCCCACTTGTTACTCCAGTGATTAAACCGCTCTTCAGTTCCTTCTCCTACAACATGAAGAGGACTTGTCTTCTTTAGCATGCCTACCAGGCTCTGTATGATTCCAGGAGTTCCCTGAGGTGCCCTGGAGTGAGGAACAGAACTGTAATGTCCCTATTGTTACCTTTTGATAATACAGGTCTGGGCAATGAACACTGTCAGCATTACTTGTCAGCTTTAGAGAAGGTTTTAATCAGGCTCAGCATGACAGGTTTTAGCTTAACTTGCAAAGAAAGCTTGAGGACTTCTAAAAGGCAGGCATTACTCTGATACCCAATGTGGTCATAAAATACAACTCCGTATTCAGAACTTTCATTATGCTTGAGTCCACTCTTGAAACTCTCAACACCCAAACTTTGATTTCAAGGTCATGACCTCAAAACATAAAGGAACCTAGTATTTGATGCAGAAATTTCTGAGACATTAGGTGTAGACAAGGAATGGATGAATATTGTAAAGGATCCTGGGTTTCTCTGAAGAAGCTAACAAGGGTGAATACGATTTAACTTGAAAAATGAAAAGGCACAGGCACAAAGCAGAACAAGAAGACACATTTGTAGTTTGGAACTTTCGGGAAAGCAGCTCATAATTAGGAAGAGAAGCTGAGAACCAAGTGGTCAATGAAAGGAAAAGATTCAGTAGTATCCAATGTTGGGGGAGCAAGGTGGTTTTCCTAGAAGAAGTGACATCTAAGCTGAAGCTAAAGGATGAGTAACAGCCAGGAAAAGGGGAATTCTTGTGCTGAAGAGAGTTAGCAATGTTCTATATACTAATCTGGGTAGATCACATATGTAAACATTCCTTGAGCTATAAACTTAAGATTTGTGCATTTTATTTATATATACCTCAATAAAAATAAAAATTAAATATTAAAAATAGGAGAATCAGAGGCACCTGGGCAGTTCAGTTGGGTTAGCACCTGACTCTTGATCTCTGTTCAGGTCGTGATCTCAACACTTCAGATTTCGAGCCTCCTGTTAGGCTCTGTGTTGACAGTGTGGAGCATGCTTGGGATTCTGTCTGCCTGTCTGTCTCTCTCAAGATAAATAAGTAAAGTTAAAAAAAATAGAGGGATCAGGTCTGCTGATAGAATGAAAGCATCTTCTTTCCCTGGTTAGTGCAAGCGGCTTTTTTTTTTTTTTTTAACATGTGAACTATTTCCTGCATATGGAAGAGTTTAGAAAATAATGCAATAAAACCTGGTAGCTACCTCCTAGATTTGTCATATCAAATCCTATCTCCTTGAGATCTTTCTCTCCAGGAAACGAATCTCCTTTGTACCCCACTGCATTCCTATTTCCCACTTTTTCTCCTAGATAGAGGTAACCACTATCCAGAATTCAGTGTTTATCATTTCCTTCCATGTTTTTATATTTTAATTATACACATATGGACAAAAAATTATCCATAGAATATACACATATGGGTATATATACATATATATACATACAGTATGCATTTATTGATAGTCTCCTGTATTGTTTTACATGTTTTTAAACTTTAAATTAATGGTAACTTGCTCTATGAATTATTCAGCAACTCAAATTTAGTTTTTGAGATATTACCATGTAGCTCCAGCTCATTCTTTTTAATATTCTGTTATATGAAAACACAATTAATTCTCTTTCTGATAGTTATTTGGGCTGCTTTCAGTGTTTTTCTATTACAAACAAAGGTGGATTTACCAGGAAGCTAATGAAGGGTCAACTCAGAGTCCCTTATTTGCATTTATGCAATGTGAAGTATATAAAATTCATAAGGGTATGGACCCCTTAGCATCCCCCTCTACCCCCAAGTGCTGGGAGCTGCTGGGAGTTGTAAAGCAAGAGGGGAAGCAATCAGGAAGCATTTCTAAAGGAACTCGGACGGGCATGAATTTCCAAAGTTCTAGAAATTTCTTGTAACTTCTCATTCTTAATTTTTTTTAATGTTTATTCAGTTTTAAAAGAGAGAGAGAGAGCGAGCGAGAGAGAGAGCGCAAGTGTGGTAGGGGCAGAGAAAGGGGGGAGACACAGAATCCAAAGCAGGCTCCAGGCTCTGAGCTGTCAGCACAGAGCTCGAACTCATGGACTGTGAGATCATGACCTGAGAAGAAGTGGGTCATTTAACTGACTGAGCCACCCAGGTACCTTGTCTCTCATTCTAAATAAATATTTACCTTAATATTTGTAATTCTGTATTCTTTTCCTTAAAAAGAGCCTCCTAATACTTAATCTCCACTGAGTATTTTGTTTACACGTGATGCATGCACAACTTGTATATCTGCAGGATAAACTCCTAGAAATAAGACCAAAAATGTGTTTCAAAAATACTTTTATGGTTGTTTTATGCATCTAGTTGCTCTCCTCATCCCCATTTTGAGATACTGATCTTGCCCACTGTGGTTTTAGTGTCTATACTTGTGGCAAAAACCTGGAAAATTTTATTTCATTTTACTTAGTTTTTAAGACCTGGAAATCAATTTAGGAAATAGATTTCTATAATGCTCTGTGGCTACACTGCAGATGAAAGAAAACATACTTACTCCCAGGAGTAGCTAAGGTTTTTGTCACCCTTTACAATTTCAATTTATCAGACACTGGACACAGTCTGCTACTAGATAGGGTGCCACAGATTTTGATTTTGTACAATTTCTCCCGGAGTTTGATACTTGTTAACTGGTGAGCTCATTGGTAAGTGTTTGCACATCTGAAATTGGGGCTGAAGGTAAATTATAATATCCTCTGCAAATAGGTTAGTGTGGAAAGCATGCAAATTTTTATGTCTTATAATTTTGGACAATTTGGCCTGTAGTAATACCCTGGGTTTTCACTGCTGAGGATAAAAGGAGATTTAAAAAATGCTTTTGTTTACCTGCAAACAACAGAAAAATATATAAAATATAAATGTGTTTATGAATGCTTATACAATGAGTACCTGGGTAACCACCATCCAGGTCAAGGGAAAGAACTTTCCCAGGACTCTTCCAGCCCAGGCCCTTCCCCTGGACAAGCACAGCCTCCCTCCTCTCCTGACCTTCTTGGGGATCTTTGCTTTCCTTTACAGTTTTACCACTTCAGTATATAGTCTAGACATTATAATTTCATTTCCTCTGTTTTTTTTTAATGATTTTAATTTTAATTTATTTTTGAGAGACAGAGAGAGACAGCGTGAGCAGGGGAGGGTCAGAGAGAGAGGGAGACACAGAATCTGAAGACAGACTCCAGGCTCTGAGCTAGTTGTCAGCACAGAGCCCGATGCAGGGCTTGAACCCACGAACTGTGAGATCATAACCTGAACTGAAATCGGATGCTTAACCAACTGAGCCACCCAGGCACCCCAGTATTTCCTCTGTTTTTGAACATTATGTATATAGAGTCATACGGTATGTGTTATTTTATGATTTCTTTTGCTCAATATTATTTTTGTGAGAATCAACCATGTTATTGCCTATAGCTAAAGTTTGTTCATTTTCAATGACATTTGGTATCCCATTTTATGATTATAAGCCAGTTTATTTATCCATTCTCTTGATGGATGTTTGGGTTGTTTCCAGCTTGGAATATTTATGAATATTTTTATACATAATTTATTGTACCTGTGTATGTATTTAAGCTGGGAATAATATCTAGGAGTAAAATTTCTGTATCACAAGATTTACAAGTTTCAGCTTCAGTAACCAGGGCCAGACTTTCCCCAAAGTGTCCCCAGCCACGTCTGGGAAGTCCTGCTGCTTTACCTTCTCGCCGGCACTTGGTCTCATCAGACTTTTAAATTTAGCCATATAGGCAGAGGTGTGCTAATCTCTTATTGCAGTTTTAGTTTGCATCTCTCTGATTATTATTCCTTGTTGAGCATCCTGCAATATTTATTTTCACTGGATTTTCTGCCTTAGTGAATTCACTGAATCTTTTGCCCATTTTTTCCACTGAGTAGTCTTTTTTTTGTAACTTATTTTCTAATTAATCTACACAAGTTCTTACATATGTAATTTATTATTGTTTTAAGATTTTTATTCTTAAGGGGTGCCTGGGTGGCTCATTTGGTTGACTGTCTGACTCTTGATTTCAGCTCAGGTCATGATCTCGCAGTTCATGAGTTCAAGCCTTTGGGCTCTGTGCTACCAGCATGGAGCTGGAGCCTGCTTTGGAATTTCTCTCCCCCTCTCCCAAAATAAATAAACTTAAAAAATTATTTTTATTAATCCCTACATCCAACATGGGGCTTGAACCCACAACCCCAAAATCAAGAGTCTCATGTTCCACTGACTGAGCCAGCCAGGTTTCCCATTACATCCATAATTTAGACATAGCTCTTCTCAGTTATAAGCATTGCAGATACCTTCACCCACTCGGTGGGTTGCCTTTACCAAAGTGTATTGTGAGGAAATGGCCGAATGATAGTAAACCTTGACATTATTGGATGCTCTGCTTTAGAAATAGTGTCCAGTTCTTGAACAAAACTATGGATGCTCAAAATTACCATTTATTTGGACAATGTAAGGCCAATATCTTTTGACATTTTTCTTACTGGTTTTCTTTAAAAATGGATTCCTTCCTATTCAAAGGTTTACTGTCTTACCACCTCCCCCCTGCTGCTTTTTTTGTTTGCATGGTTAATGGCCTTTTCTACATATCTCTGTGTGCCAATCTTCAGGGAATAATCTTGAGACTTGGAATTAATCTTAAGTCATCGAATTTCACTTGAAATTGTTTGAAGCTGATTCTGGCTGTTTGCAAATACTTCTGTGTATTATCAACCTCTAAAATTTCATAGCAGAAAACCAGACAACTCAGAAAAGAAAAATCACATGTAAGAGACCATACAATCTGAGTGGATCCTTCCATATTCATATTTTCTTTTCATTCACACAGAACTTCAAAGAATAAAGTTAGCTTTTCAAAATGTCTTTAATGCACACATAGCTTCAAAATGAATAGTCAGTCCATCTTGTCTGGGAAAATCCTTTCACAGCCTATACCTACAGACAGTCATGCCTACATTTTTGCAGCGTTCCTCCCTGATGAAGTAAAAGAGAAAGGTACGGACCCCCCCACCAAAGTTTCCAAAGATGGTATGTATGAAGACATGTTTCCAAATAGTAAAACTCCACAAATGTTTACATAGTTTTTAAATGTTTTGTTGATTTTTGAGAGAGAGAGAGAGAGAGAGAGAGAGAGAGAGAGAGAGAGAGGGAGGGAGAGAGAGAACATGCAGGGGACAAGCAGAGAGAGGAGACACAAAATCCAAAGTAGGCTCCAGGCTTTGAGCTTCAGCACAGAAACCAATGCAGGGCTCCAACCCAGAGCCATATGGGAATCACAACCTGAGCCAAAGGTGAATGCCTAACCAACTGAGGCACTAGGCGCCCCTGGGTATTGTTCGCATGGAGGAGTGCCTTATCACAGAGAGGGTTTTGGTTTATAGCCATAAATAAAAAGCAGACTGACTTTTGGCCCATTTTATTATTGTTTTTAAATTTTCTTTTTTTTTAATTTTTAGAAGTTTGTTTATCTATTTTGAGAGAGAGAGAGAGAGAGAGAGAGAGAGAGAGAGAGAGGGAGGGAGGGAGGGAGGGAGAGGGAGGGGAAGACAGAGAGAGCACACAAGCAGGGGAGGGCAGAGAGAAGGAAAGGCAGAATCTCAAGCAGGCTCCACACCATCAGTGCAGAGACTGATGTGGGGCTTGACCTCATGAGTGGTGAGATCATGATCTGAGCCAAAATCAATAGTCAGATGCTTAACCAACTGCGCCATGCAAGTGCCCCCACGTTTTTAAATTTTCTAGAGTTGTACACTCTCTTATTGCTTGCACCTTGGGCAGACCACACCCACTGCCCCAACATTAAGCATGATATTTTCTGCAGACTTTTGCTGTTTCTGAGGGATCACTTCCCTCTCACTCTAGTATATATGGTCAGATAGATACAGGTACATAATGTCATGAATAATGAGTTTTATATTTGGAACAGAATAGCCTCTGCTTCAAAA
The DNA here is from genome assembly GCF_006229205.1 of Suricata suricatta. Lineage (NCBI taxonomy): Eukaryota > Metazoa > Chordata > Mammalia > Carnivora > Herpestidae > Suricata > Suricata suricatta. The sequence continues at coordinate 59,572,833 of NC_043710.1, forward strand.
TATGCAAATTCTAACTGAAGAGAATTTTTTCCTTATGGCAGAGTTTGGAAGAGACATTTTCCTGGAATCCATAGGAACACTAGCACTCACCAGGGGTTTAACATGAACAGACAATTACATAAGCTCTTAAAGACACGAAAAGGAGATGTGCCTGTGTGTTGGTTTTTCAAACAGGAAAAAAATACTGATGACTTGGTAAACTGTTTTGAACTTCTTATAGAACAAGGATGGGAACTAGATTGTACCTCAAGAATACTCATGCCTAAACATTCAGGGACCTGGATATTTCCTTTCCTAGGTTTCCAGCAGATCTTCCTTGAGCTCCACCACCCTCTGTGGACAGTGGCAAGAAGACTGACTGATGATGTAAGTTTCCCAAAACTGACTTATCCTCCTCTTTTCAGGATTTACATTCAGAACATGTACATGTACATTGACAGACAGAAAAATGTAAAATTTTAATTTCCCATGTATTAGATTAAGCAACTGAACATTCCTTACTAGAGTATGATAGAGATCATAAAGGAATATGAGATATATATGTATGTATATTTCTACAAAGCGTGTGTGTGTGTGTGTGTGTGTGTGTGTGTATATACATATATATGTATATATATACACATTAATCAGAAGTTACATTTAAAAGCTGTTGATTCAATCCCCACTTAAAAAATATTTAATATTTGGGGCACCTGGCTGACTCAGTTGGAAGAACCTGCAACCCTTGATCTCAGGGTTGTGAGTTGAAGTCCCACATCGGGCATGGAGCCTACTTTAAAAAAAAAAAAAACATAGTTTATATTTATCAATTTGGCTGGAGCCCAGTAAAATTATATAGTTGGGTTTTCATTTCCTAGTGATTGGTTGTAGCTGCCAGTCTCTACAATGGACCCAATGATCCTTGCCCCCTTTATAGAGTCTTTTCCACATTAGTCACACAAGATTAGTCCATATAACAAAAGAATATAGCAGATGTCTTAGTGTGTGACTTCTGAGAATGAGTCATAAAAAATACTGCCCCTTCCAGCTTCTCTTGGATCAATTTCTCTGGGGACTGCCAGGTACCATGTCATAAGGATACTCAACTAGCCCTACAAAGATGCCCACATGCTGAGGAACTGAGACCTCTTGCCAATACTTAGCACTATTGTTCTACTGTATGGGATAGAATATTCTATTTGTTGTTTCTCTAGAGAACCCTGAGTGAGTTAGTGAATTAATGAGTGAATGAGTATATGTATGTATGTATGTATGTATGTAATGGTACTGGCTCATGTGTCCATAGAGCCCGAGAAGTCCCACAGTCTGTCCTCTGCAAGCTGGAGACCAAGGAAGGCCACTGCTGTAGTTTGAAAGCTTTAACAACCAGGCAGCCCATGGTGTAGCTACCTGTCCAAGTCTGAAGGCCTGACAACCAAAAGCTTAGAGGGCAGAAGACTGATGTCCTAGCTCAGTCAGTTAGGCAGAGAGGATTTCAACAGTCCTCTGTCTTGTTGTTTGATTCAGTCCCTGAATGGATTGGATGATGCCCACCCACATTGGAGAGAGGCATTTGCTTTTCTTAGTCCACTGATTTATATGTTAATCCCTTCTGTTATGAAGATTAAGTAAATCCTGGAGACGTAATGTACAGCATGATGACTAAACGATACTATACTGTGTACTTGAACATAGCTAAGAGGTACAAAAGGGAAAGGAAGACCACTATCGCTCTTGTGAGGATTTTTTGTGTGCTGTCATGCGTTAGAAGACAAACATGAATTAAAAATTACTTTCTGAGCACCCACCATGCGGTGAGCCTGGCATTGTCCCGGGTTTTGAGTAATATAAGGCAAATCCATCTGGAAACTCTCTGCCAGATCCTTTCCCTTCTCCCTGTGCTGATTCACCCAACAGGACTCTGTCCTAGGCTTGTGAGTTCCGTTCGAACTGGTGAAAAGAAAGAACGTCATGTTTTCAGTGTACTCTGATAGTCCTTGTCCTGCTTCCTATTGAGTTTCCTCACCTGGTTCTTCAGCCTTCCTAGGAATTTTGAGAGTTCCATGATTATTTCAATAAATCCCTTCTTTTTTCTTTCAAAAGTGTTCTGAATTTATAAATTCTGTCAGAGTAATATAGAATGACAGACAGTTCAAATAACTCCCATGCCCTTTGCTTAGGCATTGTTAGTACTTTGTCCTACTTCCTTTACTGCATTCTGTAAGTTATACACATAGTATATGTGTGGTAAGTGTATTTAAGTGTATGCTATACATATATACTATATACAAGATATACAGTATATATGTATATTTACCTGAGCCATTTCAAAGTTGCAGACCTGTGCTCCTTTACCCTAAATCCTACATTGTTTATTTCCTAAGAACAAGGACCTTCTCTTATGTAACCACAATATAAGGGTCAAACTCAGGAAATGTAAGATTTAATACTATTTTATAACATATAATCTGCTTTTCAGATTATACTAATTGTCCTCAAAATGTCATTTATATCAATTTCCCTCTCTGACCCAGGACCCAATCCGAGATTACACATTACATTTAGTTATCATGTTCTTTATTTTCAAATTAGCTAGAGTTTCTCTTGCTTATAACCAGGGTTAGTGATAGAGTTTCTTCCTGTTGTTTACAACCAAAGAATCTTCACAATATAGTCAATTATATAATTTAATCCTAATAAGCTCTTCTAAGTAGGTATTAAAATCCCTGTTTTATAGATCAGCATTATTGGACATGGAGAAGTTAAGAAACTTACCCATGATGACACAGTGAGTTCTACAGCCAGGATTTAAATTCAAATCTTTTTAATTCCCAAGCCCCTACTTACTCCATTGCAGGCTTGGCAGGTATTAGTAATCCACAATCTCTCTCTTCAAGAATCTCACAGCCTAGTGTGGGAGACAGATAAAGAAAGAAATAATTAGAATAGATGGCAGTAAATCCCAAATACAGAAGTATGTACAAGGTATAGACGGAGCACAGTCAATGAACTTACTTCAAGTATAACAAGAAATATGGTCAGGGCTTCAACAGCAAGAGAAGAAAATAAAATTAGTTTTCTTCCTTGATGCCAACTGGGAATTTATAGATTGTCTGTCTACTGTCCAAAGCATGAGTAATATCAATGCTGATCAACTAACGTCCAACATATGCTCAGGAAGTTCTACATTTAGTTGCCCAACATTGTTAACTTTGACATCTGCTAATGCAGTGTTACCTCCTGAATGTTAGGGACCCAAGTAGTTCCTACCTCATTTCAATTCTTAGGTGGCCATTTTTATTTATGTTGACATTATCCAGTCTGACATTTAGCTGTAACATATTGTAGAAATCCTAATCTGTAAGATTGCTAAAAATCTGCCTTGTTTAGTTTGATAGCTTTAAAATATTGACATTTTAAAGGGAGTTCCAAAGGTAAAGGGGTCTGATCCCTTCAAGAAATCTAGAGCTCTTTCCCTTCTCTTTTTGTAAAAAGTCAGATGAAAAGCAAGCATCAGGTGGGAGGAAAAGTAGAGCTATAAAATCAGAGTAAATAGCATCTTCCATTTTGTGACTTCAGCTCAGAAGGCGATGACAAAAAGAAAATATGCAAAGATCAGGAGCTCAGACAGTATCTAGGGAGCTGAAGCTTGGAACAATTAGGAGTATAGTCAGAGCAACAGGAAGGTGTTAGCAAGTCAATAGCCCCTTGAGCTGAGTCAAGCGGCTGCGTATTTGCTGGCGACCCCCAGAGGGACCTGTACAGTGTGTGAAGGACAAGAGCTAGATAAGCATTCAGTGATATTGATGAGAGTAGTTATTTGTATTTAGTAGAAAGATTTTCTTTTAATACTTAACTTTCATGATAAGTTGTTCATAAGTTACTTGCATAAATAGGTGTTTAAGTAATGTTGAATTGGATTAAGCTGGAAGTGGATGATAAGATTATCCTACACAAAAAGATTTATACTATTTGTGGCTCATAGGATGCTTTTTTTTCATTTTTTCTTTTTTTCTTTTATAGTTTATTGTCAAGTTGGTTTCCATATAACACCCAGTGCTTATCCCAACAAGTGCCTCCAGGCCTGTCAGCCCCCTTCCCCCCTCCCGCACCCCCATCAGCCCTCAGTTTGTCCTCAGTATTCAAGGGTCTCTCATGGTTTGCCTCCCTCTCTCTCCCCAACTATTTTCCCCCTTCCCTTCCCCCATGGTCCTTTGTTAAGTTTCTCCTGTTCCACTTATAAGTGAAAATATATGGTATCTGTCCTTCTCTGCCTGACTTAATTTCACTTAGCGTCACACCCTTGAGTTCCATCCACATTGCTACAAATGGCCAGATTTCATCCTTTCTCATTGCCATGTAATGAGAAACCACATCTTCTTGATCCATTCATCAGGTGATGGACCTTTAGGCTCTTTCCAGGATTTGGCTATTGTTGACAGTGCTGCTATGAACATTGGGGTACATGTGCCCTGGTGCATCAGCACTCCTGTATCCCTTGGGTAAATTCCTAGTAGTGCTATTCCTGGGTCAAAGGGGAGTTCTATTATTAATTTTTTGAGGAACCTCCACACAGTTTTCCAGAGCAGCTGCACCAGTTTACATTCCCACCAACAGTGTAGGAGGGTGCCCGTCTCTCCACACCCTCGCCAGCATCTATAGTCTCCTGATTTGTTCATTTTAGCCACTCTGACTGGTGTGAGGTGGTATCTCAGTGTGGTTTTGATTTGTGTTTCCCTGATGATGAGTGATGCTGAGCATCGTTTCATGTGTCTATTGGCCAACTGGATGTCCTCTTTGGGGGAGTCTGTTCATGTCTTCTGCCCATTTCATCACTGGATTCTTTGTTTGTCGGGTGTGGAGTTTGGTGAGTTCCTTATAGATTTTGGATACTAGCTCTTTATCCAATAGGTCATTTGCAACTATTTTTCCCATTCTGTCAGCTGCCTATTAGTTTTAGTGATTATTTTCTTTGCAGTGCAGAAGCTTTTTATCTTTATGAGGTCCTAATAGTTCATTTTTGCTCTCAATTCCCTTGTCTTTGGGGATGTGTCAAGTAAGAAATTGCTGCGGTTGAGCTCAAGGAGGCTGTTTCCTACTTTCTCCTTGAGGGTTTTGATGGTTTCCTGTCTCACATTCAGGTCCTTCAGCCATTTTGAGTTTATTTTTGTGTATGGTGTAAGAAAGTGGTCTAGTTTCATTCTTCTGCATGTTGCTGTCCAGCTCTCCCAACATCACCTGTTTAAGAGGCAGTCTTTTTTCCACTGGATACTCTTTCCTGCTTTGTCAAGAATTAATTGGCCGTACACTTGTGGGTCCTGTTCTAGGCTCTCTATTCTAGTCCACTGGTCTGTATAACTGTTTCTGTGCCATCATAGGATGCATTCTTACTTATCTCATCTGAAGCTATCCTAAACAGGGACAACTGGTGACCTACCATCAGCAACCTGAAGCCCTGGTATGGGAGCTGACTGACTTAATAAATGTTTACTGAAGAGTTATTGCCACCAGATCTTGTCTTAGGTAGTAGGGACACAAAAACATCTTTGTCTCTATTTTTAAGGAGTTCATAGACAAGGAAGCCCACGGTTATAACTGCCAGCTGTCCATTTTAATACTCCCTTTCTTAGTTCATACATAGGTTCCAAAATCCGAGACCACAGAATATCAGCATCATATGAAACCACTGAGATCATTTTATCACTTGCTTTTGGCAGGACACTCTAAATCCAACCTAAAGGATGGGGCATACCCTCCTTTTAAAGCTCTCCTAAGGTGACAGTGAGTTCACTGTGTGATCTAGTCACAAGTCAGTGTGACATTCCTTCCACAAAATAAGGAAGTTCATGCAATCGAAATAGTAACCATTATTTACTATGCATGTCGTATATACCGGTTCCTGAGAGACACTCCTTCCAGGCATCTGGGAGGCTCAGTCGGTCGAGTGCCTGACGTCGGCTCAGGTCATGGACTTTGGCTCAGGTCATGATCTCACAGTTTCCTAAGTTCAAGCCCTGGATCGGGCTCTCAGCTATCAGTGCCCAGCCTGCTTTGGATCCTCTGTCCCCCCCCATCTCTCTCTGCCCCTCTCCCACACATGCGCATGTGTGCACCCACACGCTCTCTCTCAAAAATATATAAACATTAAAAAAAGACACTATGTTATCTCAGTGAAAACTTGTCATTCTGTGAGATAAGCACACTGTTCCTAATTTATCTTTGGGCCAACGAGGATCAAGAAGGGGCTTACCCAAGGTCCCAAATCTAGTTGGTGGCAGATATTCAGTTTCAGGGTAGTCTGACCCCACAAGGCTTGTTTCGACCTCATCACACTACAGTATTCTTCCTCCTTATTTGCAGTAGGTGTAGTCAGTTCATCTCCCCAGCGACTCTACGACCATCCTATGGAGGGTATGTGGATGGGAGCTCTGAAAGTAGACGCCAGCAGCTGGGCAGTGTGGGTGGGCACGGCCCAGGGAGGAGGAAGGTTATGAGAGAGGAGTCCAAGTTCAGATCCCAAAGACTCAAATGTGATACACACATTTCATCCCCATCACTTCCCCGCTGCACTTGCAGACCTGTAAGTTGCTTTCTTGACATCGGGAGAACTCAGGCCTTTTCTAGCACTTTTCGTCTTCATTGTTTGGATGTCCCTGTCATGTCCTCAAGGATTACTTCAACAATAGCAAACGGCCTCTGGGCCAGCTCCCAAACTGGCAATGGAAACACGGGCCTCCTTTAACTCACTGAGGCAAAGTACTTAAGAGCATAGACTCTGGGGGCAAATTAACTTCAAATCCTGGCATTGCTATTTATAAGCTGTGCAATCTTGGGCAAGTTACTTAGCTTGTCTGTGCCTCAAATTCCTTCCCTGTGAAAAAGGAATATGTCTTTCAGTTAGAGCAGGATGATGATGGCATAGATTAAAAAACTTTTTGGAAGGGCTTTATTGGGTTATAATTGGCACACAATAAACTACATATATTTTAAACATTCAACTTGGCAGATTTAGACACATCTGTCCACTAGTGAAACCTTAGCCACAGTAAAGGTAGTGACTCAACACCCCTAAAAATTTCCTTATTATCTTCTATCATTAATTTCTCTCATGTCCTTTCCTGTTTCCACCTCCATCATGTGCTCACAACCAAATAGCCACTGATTTGAAAAGCTAAGATTCATTATGTAATGCTCCCTTTTATGCCTGATAATTTTCCTTGCTCTGAAATCAGCTTTGTCTGAAGTTAATACAGCTACCTCAGCTTTCTTTTGATCAGATCAGCCTTGTGTATCTTTACCCTTTTATTTTTTAATCTGTGACCTTATATTTAAAGGGAGTTTCTATAGACAATGTGTACTTGGGTTTTTTTTTTTAATACATTCTGATAGTTTGTCTCTTACTTGATGCATTTAAAACATTCAAATTTAAAGTGACTATAGCTGACTTAATATCTACCATATTTATAACTATTTTCTTTTCAAAAACAGACTTTTATTTTATTTTTATTTTTATTTTTTTTGTCTTTATTTTGAGAGAGAGAGAAAGAGAGCGAGAGTTAGCAGGGGAGGGGCAGAGAGAGAAAGAGACACAGAATCTGAAGCAGGCTCCAGGCTCTGAGCCGTCAGCACAGAGCCCAATGCAGGGCTCAAACCCATGGACTGTGAGATCATGACCTGAGCCGAAGTTGGACACTTAACTGCCTGAGCCACCAGGCACCCCAATGTTAATGTTTTAGATAGGTAAAAAGATAAAGTTATATGAATAAAAAGTAACAGCAAAACACAAATTGAAACAAATAAGCCCAACTATTCCCAGGTCATAGCCGCAAGCACAAGCACACTGAGAAAAAAAATTCTTCAAATGACATAGCACTACAACAGAAACAAAACCGAAAAATTCTACAAAGAAATCTTTAGCCATATTCAGTTGTCTTATTATCATGTCAAAACTATTAAAGGTTTACTGTGGGATAAATCAAAAAAGGAGTCACGTTAATGTGTACCGAAATCAAAATTTTCAACTTAAGAGGAAAGGTACTGAAGTATAAAACTAAAGAAGCAAAAGCCATGTAATTACAGATTATAATCACAAATACCGTAAGAAGCTGTGATTTTCCTCCACATTAAATAAATATAATTCTTCTAGCTTTGATCACTGAAAAGGCCTAGATTCCACAAAAACCCTGTAACGGTGAGCACCCATATCTTCTAGATTGTGGTATCTAAATACACTTTCTCAACAAAAGGAACCAGAGATTCTTTGAGAAATGATTGATTCCAATTCTGGGGTATGAAATGTACAAAGTGAGTTTGGGATATCTTACTCTGTTAGAAAGGAACTGTGGTCATGTCAAGAAGACAATAGAAGCCAACTATCCTAATAAAGGACAATTTATATATGAAAAGGCAATTGACTGAAGCACATTACATCATAAAAATTCATTTGTTCAGGGTGTCTGGGTGGCTCAGTCAGTTGAGCATCAGAGTCTTGGTTTCAGCTCAGGTCATGATCCCTGGGTCATGGGATAGAGCCCCGCATCAGACTCCACTCAGAATGGAGCCTGCTTAAGAGTCTTTCTCTCTCTCCACCTCTCTTCCTGCTGGTGCACTCTCTCTCGCTCACTCTCTCTCTCAAAAAAAAAAAGAAAAAAAAAGTAGAACACATTTTTTACTCTGCCTTTTATTAATCAGTTTTCAAATCAATCCATTGTACCCTAGTTTGTGTATGTATACATACACACACACACACACGTATGTATATACACACAGAAACAGAGAGTTTAAAAATAAGATATTTTTTACTATTTATTTTTGAGAAAGAGAGAGAGAGAGAGAGAACATGAGTGGGAGAGGGGCAGAGAAAGAGGGAGACACAGAATCCAAAGTAGGCTTTAGGCTCTGAGCAATCAGCACAGAGCCCGATGCAGGGCTCAAACTTATGAACCGCAAGATCATGAGCTGAGCTGAAGCTGGACGCTTAACTGCCTGAGCCACCCAGGTGCCTCACGAAATAAGATTTTTTTCAAATGTCATAATAAACTAATATTTTTATTTTCAAGTTTTTTTAATGTTTGCTTATTTTTGATAGAGAGACAGAATGCAAGTGGGGGAGGAACAGAGAGAGAGGAAGACACAGAATTCGAAGCAGGCTCCAGGCTCTGAGCTGTCAGCACAGAGCGGGATGTAGGGCTCGACTCACAAACTGTAAGATCATGACCTGAGATGAAGTTGGATGCTTAACAGACTGAACCACAGGCGCCCCTCCAATAGCTACTTTAAAGTCTCTGTTAGATAACCTCAAAAACTGTGTCATTTCAACTGATTGGCCCAGCTGAGATTTTCCTGGATCTTCATATGCCACGTATCCTGGATATTTTGAAGATTATGTTATGGGTCTTTGGAACTTATTTAAATTTTATAGATAATTAAAAAATTAAAAAGCAAGTATTTGACTAGGTTGGGTCAGTCAGTCCATTAGTTCTGACCAACCTTCTGTGGATTATGGTTTGGCTGTTCAGTCTTCAAAGACTTTGTCAGGCTCTCCAGATCTGTTCTGTATACGTGTTCCACCCAATGGCCAGTCTGGGACTCGGGCCACAGTCTATTTCTCAGTTTAGTTTTCAAAGTTCATATATACTATTTAGGCCAGATTTATGCATGTGTAGCTAGGAACGGGTCCAGGAGTTCACAAGCGACTTACAAGTCCATCGTCCTGGGCTCCTCCCACTCGACAGCCTTCCTGGTACTTTGTATTTCCCTGAGGCTTGTTTTGGTTTTCCAGCCAGAAACCTGGGGCTTTATTTACCCCCCTGACATGTCCTTCCTGCAGTGACAACAGTTGCATCTGGGGCCATCCAGTAGGACGCCAGAGAAAGCGGAGGTTTACTCACCCAATGCTCCTGAGACCATCACTCAGCTGCTCAGAGGACAGTCCTCCTGTCTGTGTTTGTGGGTCTGCCGCCACACTCCGGAGATCCCGTTCTCGCTGTTCAAGCCTGCAACAGGATTTCTCCTAGAGTTTTGCACTGATACCCATTTCTGGGTTTTTGAGTCAAGGTTTGGGGATTCCAGAGGGGAATAAAAAAGATAAACTCACAGCCAATATAGTGACACTCAAAATTCGGGTCTTCCTACCCCACCTACCTGTTGCTGTTCACTTTTTAGAGTCCTAATAGCTGCTCTGTGCATTCTGCTCAGCTGCTCCATTTCATTTGCAGCCAGAACCTGAAAGTTGTTCTTTTTCTTTTAAATTTTTAATGTTTATTTTTATTTTTGAAAGAGAGAATGAGAATGAGAATGAGTAGAGGAAGAGCAGAGAAAGAGGGAGACACAAAATCCAAAGCAGGTTCCAGGCTCTGAGCTGTCAGCACGGAGCCTGATGTGGGGCTCAAACTCACAAAATGTGAGATCATGACCTGAGCCAAAGTTGGATGCTTAACCGAGACACCCAGGCACTCTGAAAGTTCTTTAAATAAGGGTCCCACTTAAGTTAACATTGCTTTTTAAAAATTTAAAAAATATTTTTTAATAAAGTTTATTATTTTGAGAGAGAGAGTGAGAGCAAGCATGAGTTAGGAGGAGCAGGGAGAGGGGGCGAGAAAGAGAGTCCCAAGCAGGCTCCGCACTGTCAGTGCAGAGCCTGACGCGGGACTTAAACCCACAAAGTGCAAGATCATGATCTGAGCCAAAATCAAGTGTGAGACACTTAACCAACTGAGCCACCCAGGCACCATGAACATTGCTTTAACAAATCTAAATCTTAATATCACTAGAAGTGGGTTAACCACACATTATGCCCCTCCTGAGGGGATGCAACAGAAGGTATATATGAATGATTCCTGCTGGAAACAATTGTCCTGAACTTAATTAAGCTTTTAGAGCCACATGCCAGCTTATAGGCGGCATGGAGGCTTAAGAGTGAAGTGACACTGAGGACCTGTCACCCAAACCCAGGTTGTGAGAATTCCCATAGTACGAATGACCTGGTGTCTCCACAAACACATGACTTTAAGAAGAAGGTGGAATTATGATAGAATAAAGGGACTTCAGAGACCTAACAAGTAAAGGAGGGGGATAAATCTCATAGGATTCTTGAGAAGATTCAAGGGAATAATGAACATGAAATGCTTAGCACAGTGTCTGGCAAATGGTAAATGAAAGCTCTTACTACCTCTTGTCACTTCTTAGAGAGTCTTCTCTTTAGTTGTAAAACATGGGAGGATGGGCGCCTGTGTGGCTCAGTCGGTTGAGCATCTGACTTCGGCTTAGGTCATGATCTCACAGTTCGTGGGTTCGAGCCCTGTGTCAGGCTCTGTGCTGACCACTAGCTCAGAGCCTGGAGCCTGCTTCAGAGTCTATACCTCCCTCTATCTCTGACTCTCCCCTGCTAGAGCTGTCTCTTGCTGTCTCTCTCTGTCTCTCAAAAGTAAATAAAAAACATAAAAAAATTTTTAAAAAACATGGGAGAGGGCAACCTCCCTCTCAAGGCTACTTAGGGTTCACAGGCTTCAGCTACCTTCAACCCCTTTCCCTCTGCATTGGACCCCGTTCATCCCCAGTGCAGTGTGTAGAGTTGGCCAGTAGGTGGCAGTTCAGGTCAGTCTATCTGGAACCTGGACCTCAGAGCCGGTCTTTGCTATAAAAAGGAGAATCTTGCCTCATGTCCAGTGTTCCCCTTCTCTCCCTGGGTCAGGGGCATAATGCAGAGGGACTCAGTAGAGCCTGTTAGATGTAATGAGGATTCTAGCAGCTGTTTGCTGAGGATTCATTATTTGCTAGGCTGAGTGGCATTCCTTAGACCCAGTTGGTCCAGATGTTAAGCACAGTCTGGTAGCTGTGCCCTGACCGTGCTTCTTGTCCCAATGCCTCCTGCTCCATCCTGAATCACTTGTGTACAGGTCCAACCTGGTTCAGCTTCTCTTCCCCATCAGAGTGGAGGTAATTTACACTTACGTACCCATCCAAGACCTGGTGTAAGAAGATGTCCTTCAGAAAAAGTTTGTTGAGTGACTAAGTAACTAGATTATGGATTTTCAATCACATATCTTCCTTCTCCAGCGGTATCCAGGACAGGGTATATACATTTTCTTTTGGTCTCTCAGCCTCCTAGGTAGCTTGAGTAGCGGTTTCGTAGCACATGCCCTGAAATGGCTTGTTTAACTTCAGATCTCAGTTCTCTACGTACTAGCTGCACATCCTCAGACAGGTGCCTCCATTTCCCTACCTGCACAATGGAGATTGCGACAGCACCTCTATGGCGAGGACTTAATGAGCAAATGCATTTAAAGTGCTCAGAAAACTGCCTGGCACTTAGTAGGCACCTAGTGTATACTAACTGCCTTCTGAACCTTGCCTTCTCTGAGACCATGATTTAACGCACTTGCAAAAATGCATTCATGGAGGATGTCTAGAGGGAGACGACTCTCAAAAAACAGCATCTTCCCCTCTAGCTCCTCTTCTCCTCCTGCTTCTCTTTATTGACGTAATCATGACGTGACTGAGTTTCCAAAGGTCCATAAGTCATGAGTGCAGTTTCTTCCAGCCACAGATGCAGCCTCTGCAGCTGTCCTTATGGTGTTGTGACAGCATGTTTAGGATTCAAGGACCCTGTCACAGTAGCCCAAGGATCAGAAGACAATGAGGAAGAGACCTCCAGAGATGATGTTTTTCTCCTCTGTCCCCTTTCTGGTGTGTGTGTGCGCGCGTGCACGCGCACGTGCGTACATGTGTGATTTGGGGGGCATCTTCCAGGAGTCATTGCTCAACTTTGGGGCTGTTGTGAGGTCAAAAGGATTCCTGTATGAAGGTAATCTGAACTACACAAAGTACAGGGGCAGGATAGGGGATTATTATGGTCCTATATAATCTCTCCAATTTCTTCTGCAGGTCAGTCTGATGAACCGGCAAAGTGTGTGTGACAGGCGGCCACTAGGTGGCGTTATCAACATGAAGAAATCATTAACTGTAAACTTCTCACCTGCTCTGTACAAGAGCGTGGAAGAGCAGCAGATAAACATCTATCTGGAGAAAATCCAACCCCCTATTTCAATCAATTTCAGCCATCCTGGCAAGATTCGGGTTGGGAAGGGGGACTGGCCCAGGGGAATATGCACCAGAAAGCTAGGGTCAAGGAGGCAAAGTCAAGCCCACCTGATTAACCCCAGCCCACCAGTCCAATCCTGATTCCTGAGGTCTCTCCTCTGTCTTGCCCAGGAGATGTGCCCAAGTACCCCTGAGACACCTCGGTGCCTTTACCTCACCATGCCCTCTGCGCCCTACCCTTCTTCCTTCTTTTTTCGGGGCATTGCCTCCCCCTGAAGCTTCCCCTGGTTAAGCGAGTAGCTTCTTTGTGCCCCATTGTCCCTACACCTCCTTCTTTCCCAGGTCTTTGCCACTTTAGTGGACTTAGAGGTTTACTGTTGAGTAGGGATTTCCTGACTCGGTGTTGATGGGGGTGGGAAGCCACGAGGCTGGTTCTATTCAGTCTCCCCTGACCCTTCAAAATGTGTAAGGGTTTTCTTGCCCACAGCATCCCATTGGAGTTCAGGGCCCACCCTCTGCCTCAATGATCTGCAAATGACCTAGCATGCTAAGTTTGTCCATAGTGGGTCAGCAGTGTGTGTGGGGCAGTGGGAATGCTATATAAATTGCAAACTCCAGTGCAAAGTGAAAATACTGGATGCCTTATTCAAAGCTAAGATTAATTTCAAGATGGAGAGAGCAGAGCAGTAAACAAAGAGCAGGGCCCTTCAGACTGCAGGGGCCTGTGTGAGTGTACAAGTGCACACCCGTGAAGGCGGCCCTGAGCCTGGGGTTGAGCAAAGTCTCAGGTGGGCCTTGTGTCTGCTGCACAGCCATCAGGTGACCCGCTGGCCACCTGAAAGGGGTTCACCATCAGCAGACCATTTAGTGTATGAAATCTTTTGCCAGACATTTCCTGACTCCTCAGCTGTAAGACATAAGAGAAATAGCCTTGAACTTAGAGTTAAGCAAATCTGGATTCAAATTCTGATTCCATTGCTTAATAGCACAAATCATGAACATCTCCAGGCCGCATATGCCAAATGGGAGGTAATAATATCTACCATGAATATTCCAGCAAGATTTCAGGTAGGTAGCACTGGGTCTAGAGCCCACACCTACCCATCTCGCTGAGCTCTCCCCACTGAGCCTCACTGTATGTCCTCAGAAACATCTGCCCAGGAAAGGACAGGACCAGACATTGGGCCTAACAGCTGGGGAATGCTTGCCCAGTGAGGAGGGTTACCATGTGGTGAGATCCCAAGGAGCTCCTCCTGAGAGTCCTATAGTCAGGCAAGCAATGAAAGGGAGAACTAGGAGACCCTGGAGAAACTCTTAAATCAAGAATTACTATGGTGTATGTGTGGGGGGGGAAGATTCATTCATCATTTTTCCAACAAATGCATATGAACGTTTCCTATGCCAGGTGCCGAGGATACAGTGGTAAGCATAACAGTTGGGGTCCTGTCCTCTGTTTGCTTAATGTGTGTGATTACTGTGGCCTGTCTCTTGGATGCATCTGTCACTAGCCAACAGTCAAGTAGCATTTACTAGGTGCACACTATGTGGCAGAAAATGAGACCACAGCAGGTGCTATGAAACCCCACTAACCTCAGATCAAAATGAATGAAAGCTGTGTGCTTTCATTCCCAAAAGCCAACACCTACGACTCTTTGTAGGCAGGCTGTCCTCATGCTTTTGGAGCCCCGTTTGCCAAGTGCACTGAGAGCCAGAAGTGACTGGGAAATGACATCCGCAGGGGCAGCCCTTAACACCTGATTGACAGGTGCAGAGGTGTCAACACTCCTGCTGCCAGCCAGGCTGGGGACAGCTCTCAGGCACGACCTGGCTTGTTTCCACAAGTCACCCACTGGACTGACGCAAAGTGACTCTCCTGGGACTTCGCTTGATCTCACATCTGTGATAGCTTTTTCTTGCCCCTCCTCGTCATTTGTCTACCTGCGTCTCCTGGGACCACTTCCTAATAACTTTCAGACAAATCTTTGTTCAGGATCTATTTATGGCGACCCCCCCCTCTCAAGATAGAAAAGAAGAAGAAGAAAAGAGAGGTGTGGTTGTTCCTAGTCTTCATGTTACTATGAAGAGTGATGCCATGTGTCAGAAGTAATCATGAATAATAAAGTACAGCTTTGCAAAATAATTCCTTTTGTTATAGAATGCATCCAAAATTACCTCTGTAAGACGATCACTCTTTCTCATTTATATTCTGATATATCTTCTGAGTGGGGAAAATTTTTTGCTTGCTGGGTGGGATTTGCATATACACCTTTCTTTTACCAAATTTAGATACACCCGTGAGAGGGGGTCCTGCATGTAAACATCACCCATGGTGGGGCACCTGGGGGGCTCAGTCAGTTAAGCGTCCAACTTTGGCTCAGGTTATGATCTCAGTGCTCATGGGTTTGAGCTCTGCATCAGGCTCTGTGCTGACAGCTCAGAGCCTGGAGCCTGCTTTGGATTCTATGTCTCTCTCTCTCTCTCTGCCCCTCCCCTGCTCGTGTTCTGTCTCTGTCTCTCTCTCAAAATAATAAACATTAAACAAAATCAACCATTATGCATTTTGTTATGTGAAAAAGTTGAGCCATGCTGGGTCAGGTCCCTGGGAATTTTTGGCGTGATGCTCTCGTGGACTAGGTTCACAGGAGTAGAGCTAGAGGCCCACGATCGCGTTGGCCCGTGTACACAGCACCCCTTCCTCCTACCAAGAATGTCTTCCACTCTCAGCTAATCCTTTCTCACCAAACCCACCTCTTCCAGGAAATTTTCTCAGATTCTTTCCCTCTCCCTGCAATCAGCCTACCCTGAGCTTCGCTTTTTTGGCACTGTAGAAAGTGGTTTTTGTTGGAACCACCTTCTTAGCACTTGGCTCAGTCCCATCCCTCCTCTCAATTTAGCTGGAGTCTCTGAATTTCTAGGGGAAATCACAGGCTGATCAGGCAAGGAGTGTATCAGGAGCCTTAGCCATGGCAGGCGGTGGGAGGCGGAGCAGCCCTGCTGTTACAGAATCATGGCCATGGGCAGAGGATGAGCCCAAGTCCCCAGAGCTTGTTGCCTCTTAACAAATGTATGTTGGTAAAGCACGGATACCTCGGCATCTGCGAGCCCACCTGCCTAGACCCAGAAACACCTGCCTTCAGGGTGTGGCCCTGCCCCTGGATATTGATAGTGTTCTGCTCCCAATAGCCCTACACACTGTCGTGCCTGGACCCCCACCCTGCCTTGCCATGCTTCTGCTCTAAAACTGGCAACTCCCGGGGCCACCTGTGTGGCTCAGTTGGTTAAGTGTTTGACTTGAGCTCAGGTTATGATCTCCTGGTTTGTGAATTTGAGCCCCACATCGGGCTCTGTGCTGACAGCTCAGAGCCTGGAGCCTGCTTCAGATTCTGTGTCTCCCTCTCTCTCTGCCCCTACCCCACTTGTGCTCTCTCTCTCTCTCTCTCAAAAAAAAAGGTTAAAAAATTAAAAAAAACAACAACTGGCAACAACTCCCTACCCCCTACATGAAGCTCAAGCTTCTGGTGCCACTTTGTTGGCCCCTGGCCACCTTTTCTGGGGCAAAACCTGGAAAGTGTCTGGTCCTTCCCGAGTCTGTGGAGTTCTAGCAAGCCTGGGTGCTGAGGCTTCTTCCTGGAGTAGTGACAGAGAGCACATACTCTCTTTTCTGAATCTTTCTAGACCCCCTGATTTTTTAAAGCAAAGCATCCTGTTTTTTCATCTTAAAGTCCCTTTTAGGCTGCCTGGGGTAATATCTGAACATATGTGAAGTGCTCATTACACATTTGCTGATTAATTGCAATTTCTCTTTGCTTCCTCAAGGGCCTGGATATAGCACTCATTCATGTCACCTTCCATTATCTTTCCATACATCCGTCCATTCACCCACCCAGTGATATAATAAATATCTATATCCAAAAGAATGACTCCATTGCCTCTGTTCCCATCTCACAGACTGTGGAAAAGACTTTTACCCTAAGAATTTAGTCCTGGGAGTGTGGAATGGACATATATTGACGCTGAGAGAGGGGATGACAAAGTGAAACCCCACCTGTTCTGCATACATTGTCACCTACTGGCTTCCACCAGACAGGAGTGGCTTGAAGATTATAGTGCAGGTAGGAAAATGCTTCTATTCTTTCCAAGGGGCTTACAATTCTACAGCCCTAAGAACTGATACAGCCTTTTTAATGCAGGTCTCCACAAATACGCTTTGAATAAATCTTGGAGGACAAAGAATGTGTATGCAACTCCTACTGCCCCTGACACATTTGTGAAAGGGGACCGGCCTGGGGATGGTGGCTGGAGCTGACCTTGGGGTTATTCCAGACCGATGAATTTAGACTTGAGAAAGAAATGCTGGGGGTGCCTGGGGAGCTCAGTTGGGTAAGTGTGAGACTCTTGATTTTGGCTCAGGTCATGATCTCATGGGTTGTGAGATGGAGCCCCAAATGGGGCTCTGTGCTGACAGCACGGAGCCTGCTTGGGATTCTCTCCTCTCTCTCTGCTCCTCCCCCCGTGTGTTCGTACACACACTCTCTCAAAAATAAATAAATAATCTTAGAAAAATACACGCTAGACTGCCTGATGGGGGTAGACGGTGGCTCTCCAGCAAAGATGAGCTTCCTAGGGTGGGCAGAGAGATCTCCAGTTTGGGTTTGCAGGAAGAGACACCCACAGGTATGCCAGAGTGAGGACTGAGAACAAGGGCAGGGTGGAAAGTCCCTCTAGGTTTAACTAAGAGGTTGAACTTAAAAGGTTCAAATCTTAGACACTTCTCTTTTCGGTATGGAAAAAGGCATATTAGTACTCACTTTTAAAGTCTTCTTCCTCATAGGTGGCGTCTTTCTCCAAGGCCTCCAGGCGGATCTGGAAAGGGTGATTCAGCCTCAGCCTGATTGGGGGCGGGGTTACAGGGGGCGGGGGCGGGGCACTGGGGAGAGCTCTGCTCTCAGTTCCAGAGGCCTGTGCGTGAGCGGGCAGCGGGGAGGGGGAGGGGGGATTCAGTGGAGCGGCCCCCAGTTCGGAAGGGAGGTGACCTCCTTTCAGAAGGGGACAGGAGACAACTCCGCTGTTTCTCAAATACACCAGAGAGTGAGCTCCTAAAGCAAAGGGAAAGTTGAAGCTAGGGTGACCCACCTGCGCAGCACCGGCTTTGGACACGGGGCACACGCGGAGCATTAGATAGACACGGTCTCGGTGAGGCTCGAGGGGTTCCCGTGCAAGGGCAATTGAAAAGTGCCCGGCACGCGGCACGCGGCACGCGGCACGTGCTCAGTGAGTGCCTTCTGGGAGGGGAATGAGCCGCAAGCCGGCTTCAGGAGTACGTTTCAGCTGGGCCTGAAGAAGCGGTGAATGTCCCTCAGGTGTGAAAATCCATGGGCATGTTTGGGAGGGGTGGTGCGTTTCTGTGCAGCTGACAGAGGAAGACAGAGGAAGGGGGCGGGGGAGTTGCTGATATACATGCTGTACTGTCCCTGGCAGGTTTCGTGGACTGTGCAGTCAGGCCTGGTTCTCAAAGCATGAAGGGATATCACTGTCTCCTGGAAACATGTGGGAAATACAAATTAATGGGCCCCATCTCAGACCCACTGATTCAGAATATTTTTTTAATGTTTCTAATTTATTTTTGAGAGAGAGAAAGACAGTGTGAGCAGGGAAGGGTCAGAGAGAGAAGGAGACACAATCTGAAGCAGGCTCTAGGCTCTGAGCTGTCAGCACAGAGCCCAATGCCGGGCTCGAACCCATGAACCGCGAGATCATGACCTGAGCTGAAGCCGGATGCTCAACCGACTGAGGCACCCAGGCGCCCCTGATTCACAATTAAAAATTTTTTTTTAAATGATTTATCCATTTTTGAGAGACAGAGGGTGAGTGGGGGGCGGGGAGGGGGGGGAGGAGACACCCACACAGAATCCGAAGCAGGCTCCAGGCTCTGAGTTGTCAGCACAGAACCCTAGGCTGGGCTTGAACCCCCAAACTGTGAGTTCATGCCGTGAGCTGAAATCTGACGCTCTTGACTGAGCCACGTAGGCACCCCCCCCACTGATTCAGAACTTCTGGCTGGGAGGTGGCAGGGAGCAGCAGTCTGTTTTGATGAGCCCTGCAGGTGAATCTGATGTAGGCACAAGGTTGAGAAGCACAGGGTAGTGGAAAGAGTAGCGGACTTTGTTAGGTAGGTGGGAGTGGGGGCGGGGGCTGGGGAGGGAGGAGTGTGCGGTAGAAAACTTACCTGGGAGAAAGTGCATTGTGTTGTGAGGACTGTGCCTCATTGCACATCCTGTCCCCTGAGGTGTATGCATCATCATACCCGCAGTAGAGATGGAAGACCAAGGCTTAGAAGGGTTAAAAGACTTGCTGAGGTCCCAGAGTAAGTGCTGGAGCCAAGTTCTACACCCAGGTTAGCCTGATTCCCAAAATGGAGTAGGGTTTTCCCCTACCACTGGAGTTGCCTCCTGGGACCCAGCAGAGCACGGTCTGGGTGGAAGTGCTTGGAGAGCCAGCGGTTGCCTGGGGGAAGGCAGGGGCCTGGAGCTTCCCAGGGGGCCTGGTGCTGAGCCAGTGTTGGGGTAACAGCTGGGCAGGGAAGCTTGCTCTTACTCCTCTGCTCCGTTCCTTGAATTTTCATAAGGCCTGCCATTCACACTGGGAAGCTGGGTTTAGCAAATGTACTTTCTCAAGTGACTAGCTGTCATATCGGACTTCTAGAGCTGAGAGGTTAAATGTGAGGTTAAGTGAGAAAAGCAAGGTGAAAAATGACCTGTTTGCTGTGATTATAATTACCTTAGTTTTTTATTTTTAAAGATACATTAAGAACACACAGAGGAAAGGGGAAAATATGCTAAAAGAATCTTTCCCCCCAATAGTTTGCATGAGGACTATGCATTCATTTATTTTTCAAAAGTATGGGGTGCCTGGGTGACTCAGTCAGTTAAGCATCTGACTTCAGCTCCAGTCATGATCTCATGGTTCCTGAGTTCAATCCCCACATTGGGCTGACTGCTGTCAGCACAGGGCCTGCTTTGGATTTTCTCTGCCTCTCCCCTGCTTATGCTCTCTCTCACAAATAAACATTAAAAAACAAAGTGCAACTTGTGGCATAGGAGACAACTCTGTGCCCAGTGGTTCTCTCTTCAGTGAGAGCCCAGGGCAGTGTTGGGCTGGCTGGCCCCTTGGATTCTGTCCCTGAGGCCAGTGAAGACATCAGCTCGGAGGGGGGGACATGGCCTGGGGGAGCTATGGGGCATGTCATGGGTGCTTTGACATTCATGAGGCTAAGCCCCAGGGTCGTGTGACCTCTGGAAATGCCTAAGACATCTGTCACCTCAATGGCAATGGCGGCTTACGAGGGACTTGGGCCAAGACTGGAGTCTTCAGGTCATCCTGAGAATGTCAGTATCTGGAAGCACAAACTCAGAGGACCGGCTCAGACAGTCGCTACTTTCCAAACAGAGGCCATTAGACACCTTAAACACAAAATATTCTTTTATTTGTCAACGAAGGCTACACGGGATCACTTCTGGTTTTGTTTTTATGCCTTTTTTTTCTTTTTCTAGAAGGTATCTACATCTGCATTTATTTACAGCCTTGTCGGTATTTACACAGTCAAGAATACAGTGTTAGAAACACAAAAGTGTTGAGAAAAAAACTTCTCAAAATTAGTTCCAGACTTCAGGAAAACTATTTCCACATGGTAAGGCCAGAGTCTCCAGTGTTGGTCGTCCAAAGGCAGCTTGGGACAGTCCTTTTGCCAAAGCTGCGGGTTCAGAAGTGTTCAAGAACAGGCAGGTTTAGAAAAGTGGGATTCTGGTGTTGGGTGAATCCAGGGTTGCCGGGCCCCCCCAGACATCTGTGACCCAGCTCCTGCCGGATGGCTGAGCCTGCCCAAGCACTGGTTCTCTGTTGGCAGTTGGCCCTCAGAATCAATCACATGTTCTTGGGGACCAAGAAGTCACCCAGTGTCATGCCTTTGGCATTCCAGAGGGGGTAAGAAACCCAACATGAGCCCCACCCAGGCCTCCTCCTACTCTGATCTTCCACTAAGAGCTCACCGCTGTCTGGCGCGGTCAAGTACACAGGGCTGGTTTTTGAGAATGTAAAGGTTGGAGAGGATAAAGTTTCTATCACCTGAGCAATGAGTCTTTAAAATGAGTTTGCTGTTTTTTTGAAGGTTAATGAAAGAGTTCTTTCTTTTAATCCCCTCCCTTCCAATAAAATATAGACAAGTGTATAAACCTCACTGGGAATTTGGAGCCTTAAGTGGAGGGCTCCCAACAGAATTATGATCCTTATGAGGATCCCAACAGAAAGAGGAGACTAGGTTCTTTCTGGGACCCTCAGGAGGCAGGCCCCGGCTCAGGACCAGAAGGCATGGACTGGGCTTAGTGGCTGCTATGAGGAATGAAGAATAGATCGACTTTGAGCACCAGGGATGTCCAACCCCAAAGCCTAGGATCCTGCAGAGTCCTGGCGAGCTCCTTCCTCCTGGGCGCCATGCTCAGCATCCCTGCTGTCACCTCGTGGCATCCACAAGCACGAGGCTGCAGATGTGAAACTGCATTCTAAGATTTCACACTGAAAGCCCACTCTTTGCATAATGGGAACTGCCTCCTATAAAGGTGGTACTTACAAGTCACAGCTGAAAAGGTCCTTTATAATTTTTTTGAAGCAAATGTGATTCCTTGTCATGGGCCTATGAAAACATTACCCAGTGTTACCGTCCTTTGCCTCATGTTACCTTCGGGTTCTGCCCCACCCCATCCTGATTATTTAAACCATCCTCAACTTCTGGTCAGTTTCCTAGGGACTGTTTCAAATTCTCCGTCCTTAGGCTGAAATCAGGCCCTGGGCTGTTCCTTGGGCTCTCAGTCAACAATTCTGAGAGTCAAGCATCAGGGGCTGATAAAGGTATAATTTACTACAGAGTTTCTTTCCCTTCATCCCCTTGTCATAGCTCTGCCCTCCAATGAGGTCTGTCTGGAGGGTGGGTAAAAAAAAAAAAAAAAAAAAGGGAATCTCATCCTATGAAAAACAGAGCTGAGGAGTAAGTCCTGTTTAAAGCAACGGCAGAGGGGCTGAGGATCAGGGGCCGATGTTACCTGTGGAAGGTAGGGGAGAAGGCAGGAACTCTTCCAAAATAAACCCTTTGCTAGGGCACAGAAGGTGACATCCTGCAGAATCATGAACCTGGGCCAGTGAGGGAAGGCTGGTTTCTCCAAGAAATGGACATATTTGCGTGGCTTAGTGCTAAAAGGGCAGGTGCCATTGGGGGTGGGATTTGATGCTTGGAGGCCACTAAGTGGGCATGGGCAACTCTGGCTTATGCCTTCAGACTCACTCTTGCTGCAACATTGGGGCTGCTGGTCTCAGCAGAAGGACAGACTGAGATGGGAGGTGCCATGTCACCTGCCAACCCTAATGGAAGCCCACTCTGAAAGGCCAAGGCCAGAAGCACCATCTCTAGGAACAATAGTACCAATGTGAAATCGCGGTGCATGAGGCTGCCTACACCACACCTGAGTTCTTTTCTCTAAAGAAAGAATGCTTCAACTTCTGGCACAGTCGCTGGGCCTCCTCGGTGGTGTGTAGCCCAGGAAAGACAAAACATTAAGGAACACGCCATAATTGTGTTTGTGATCTTTAAAAGTCCATCCTATTACTTCGGTGGAGGGTGATGGTGAAGGGTTCAGATGGTGGGGACAGTGTAGGGAGATGATTCCTTTGGCTCTCATGTTGGCTCTGACCTTCAAGTAGATGTCCCCAGCAGGTCCTGCCTGATGTCAGGCATCCAAAATAGAGCGGCTCAGCTATGCTAATGGGCAGGAGAGCTTCACCCATAGGCTCCTTGTATCAAGAGTATGTTTTGAGAGGCGTAAGTCTATATTGGATTAAAAAAAAACATGTGTTCTTCAGGCCAAACTGCTTTCCATCCCATCCAAGAACAATCCTGCCAGATGGGAGTCCACCACCAGCTCCCAGGGACCGTGCACGGAGGGCCGAGGAATACGACATCTGACTCGGCAGAGCTCTGCACCCAGAGGCTCTGAGCAACCAGTGGACAGACGAGCCAAGGTGTGCTGTCGCAGCAGTGTGACTTTTTTTGGAAACAGGAAGAGCACTTAGCGAAACAAATCCTCTCATCCCAGTGGGATGACGTAAGGCGAAACCTCTCCTGAGAAGCGGTGGATGCCTCCCTCTGCCAGGCAGAACCTGGGCTCCACGCTGCTCCGGCTCTCACGCAGCAAAGACCTTCTTGGTTTCATGAACTCGTGTAATATTCTGAAGACTCTGTGAGTAAGGCTATAAAGGTGCCATGAGCTTATCAGTCCAACAAGTTTTCCACGGGGGATAGCTCAGACTCAGAATTCATTTTCCACACTTAATGTAAATGTAACCCATAAAAGTCCCATTTTCTAAGAAGCCCAGCTCAAAAGGAAGCATTTGGCTTCCCCTCTCGGTCTCCCAGAACCTCCTGTGAGTGGTGATGATGATGGTAATCAGGCAGATGAGCCAGGAGCAAGGAGCTCCTCACTCTTGCTGCCAATGTCCCCTCCCCTCAGTGCTTCCCTAGCCCGTTAGCTGCTGCCTCTCCTAGGGCGTGCCCTGCTGGGGTGGGTTCTGCCCACTCCCGAGAGGGGGAGAGGGCATATGCCTCTTCCCTGTGACCTCAGGCATGGGTCTTCACAGGGACAGCTGTAGTCTCGCCACCCTGATCTGTGGGTATGGGCCTCAGAAATGGGTCCCAATCCTGGGGCAGCAGGGCAAGGGGTGGGAAAGGGGTTGGATAATCCTGCCAGGCCACACCAGATTAGCTCTTTCCTTCTTTCTCCTTAGTCTCTCTTTAAAACCCTGGATGGACTCCTCGAGAGGGGAAGCTGTTTTAGAAGAACTTCACAGAAGGAGTTTCCCAAATGCCTGCCCTGCTGCCTCCCAGATGTGCAACTGGCCCGTGTATGGGAGGCAGAGGAGCCTTCAGGAGCTGGTTAGAAGACGCTCGGCTTATGCCTTCCTCTCTTTGGCTGACTTCTTTGTAAGCATCTTTCCAGAATCAGAGGCCACCAAGCACCCCTCTCCACACTCCTGTCTCTCAGTGGTGGAGCTGAGCAGTGGAGGGAAGATACCCAAGGTCAAGGGGAGAGAGGTTCCCCCAGGCAGGCAGGCTGGTACCCTTGCCGCCACTGCATCCTTTTGCCATGGGTGGCCTGCCCCTCCCTGGACCTTGTGCTCACGTGGAGGGCTTGCGGTTCTCACATCTGACTCTGGGAGAGAGAGGAGATGAATAATAAGGAACATCATGGGAAGACCAACCAACCACAGACATCCTGGGTGCCTCTGCCTCTATGGGAGGGTGAGGCTCTTAGCCCCAGGATGTTACGTCACCAGACTGGGGGAAGGGACCTGGGGGACACTTTCTCCATCCCAGCATGGGGGTGGCACCGACAACTACACAGGATTTGCAAAAGGGGTAGGGGGGTTTCATTTAGCATCAAAATATAAAGCTCGGACAGGAGTTTGGGGCAGCTTGGAAAAGGTGCGGAATGGTATCAGAAAATTCCCCAGAGCAAGATGAAGACATCTGTGGTCCTTCAGAGGCACAGATCATGGTGAGTCAAAAGCCTCCACTCGTCTGCCGGAGCTGAGCCAAAAGTCCTCAGGTCCTGCAGACCCTCCTTCCAGGCCCCCTCTGAAGTTCGGCACTAGCCTGTTACTCTCTGCACCCCTCATTCCTGCCCGACCCCCATGGAAGAAAGGGTTGTACATGAGACAAGTTAGCACAGACACTTGTGTCTCACATCACACCGGGTACCTAGGGACAGACAAGGACACACCTCAGGAGATGTGTCTCAGAGAGGAGAAATGTACCCCAACAACAAGGACAACTCCTCAGGGAGAAAGGGAACAAAAGACAATAAAGTTTTCATTGTGATCACACTACAGAAAAAAATACCTTCTGTTCTTTGCAAAAAAATGTGTGAAGGCCAAATCTGTGTTTTTCTTTTCTTAAAAAAAAGGATGTTGCATGAGTTATAATGCAACCAGTATCTTTTTGTGTGTGTGTTTGTTTTCTGCACTTGTTAAAAAAAGGATTTTTTTTTTAAAGTACAACACAGTCAGGTGTGTGGCCACGGAGCAGTAGCTGTCTTTGGCAAGAAGTGCAGGCCGTGGTCCTCTCTGTCACCTCCGGCCCATCTCGCTCTGTCTCATGAAGTGGATGTTGTTGGCGCTGTCTGACAGTTCCGGGTACTGCTCCACGGAGATCACAAAGAAGCCATCGTAGCCTTGAACCCGCCCCGTGTTCAGCGCCTGCTGCTTCTCCCCCTCTGTCCAGGCCCGCAGGCCTTCCTCCCCTTCCCGGAGTCGCTGCTGCTCGTGGGCCCATGCCTGGCTCACTGCTCGCTGCCGAGCCAGCTCCAGCACCCGCGCCTTCTCCTCGTCCAATGTGGTCCCGTAGCGAGTGCTCAAGCACAGTGCCCCGTACTGGAGCTGGATGTCTGTGTAGCGTCTAGTCCTGCCATTGAGCATCGTGTTGATCTGGGACACGGTGACGTTGACCCCGTTTTCCAGCGTGCGCCGCCCCCCACTGAGGCCCAGGATGGCCAGGTCACCTTCGGAGGGTCCTGGTTTCACGAAGTAGTGGGTGTCCACCCCGTCAATGGTGAAGTGCAGGTTCTCCAGGTAGTGGGCATTGTTCAAGATGGCGGCAACCCTCCGCCCATCCTCGTTGGCCACACTGATGATGTCTGTGGTCACTCGGCCATCCTTCAAGGCAAACTTGACCCCCTTGCCAAAGATTGAGCCACTGGATGCAAACTTCTTTGTCTCTGGGGCCTGTTGGCAACTGGTGATTGTGGAGCCGTAGAGCTGGTCAAAACGTTCTAGGGTGACAAAGGCCTTGAGCTGCTTTTGCACCTCACACTGTACCCCGAGGATAGACTGATGGGGGAAGAGAGAGAGAAAGAAGCAATGAGACAAAGGAGGGAAACCTCTCCTCTCCCCTAAGAGCCTGAAAAGTCAGCTCACAGAACTAGGTCAAATCTATACACATTTATTAGCTGGTAGCAACTAGCTCTACTGCCATCCTTTATCTATCCATTCACCCATGCTTCCATTAAGAAACTTTTCAGCAAGCATCTACTCTACGCCAGGTCCTTTTCTAGGTACTGGAAGACACCAAAGAATCCAACATCATCCCTGCTCTTGAGGAATCTATCATTTAGTGTGTCATTTAGCTGACAGCAGGTAACGATCACCAAATGTGTTAACTGGTGGTCTAAGAGAAATAGTAGTAATAAATTTGGCTAACAAGTCTTGGTCTTTGAGCTAAATAAGTCACATTCAGAATTTCACTTTATTTCCACAATAACTCTCTATAGTAGGTACTGTTATTGATTTTACATCTAAAAAAATGAAGTCTCTAAGAGGTTGTAATGGGCCCACATTGGTACAACGGCTCAGTACTCAAGCCAATGTTTGAACTCAGGTCTCTCTGATTCTAGAGGCTCAGCTTCAGGGCTCTAGATCAAGAAGCAGCAAACAAGGCTCAGAACATCTCAGCCTGAAGGTGGAGGAATGAGGTGGAGAAGGTGGGGTTCAAGGGCAGACTCACGCTTGAGGTGGAGTTTGGAGGACAAGGGGACGATGTTAAGATGGAGGAATGGCAGGAAATGCGTTACTGGCAACAGGCTTAGTAAGATGAAAAGTGGTGATTTCTATAGCCCCCCTTACTCTGCTTTATTGTTCTACATCATGTTTGTGAATGATTTTCAAGGAGGGCCTCTGCCCCCACCGTGCTTCCCAGAGCCTCTTCAGATGCCCCTGCTCTTGGCTGCTTTGGGGGACAGATTGGGCCCAGTCTCCATGTCATACCACCGACTAGTCCCTCCCATGGTGCGGGAGCTCAGCAAAGCCAGGTTCAGGCAGGCTCCGGGGCCTAACCAGCAACTAAGGGAAATGGCTTTAGAAATAGGCCCATCGGCTTCTCACTGAAATTAAGTCCTCTTTATAATTAATAGAACCCTGTCTGTGAGCAATTATTTCCTAGAGTTTCACGAAAGCTGGAGTGCTCAACAACAAAGATCTCGGATACTTGCCAAGGGCAGAAATCAATAATTCATTGACAGGCGAGGTTGGCAAACAGGCTGTCAGAGACTGGGGCTCTGCGTGGGGGAGAAGGGAAGCTGGCGGGGTGGGGGTGGGCGTGGGGAGCAGCTGGGCTGCTGTGGAATCAGCCCTGGGCACCGCCAGGTCGGCCTTGGGATCGTGGGGATTGGAGCCAGACAGAAGGCAGGGTTACCGCTACAGAGAACAGCAGGAAGGGGCCAGGCTTTGTGGTCAGACACACCAGGTTCTCATCGCTTTTCCTGCTGAGTGACCTTGAACAAGTTTCTCTCTAAGCTCTGGTCTCCTCATCTGTAAAATGAGGAAAAATGCCTAACTCCCATGGGGTTGTCCACTTCTTTCAACCATTTGTTCATTCAACAAAAGGGCAGTATGCTGGGTACCACAGAAGACCCAGGATTTATTTGCCTTCTTGGGAAACACAGTCTGGTGGGGACACAGGTGTGAGTGCTCTGAGAGAAAAGAATATTGGGTAATACCAGGGCTTAGAGGTGCAGAATCATGTTCTCCAGAGTCTAGAGGACGGAGGCAGCTGAGCCAAGGACGAAGGGAATCAGGCTGGAGTGAGACACATGGACGTGCAAGCTTCTGGCTGTCAGCGGTGTGCCGTCTAACATCCCTGCTTTCTTCCCAGACTGGGATGCCTGACTCACGCCTGCATTCACGGGGTACAGCGTGGGGCCTGGGAGAGCCAGCTCTGGTACGTTTATTATGAAGTGGGGGAGGGGGTGGGAAGAGGATGCCTGAAGTGCGGGGTTGGGCACAATGGCTTTTAAGGACCTTTACAGCTGTATAAATCTGCGAGTCTTTAAAACTGGGTCATAAAAGGCACACAAGAGAAGGTAACATTTTTTTGCATGCCTACAGACAGATCTGGGTTTGAATCTCAGCCTAGCCCCTCCTTGCTTGGGTAGCACTGGAAAGCCTCAGGCATTAAATCTGTAAAATGCCAACAGTAATACCAGGGGATATGTGTGAGTTAGCTTGTGTAGAATACCTCTGGCGAGTGCAGATGCATGGGGGTGCTCGGAAAATGTCACACTTGTATTAGAACACCTTGCCCTTTTGCTCTGGGCAGTGACAAAGCCTCACTGTTTTTGTGGGATTCCAAACTCCGAGAAACAGAGGAAACTTAACAGAGCTTGTGGGGGTCCGTGTGCTGTTACAGCTGGGCCCACAGTGGCTTGCCACGGGTTACTACGGATTTGCTGGGCCGTTTCTGGAGGGCGTCATGCCTGCGCTACACCAGTTTCCACCACGGGCCCACGATTTCCTGCAAAGCTCTGTGGGATGCACTCCCGTCATGTCTGCCTGGCCTGAGGGTGGGTGGCTAGGCGCACGCAGATTACCTTGCTGTTGTCCCACTCCTGAGTCTTCATCTGCGTGTGAATGAGCTCGTAGGATGGCTCCATGGCGTCCATGTCTGGCTTGGGGTAGCCAGGAATCACATTGTGCAGCTGGAATCCGAAGGTGAGGAGCCAGCTGTTGACATCTGGGTGGGAGAGAGGCAGAAATGTCCTTGTGGAGTGAGAGGACCTCAGAGGTGACATATCCCAATAAAGTGGCCTAGAGTGAGGCAGCCGAGGGGGTGTGGGGTGGGGTGAGGCAGGTGTGACATCAACTGCTACAAATACTTTGGAAGAGTGTTTCATGGTTATTAAAGCTGCACGTACTCTCTGGACCCGAAGTCCCCCTCCTGGATACGTATCTAAGAGAGCTGTGACTTCAGTAGAACCTGTTTCCAGATTGCCCTTTCTGTCACTTAAGCCCCTGGGGCCTTTAGTGGGGGCAGGAGTGGGCAGATGAAGATGGCTACACACTCACCCCCAGCATTAGGAGGAAACACTTGCAGAGAACAACCAGGCCCAAAGGAAAGATTTAAATGAATGAGTTTCAGAGAGAAAATTCATTTAAAAACAAGCCCTCTCTCTTCTCCCAAGCAGTGAGATGGCCTCTAGCAAACATCAGAGTTTTCCCGGGGAGTCTACCTTTCATTTACTCTGGGAACTGACACTAAGGAAGTCATTTAACCTCCCTGTGCCTTCATTTTCCAATCTGTAATACTGGGCTTGAGGGGACACCTGGGTAGCTCAGTTGGGTAAGCGTCCAACTTTGGCTCAGGTCATGATCTATCTCCTTCATGAGTTTGAGCCCCTGCATTGGGCTCTCTGCTGTCCTCTCAGAGCCCGCTTTGGATCCTCAGTCTCTCTCTCTCTGCCTCTCCCCCACTCACATGTGTGCTCTCTCAAAATAAATAAACATTAAAAGAATAGCTTGAGGATCTAGCCCATAGGCATTGGTTTTATTGATTTTATAACATTCCTGGGGGGCTACTAATTACAGAATATTAGGTATAGGGACAGAGAGGTCTTTACCATGAGCCTTTGGCTCATTGAAGAACAGAATCAGGAAGCCAAGGCGTAAGGTAAAGAAGGAGGATGGATAACGTGCCATCAGTTACTTGGCCCAGTGTTGCTGAGGGCCTTTCATGTGCCGAGGACTGTGTCATACCGGCCCTCACCCTGCGCGCTCAGGACGGTGAAGGGGAGATGAGACACAGGCGTGCAAAACTTTGACACAAGAAAAAGGATGAGAGGAGAGCAGGAGTCCTGCAGTTGGACAGGCTGACAAGTCTTCATGAAGAAGGTGGCCTTTAAGGCAGACATTTGAAGCTGTGTGCCTTTAGTCAGGCTTCAGCAGAGACGAAGGGGGCACTTCAGGCAAAGACTGTTCTGCAAGACAAGGCCTGGAGAGGGGAAGGGAGTGCAGGGGGTGCTCGGGTAAGTGGAGAGCAATTCAACAAGGCAGAGAGAGAACCAGAAAGAGAAGCTGTGGCTAGCACAGGAAAAGCCTGGGATGGCAGGCAGGAGTTGACTGGGAGCCTGCAGGAGACTGACAGCCAGCTCATGTCCCACAGAGTGGCTCAGCCTTCCTTGAGAAGGGGAAGTAGAAGATACAAAGCATTTGTTGAGTAGAGACTCAGAATCCAAAGTCTGGGGAAGGGGGAGTTGGAGTTGGGCCTCAGAGCTGGCAGTCCCCGGCTCGGGCATTCAGGCCTGCTTTTGGTTTCCTCCAAAGGAGACATGTCTCTGGTCAGGGAGGTCCTGTTTAGGGTCCTGGCATTGGTGGCACTCTCTTCCCCTACCACCCACTGAGGCCATCCCAGTGATGGGGATGTCCTTCGGGGGTTGACAACTGTGTCCCTGCTACCACGGCATCCTGTGCTGTCTTCCCATTCAAGAACCTCAAGTTTGCTTTTGTTTTCTGTTTTTGTTTTTTGGATGCCTCGGAGCCCCTCTCCTGGGTGTGAAACCTGGAGGTGCTGGGGTGGAAGAAGGTAGGAAGGACAGCGTAGAAACCTAGGTTCTAGTTCTAGAAAGGTCGTGGAAGGGAAAGAACATGGTGAGGCGAGATGAAACCCAGGTTCAAATTCAAGCTCCCCAATTTGCAGACTGTGAACTGGACCGTTTCCTTACCCTCTCTGAGGTTTAGTTTCCCTGTCTACAGACTGCAGGTAGAAGTGGTTTTCACCAGGCCATGGAGAAGAATGCTAACAGTGTCACCACTTTATGCAGGCATCATAGAGCAGCAACCGTTCTAAGCTTGTTACATGAATGACTGGATTTTCTATAGTCTAAAGTGTCTAGCTCAGTTCCTGGCTCATAGAAGGTTTTCTGTGCTTCTTCAAACCCAGGCCTCACATTCCTGGACCTCCATTTCCTCATCTGTAACATGAGGCACTTGGGGCAGCATTCCTCTGAAGTCCCTTTCTTCACTGAGTTTTTGAGAATCTCTGATTCTATGAATCGTGGCAGATGGTTTTTTAGGAAATTAAAACAAACAGAACAGCGGGGAAAATCTCCTATGAAGCCATTTTGCCTGAGGCTAAGAACTTAGCATCTGAATTTGTAGTTGGAAAGAGAAATTTCTATTAGGAATATTGCAGATTCCCAGGAAACCAGGGGGCTGAAAAGAGGGCTGGGTCTTAATTATAAATGATGGAAATGCAGGACCACTTCTCACCATGCCTTTAGGAAAAATGCTGAAAACTGATTTATTCATTGTTTTCTTTTCCTACGGCACTTCTCTGAAGAGTTGGGAATTTTACTCTTCCTTTTTATGACATCTGAGTCACATTTCCCTCAAGTTAAAAAGCCCCTCTTTACCCATCCGCCCCAGATGTCAGTGTGGCCACCTGGGACAGTGATGAATAATAATCCTTTTTTTATGTGGGCACATTACGGAGTGAATTTCATTCCAAGAATGAGGATTCTGGAGTTAGAGCAGAGTTCTACCCTCCAGCCCTGCCACTTCTCAGTGGGTCAGTTACTTTACGGCTCTGACCTTCACTTTCCTCCTCTGAGAACGGGGTCAGTGACAGGCTTCAGGCGCAGGTTAGTGCAACAGTGTATGGGATGGATCCGCGGTGGACATTTTTTGGTTGCCTTCCTAGCATCCCATTCTCCTTCTCACTCTTCCCTTCTGGGGTCCCTGTGGAGTTTTAGGGAGGCTGACTCTACCTTGGGGTTCAGCAATGGAGCACGTGACCTAGGCTAAGCCCATCGGTGCGTTTTCTCGCCCCGGCCACAGTACTTGGTTCAGGAGTTGTCACGTGACCTAAGGCTATCCAACTGGAACGTATACTCTTTTTATTGGTGTCGTTGCTGGATGTCAGTGAGGTTGGACATTGCTGATGTAGAGGCTAAAAGGTTTAGAGAGAATTAGTGGGATCTTGATTGGTAGTAGCAAAATGTTTTTCTGCACCGTTATTCTTTTTTTACAGCTATGGTAACCTGCCAGGATACCTCGCAAGAAACTTACTGCAGGATGAGGGAGGGGGCATGCTTAATGCAGACAGACCTAATGGAAATGGCCTATGCATCTGTTAGGTTTTCTCAGGCTGCCAGCAAGCTGGGCGTAGTGAGACCCTGTTGGGCTATTCCCGTTCACCACAGGCCCGGAGTCCGGTTCATCGCACCCGTCCACCACCGCGCCCACTCTCCTTCCTCATGCGTGGGACGCCTGCTCTCCACATGACCACCTGGAGTTCTTCCCTGAATGAATCCTCCAGTCGGTGTCAGCAGTGGTGGGGGGCCCAGACCCGGTCACCAGGTTTGGGGGCCAAGAAGCCACATCCCTACGGGGCACTCATGTGAGCTGTACCTGCTGCCCTCTCTGCACTGCTGTAAATGCAGTCCCCTCTGCTTGGGGTGCCTTTCTCCCCATTACCTGAGGAACATCCACTCAGAAGTAGGCCTCAAGGATGAGCTGCTCCCTGGGCACAGCTGGCAGTGTGTCCTGTGTGTCGATGGCCATCAATGCAAACTTTCATCCTGGGCCCCTCACAGCTGTCTGTTTCCCCCTTGCAGTGTAAATTTCTAGAGGGCAGGGATCACCTTTCTCTCCCCTGGGGCCAGGAAAAACAGTGGCTGCAACTGGGAGGCACTTGTTGAATGAAAATGAAACTGCCTTAAAATAGGCTGCAGGATTGTGTCACAGGAGAAAGAGAAGGAAACTACCACAAACTGAGGTGTGCCCAATTTTTGCTCACTGCAAACTCTCTTTTATAAAGAGCGCTGGTTTTATCCAGACCTGAATCCCCATAGCTGTTCTGACCCCTGAGGTCTTCTGTGGTTGACCTGGGAGTGGCTGCTTTGCTGGGTGGACTCTGGCTGCTGGAGACCTTTCTGGCATGTGTGACCATTTATAATCCGGTGGGTTTCACAGTAATGGGAAACAAAATCCACTTTTCAAGTCAGGGTGGAGGTAAGAAAACCTTCTATGAGCCAGGCACTGTGCTAGACAGGTTATAAAATGTATCTAATTTCACCCTTGCATGCGTCGGAACAGGTTTTTCCCCTACTTGTCCATCTGTCTTCCTTTCTCACCTCTTTCTACCCTCTTTGGATACCCTTTTTTAGTCTACATTTTATTTCCATTATTGAATAATTAGCTACGCCTCTGTTTTCTTTTCTAGTGGTGGCTTTATGATTTACAATATGCATACTTATCAGTGTCAGTAGGTATTCTAACATTTATTTATTTATTTACTTACTAACTTACTTAGTTACTTATTTACTTACATAGGCTTCATGCCCAGAGTGGAGCCCAGTGCAGGGATTGAACTCAGAACCCTGAGATCAAGACCTGAACTG
Organism: Suricata suricatta; assembly: GCF_006229205.1. Classification (NCBI taxonomy): domain Eukaryota; kingdom Metazoa; phylum Chordata; class Mammalia; order Carnivora; family Herpestidae; genus Suricata; species Suricata suricatta. The sequence continues at coordinate 59,606,120 of NC_043710.1, forward strand.
AGATCAAGAGTTCGACACTTAACTGACTGAGCCACCCAGGTGCCCACCTCTCACTTTAATTTTCAGGTCAGGAAACTGGAATTCAGAGAAGTTAAGTAGTTTCTGTGGCTATCCATAACTCAAAAATGGAGGATCCTTCACCAGTTCTTTCCAAATTCTGAAATTTGCATTACATCATCCCGAATAAGAAAATTGATTTTTTTTTCTTTAGTTATACCTACACCCACCTTAATGGGGACTCATAGCTAGCCCGACCTCCAGCTCAGAAACTTCCAAAGTGCATTCTCAAGATGCATCCAGTGAAACACTAGGATTTCATGGTGAAAAAAAGGGGTTTCATGTTCAAATGTTTGAGAAATGGTGGGTAACTGTGTTGAACAGTTCTCTTTACCAGAGGACTCCTCAGAGCCTTTTATAAACTGCAACGTATTATGAAAACTTAAGAAGGGTAGTTGCCCTGTCAAATCAATTTGATGCCAGTACCAGTTTTTCCAGGGCATTTCTCTCAACTAGTGTTTCTTAAAATATACTTTGGAAAATGCTGTTCTAAGGGAAAGCCAATGTTTCCCGTGACCCAACTGCCCACTTTCTCAAGGAAGACTAACGTGTCAGATGACCAGAGCAACAGCGGTCTTGTCCTCCAAACGAGCCCCAATCCTCACCTGTCATGAAGCACTTGATGTCCTGAGAGTTGCTGATGGGGTTGTTGTTTTTAAACATGTAGAGATTGAAAGGCATGATGTTGCTGCTAGTAAGGTGCTTCCACAACTCATGGTCTGGGCTAGTCCAGCGACCAGCCAGCACATCGTAATCCCGCCGGCCCATGTGGATGAGCTTGGTGAGCGGATCGTAGAGGCCGCCATGGTAGCCAATGATGATCTGGAAGTTGGGGTTGGTGTCCATATAGATCTCTCCGTAGGCCGTGTACAGAATCTGCTTGATCATCAAGCCTGTTCCACTGAAGACAGCAAGAGGGGTCCCGATGTTGTCACAAGCTATGTAAAACTCGTCACCGCTGCTCAGCTCCATGGCAAAGAGGTGCCCTTGCAGATCATAGTAGAGGGATGTGATTTCGGAGCTGGAGTGGTTGTAAAGGTGGGTGACCTTGGTGGGGTTGGTCAGGTCTGCATAGAAGAACTGCAGGTGGTGGCTGTGGCTACTCTTGCTGGACACCCGCCGCCCCAGGCCATCGTAACGGTACCTGACGCTCCAGCCACCAGCCCGGTTGTAGGCCTTGATGAGCAGGCCAGCTGAGTTGTACTCAAAGACGTCCCCACCCCGCTGCCTCAGGAAGCCATCCTCGTCCATCTTGTACTGGACATCACCCAGCCTAGTGATGCGGTCACGGAGGTCGTACCTTAGCGGGGTGAGCCGTGCACTGTTCCCAGGGCTCAGCAAATGCAGGTTCCCATTGAGGTCATAGCTGTATCGCCAGAGCGGCTTGTCATTGATGGAGACCGTCTGTAGCTGGCCATCAGCGTCATACTCATAGGAGTAGCGAGTGGTATTGGCATAGGGTCCCACCTTCAGCTCCTTCTTCACGACCCGCCCCATGTTATCATACTGGACAGTCATCCAGTACATGAGTGAGCGGAAAATCTCATATTGCACTTCCTTCATTCGACCATATGCATCAAAGTGTTTGGTGTGGGTCATGACTGCTGTAGTGATGATCTGGTTAATGTCATAGTAGATGACACCAAACTTCCCAAACTGCTCTGTCTTGCCTGACACATCATCATAGCGATAGAGATCGATGGGCAGTGGGGTCTCATTGATCACAGCCTGCATGCTGGTCACCCGGAAACTGTTGTCATAGTTATAGTCAAAACGAGCATTGACCATGCCTTCCTCGGTGAAGCGGAAGATCTGGCGGTCGATCAGGGGCCCAATTTGACGGTACCGGATGGTGCAGGTAAAACCCTCATTCTGTAGGTTGATGGTCTTCAGCATGCCTGCTGTCTCGTCATAGGTGAAGCTCACCTTGGTGGTGTCATACAGCATCTCGGCTAGTTTTGACAGCTTGCCATACTTGTAAATGACCCTGCGGCCAGTGCCCAGGTAGAAGGTGTGGAGGAGGTGCCCGTCCTCAGTGAAGTCCTGGATGACTGAAGCATTGCCCTCTGGGGGCTGGTAGATGTTCCGGTAGTAGCCCACTGAGCGAATGGTCTCTAGTGTCTGCCGGGCCACGTTGGGCATTGTCACCGAAGAGAGGCGGTCGTTCTTGTCAAACTCAAAGATGTACTGCCTCTGGCTGTGGAGGAGCAGCACCATGGACTGGAGGGAACAGAACACAGAGGTAAGAGTAGCAGAGTACACGCAGGGAAAGTCTGTGCACGCAAGACTTAAAGGAAAGAAATGAAAGGCCAAGGAAACTGGTGGTTCTCCTAAGTTAGGCCCAAACCACAGCCATCTAACCAATGTGCCACAGGATACTGCTGGGGGGTACAAATGGGCTAAGGTAAGGATTTCTCTCAGTCCTTGGCCCTGGCACCCAGGCCATCCGTCTTCCTATGGTGAGCAGCCTTGTCTGTTCGTCCCTTTGTGTGGTACAAAAATGATGATTTTGGTGGGTATATGAGAAAGGTTGGGAGCACTGGCTAGAAGTACTTGCAAGAGCCTCTCTCCTGGCTTCCTCACTTCAGATTCCTTCTCAAATTAATGTTCCTACTCAAGCAGGAATGATTTTCCCACAACACAGCCTGATAGTATCTATTGCCTGCGAAACAACTTCTCTTGGCTTGCTGTGGCCCACAGGATAAAGACTGCATCTGAGAAGAGCATTTAAGGCTTTATGCAGGAACAGGTCATATGCCTACCCTGGGCTGGGGTGGGCTGTGATGGCAACAGGGAAACCTGATTCCTAACAATGGGCTTATTGTGTGGTCCCAGGAAGGTTCTTTCCCCCTTGGGTTGGGTTTTCTATTAGGTTGGATGACCTACAGGGTCTCTCTTAGCACTGCCACAGAACATTGCTCTTGGAGATGCTCACCCAGCACAGGGTGGGGAAGACTAAGCACAGAGCAAGCACAGCCTGGGCCCTGGACAGGTGACCACGAGCAGGAAACAAAGTAAAGGCATGGGTACCAGAACTGCAGCATGAAGTGCAGGCTCTTTTTCATGAGTAAGTCAGCAGATAACAGACCTAGAGGTATCTAGGCAGCAAAGCTACCATTTTCTCCAACTGTGGACCAACTTTTGCTTTCAGGGCTTTTTTGATTCCTAGCCCCTGGGATGAAATAAATCTTGACCTGAAGCAGAAGGGATTTACGAAGGCCATGCCCACCACTGGAAGCTCAGGATTAATCACCTCCTGCCTAAATACTGATCTCTAGGCTTCTGCCCTATTCTCTGTGACCAGATTGTACTATGTGCGCCAGACCTGGGAGCAGACCCCCACCTGGGTCTGGACCCTCAGTCCTGCTCTGTAGGACCAGTTAGTGTTGGTCTTGCCCCCAGCTCCAGTCTCTCATGTGGGGCTTTCACATTCTCCTGCCCCAGGACCTCCACCTGCCATGCCGTAACCACGATCCACCCAGATGCCTCTCAGGCTCCCCAGCCCTCTACTGCAGATTTTTCTGGATGTTTTCTTTTGGAGACCACATGAGTCCAATCTATCCCACTGAGGGGAGCAGGCTAGGCCTGGTCATGGGTTGAGCCATGACAGAATGGCCTTCTAAATGGCAAGGCCAGGGATGGGGAGATGGACACCTGCCTTCTCTAAGTATGTGTAGCTCCACGTCTTCCCATCAGCGAAGATCCTGGATGTGATGCGACCTGCCTGGTCGTATTCCATCCTCTCAGACATGATGCCTCTTTGGACGCCAGCGATATGGCCCCCTGGGGAGTATGTCACATTGACACCATTCAGCCTACTGCTGGGTGACCAGAGGCTGGGCCGCCCTGCCTGGTCATACAGGATCCGGAGGGTGAACTTGCGGTGGTCATCATAGATCTTCTCTGTGCGGGTCACGCGGTCAAAGTCCAGGGACAGGAGGTTCCGGTTGTGAACCTGGTGTAGGAAGAAAGGCAGAGTTAATCTGGATGTTGAAAATTTTGGTGTGAGAAGGTCCTGAGTAGAGGAGGCAGCACAGGTCATGGGTGTCAACAGACAGGGTTTGGGTCCTGCTCTATCACTTGCCTGTTCTATGAAGCTTCTTCATCTATAAAATGGGAATGCCAATTACATAGCACTGTTGTGAGAATAAAGACAGTGCAGTACTGAGCACATATTAGCTGGTCGTGAAGATGATCTGTGTGATATCCCAACATCATACTTCTAATGAGGACAAAAAGGCAGCTCCTTCTTGATTCTCTCCTAAAATAGGAGAGGCCAAGTGGGTCTAGATCCCCTTGCTAGGCCTGCTGGGCTGCTAGGTCAGCACACAATTCAATTTCCTTCCAAAGTCAGAAATATAGGGGTCCCACAAGGGTAGAGGTAAGTCAGGGTTTTTCACTGTTCAGTAAAGAAATACACTTGGAGGTCTACTTCTGTATTTGGATCCACCCCTTACGCATCAGTTGCCTCTGAAACACTGCCAGGTACTCCAAAGCTAAAATGCTGTGTCTCCTCTAATTGGCACAAGGCCTTATAGGGCATTTGGGCACATTTTCTGACTCTTCCATTGGTCACTGGTTAAGTTTCGCAAGTAGTAAAAGAAACACAAGAGGAAAGGCGACAATATAGGTCACATGATATAAAACCGCACACGTGGACTGAAATAATGAAAGGCCCTTTAGGGACCCTGGGTGGTAAAAAGGGCTCAGGTCTAGGAATTAAGGCCAGGATTCCAGCCTCAATTCAGTGACCAACTTTTCTGTGTGACCTTGGGCAAGTGCCATTCCCTCTCTGAGTCTTGATTTCTTCCTCTGTGAACCAACAGGGCTATTGTGAGGACTGAAGAAGCCTAAGTAAATTACCACATGGAGTTCTGGGCGTATAGAAGGTACTGAATTAATGAATTCAGTTATTTTCATTAAATGGCAGCAAATGATTGCATTCTCAGAGAACGTAGAGACATGTGTGTCTCCCTTTTTCTCCAAACAAATCTCAAACCTTGAAAATAAGGATTTATAATGATGGTGCTGGGACAGCTTTAGCTGTGAATGGCCTGGTTATAATAAGGTTGCCTTCCCAGGGGTAATCAAATACAATTGCAGAGCAAAAACAGTGTGGCAGACAATTCCCGTGAAAAATTGGAGGCGCCAGAGACTGGAGCTGTGTTCTTTGCCGGGAGGGCAAGGGAAGATGCAGGGTCTGCACCACCAACAATGATGGGGGCCATTTTAAGGCATCTTTTGCAGGGTCCCCTGTGACACCCCTAAGGAACTGCCACCCAGCCAGCTGCCCCCCGCAACCCCTGGAGGATTCCTAGGGAAGGTGAGCTATACCTCTGTGGCAAAATTAATAAAATTGAATTAAGCGGCTCACTGGGGAACCGCTTAATGCTTCTTCTGTTCGGCAGTGGCAGCAATGAGATTATTTAACATCTTTCTTTATTAAAAAAGTTCCCAGTTGTATAAAAAATGAGCTCCATTATGGGGAGGCGCACCCGGATAACGTTCTAATTCTACATGCCGCCACTGTGGGTGGCCATTTATTTTGGGAGGACACGGAGATGCGGCCACCCGACTGGAGCACCATTAATCTCAGGCTGGAAGAGGGACCAATTAAAGCCTGGGAAACTTTTGGTCCAGTTCACACTGCAGAGAGGAAATCCTAATAGCACTAATCGCTGCCATTTATTGAGCACCTGGGGTCTACCAGCATTGGGCTAGGTACTTGGAATTTATTACCTTGTTTCCACAGAGGAGTCTGAGACTCAGAGGAGTTGCTCGGGGCTACACACCAGGCCCCAGGCAGGAATCAAACCAAGGTCAAACTTTCCCTTTAGCACACTGCCTCAGATGTGTGAGGGGGCTCCTGGAGAATTCAGACAGGGGGCTCGGTGAGGCTGCAGATGGTGGCGGGCCACAGAGAACAAAGACACCTAAGGCCTTCCTCAGGGGACTAATGGAAGGCTCTTTCCCACATTTGATTTTTGCTAAAGTTCGAGGCGGTTCTTTGGGTTCTAGCTGTGTGCTAGCGGTTGTGTCGAGACAGCCCTGGCTGTGTGGTTATGACGCTGCCGTGGTTTTTAGCAGTCAGGAACATTTTGCTCAGGTCTGTGCTTTCCTTCAGCCCAGCAAGTGCCTACAGAGCAAGGGGTCTGCAAGGGGGTCTGCAAGGAGCTGTTCTCAGAGCCAGGGCTGGTTTCTTCCCTTCACGCTCCCCGTCACCTTCCTTTCTAAAGCTGGAGGGAAAAGGATGCCGACCCATGGGCAGCAGGGACGACCCGGGTTGGGGGTCATTTTGCTCATCTAGTAAGGGGATAACTGTCTGGAAGGAGTGGAGGATGTGGCTTAGCTTCCAAAGAGCTAAGCTGAATTCCAGGAGACATTAATGATACACTCGCAGGAGGAAAAGCAGGAACAACAGCAGGAGTAGGGATTATTGGCCACATCCTGCGTGCAAGGCTCTGGATGAGACACTTGATATATTATTTCCAATTCTTGTGGCAACTTGTAAAATTGATTTTATCCTTCCCATTTTTTTGGGAGAATGAGATGGAGGCTCTGGGCGATGAAATGGCATCACCGAGGTGCTGAAATTCAGTCCAGGTATAACAGAAGCTGGAAACCCAACTCAGGCCTAACACCAGAGCCGGTGGTCTTTCCACAACGGAAAAGATGGTAGGGATTTCTTATTAAGGGGGGGTTTGCCTACTCTACTTTTCTCCTTTTGCCGAGGGTCCAGGCACACTTTCTCCCCCAGGGCCAGTCAGGAACTGAACCAGTTCTCCGGATGGGTGGGCATTCTTTCCCGCCCTGCCCATCAGGGGTGGAGCCTTCCCCCCACCCCCTCAGCAGGCCTGGCTCACCCGCAGCCGGCGCCCGAACACGGTGACCTGGCCCCGCGCCTGCTCCTTGCGCTGCCGCCACTCCACCAGGTTGAGGCCGTTGTCGATGGGCAGTGTGACGTTCCGCTTGCCCACGGTGGGGTTGACGGTGCCGGCCAGCAGGTGAGGCTCCGTCTGCAGCGCCACCTCCATGCCGTTGGCCAGCAGCAGCCGCAGGGAGCCGTCAGCCCCGATGTAGTAGCTGTTCCGGACCTGGTCTGAGGGAGATGAGAGGAGAGGGTTTCTGCTCGGAAGGGTTGGGGACGGAGGGAGGTGTGTGCACCGCAGAGGCAGTGATGTGGCTTCTAAATGGGTTTGTTTTTCTGACTATGGAAATGAAAACATTATCGTTGAAGGAAACTACGACACTATAGGGAGATCGTCCATGATTGCAACACCAAAAGAAAACCCACTGTAAATCCTAGACGTTAGAATATTTCTGGAGGGGCCTGGGTGGCTCAGTTGGCTCAGCGTCTGACTCCAGCTCAGGTCATGATCTCGCAGTTTGTGGGTTCAAGTCCCGTGTCAGGCTCTGTGCTGACAGCTCAGAGCCTGGAGCCTGCTTCGGATTCTGTGTCTCCTTCTTTCTCTGCCCCTCCCCCATTCACGCTCTGCCTCTCTCTCAGAAATAAACATAAAAAAAGAATTTAAACAATTAAATATTAAACATTTAAATAAACACTAAAAAAGAGTAAAAGACATTTATAAAGTAATTGTTTATAGTGTTCCACTGATCATTGTATTACATCGTTGAATATTTTTCCTAAGTGTTTCTCTTTAAAAAAAATTTTTTTTTAATGTTTGTTATTTTTGAGAGAGAGAGAGAGCGAGCGCGTGCGCGTGCCCAGGTGCCCAAGCCAGTGGGGGAGGGGCAGAAAGAGGGAGATGTGGAATCTGAAGCAGGCTCCAGGCTCTGAGCTGTCAGCACAGAGCTCCTAGCAGGCTTGAACTCACAAACCAGGAGATTATGACCTGAGCCGAAGTTGGACGCTGAACGACTGAGCCACCCAGGTGCCCCTCCTAAGTGTTTCTATTAATGACTGTATGGTATCCCATTATATGGAAATACCATAATTTATCTAACCAACGGTCAAGTAGATATTGTTTCCAGTTTTTCATAATTACAAAGTAATACTGCAAATAAACATATTTTAAACATTATGCTAAGTGAAAGAAGTCAGACACAAAAGACCACATAATGGTGGTCCATCATGTGGTCAATGGCTCCATTTATATGAAATGTCTAAAACAGGCCAATTGATAGAGATCGAAAGTAGGTTAGTGAGGGAAAGGCAAATGGGGAGGAGTGAGCACTTATGGATTGAGCTTTCTTTTGGGGAGTGATAAACATTTTCCAGAACTCAACAGCATTAATAATTGCATAACTTTGTAAATAAACTATCCACCCCCGAATTGTATACTTTAAAAGGGTGAATTTCACAGTATGTGAATTATATCTCTATTAAAAATATATTTTTGCATAAATCAGTGTCTTCATTTTGGATTGTTAGGATCACTAGAACAAAGGGTTGAACATCTTTAAAGTTCTTGATACACACCAGGGTAACTATTCTTTATATCAAGGTGAAAACAACTCCAATTCTTAAATCGCTAACAAAATTCCAAATATATATACATTTTAAGTAATTTTCATATATGTACATATGTGCACAGAGACGAGCCAATGGTTTGAAAATATGTCTGATTTTGAAATTTTAGGCCTGATTAAAATATTTTAGTTAGGATCATTAGCTCAAAGAAACTTCTGGAGAAGAGCAAATTTCAGCTGTAAAAAGCACACAGTTCTTTTCTAACATTGGAAACCCCGGAGTTAGTGCTGCAGCCTTCCCCTCTTGCCCTTCCTCAGCTGCTGCTTCTGTCTGCCTTGCCCCTCTTCAATAAACGCTAGCCCAAGTCCTCCCTTCAAGGCTCAGCTTAACGGTCATCTCTTCCCAGAAACTTCCCCAGTTCCTTGGTCAAAACAAATGCCTCCCCCTCCCTTAGCCTCTTTATGGGCCTCATTAGTGGTCCAGCAGCTGAGAGGTGCAGGGTTTACACTCTGTTCTGCTGCACAGAGACTAAAAGTCCATGTGGCCTTCAGAGCCATGCTACCAGGGTTCAAGTCCCAGCTCCACCACTCTCTTGCTGGGTAGAGTGTTATGTAAAAGTTAGTTATTACTAGTTTTATGTGCCTGGCATTGCAGTGGTTGTTGTCACACAGATCTCTTGTCATCTCTCCTCAGTCTCCACTGCCCCATTTCACACATCTGTCATAGAGAACTTTTCTAGTACTGATCATGGGTCTGCAATAGCTCCCCAGTGCCTTTAGATCAGTGCTTAAGAGAATGGGTTCTGGGGCCTATTTGTCTGGGTCCAAATACCCTAGCAGGCACGTGTCTTTGGACAAGCTACTACTTAACCTCTCAGTGACTTAAACTGTCTTCATGGAAAAAGGAGACGTTAATAATACCTCATAGGGTTGTTGTGAGGAGTAAATAGGACCACAAATGTAAAACACTAACCCTCTACTTCATACTTGACAGGTGTTCTAAAACATTAGCTATCATTGTCATTAGAGTATGTGCTTGGTTAACATTTGCTGGATTTAACTTGATATATTCCAGGCTATATCAAGCAAAAAAAACCACAAAAACAAAAACAAAAACAAAAGGGTTGTAGTTTTGTAGGAAACCTTCCCTGAGTCTTCCCTGCTACAATGGTGTCAGATCAGCCCCTCCTTGTCCCCTTATCCCCCCTCCATCCTTCTCCTTTTCTTTCTCACACGTACAGAATCCTAAGATCTGCCTTAAACTTGCTATGCGTTATTCACTGGCAATCTGTATTTTCCTTGCTTTGAACAGTGAAAAGGCCTGTGTCATTTATCTCTTAAAGCTGCTTCTTGCTGAATGCACATACGTCCATTAACGGTGACTTGGGATGAAATGGTGTTTGTAGAGGCCCATCTCAAACGAGCCCCATTTAATGGGAGCTGTGACTTCCCAAGCCTGCTCCTCATTAGCAGTTCCCCCTTAGTTCTTCCCACAGTTCAGACGTAAGATGAAGCTGAAAGTGCTTTTCACAAAGACTCTACCGAGGTGGCTGCAAACCAAAGCATGTACGCCTGGTGTGAGGGAAGGAGAGGGAGCCTGGCAGAGGCACCGAAGAGGAAAATCAGGCACCGCATATCCTGGATTCCCTGATGAATGTTTCCTTTTCCCACTTCAGTGTTTCTGAAATCAGAATGTGTCTTGAGTCCTGGCATGAATTTTGAGCTGTGTGTATCCCCTCCTCCCCAAGCTGAAAAGTTGCTATTGAATTGATGGTACATTTTAAAAGTGAGGAAATGTGGCACTTTTGAATGAAAAAAAAAAAAAGTTGCCAAAAGATAAGGAAAGCTGCATTAACTTTTGAGAAAAATGAAGCAAGCCAGCTTGGCCAGGCAGAGCCCTGGCTAGCTCGGAATTGGTACCTTCTCCCGGCAATAACTCAGTCAGAGCATAAACTCCTTGAGTGTGTCCCAACCCACGGTGACAGGTGCTGGTGGGGAAGGAACTGGAAGACATTGCTTCTCTTTCTTCTGACCTGAGAGCTGCTATTGTTCTTCCTGCTTCTTTAAAGGCACTGGATTATATTTGGGAGTAAACGCGGAATATAGTTATTGTCTTATGGTAAATCCAAGTGCCAGTTATTAAATAGTTAATTAATCCACCAAGTACCTACTGAGTCGTACTATGAGCCTTGGTCACTCTATGTACACTGTGTAAAGTGACTGGGCAATGCTTATGAGGCAGGCATTGTAATTTGGCCCTATTTTCCAGCCCCAGAGACTGAGGCTTGGAGAAGAGTGACTCCACCCAAACCACATAGGTAGGAACTGACCCGTAGGCACAGAGCCCCCAGTCTGCCTACCCCACAGCTTCTTTCTACTCCTTGCCTTCAACACAGCCTCAACTTGCTTTCATTTCCTCAAGGAGAAAATCGAGGGCCCCCATGATGTGGTGGCAGAGTCAGGACTAGAATGTGGGCCTCTGACTTCCACCCCAAGACTCTTTTTACTACTTGTGTCAAAGCTTTTGGGAGTACAAAAAGCCATCAGGAGGGTAGTGGGAAAAAATCAAGCAAGACTCTCCTTAGTGATAGCTTCTTCTTTTTTTTCATGCTTACTAGATCCAACAAAGCTGCAAGCACCACTCTGGGTCACCACCTCCCATGAGGGCAATCGGGGCAGAAAATTTGCAGCCAGGTTTCATCACTGTGGTTTCCCTAAAGCTCAAAGATCAACTCATACCAGGGATTACTTGATGGATGCAGAGAAGAAGGATCTCTTCTCTGTGGAATCCTAGAGAAGGCATGAACTGCTCTTAGCTGCGCTTCAGGAAGGATTTCTCCATGCCTTGGTCCCTTTCATGATTAGGCATAGTCATTACTGTCCTTTGTCCTCACCCACACCAGTGTGAGAGTAAGCCTTTAATCCAGGAGCCATTAGAATGGTGGAAGAGTGAGGTCTCCTGGATTAGCAGCTAGTGGACTGTCTACCCTTTGTTCTCATGATAATGAAATGAGACAAGGGACTACTATTCTGAAGCCTCTGAGAGTATACAGGACTCAGGCTGGTGTGTTTTGCACACTGAAGGCAACGCAGAGAGAAACCAGTTGGAATGCTCTGCTACTAGGGCTGGGCAGCTCTAGTAACAGCTTGTTTCTGGTATCGTCCTTTTCCAAAGAGGTCTCTTCATCCCCTGCCTCAAAGTCCCCAAGCCTGGCTTACCTTGCAGCAGTGTATAGAAGGCACCGGAAGCAGACAGGTTGGTGGTTATGGTGACATCATCCTTGCTGGAGGTCTCTACCTGGACATGCACTGAGCTGTCTGTATCACTTCGGAAACTGCTCACCTGGCCAGTGGGGAAGGTCACGTTTGTCAGGCGGCCAAAGCTGTCATACCTGAAAACCAAGGGGTGGCTCTGAGTCACAGAAATATAACGGTGCTATGGCTGGAACTTGGCGTCTTCCACCTTGTGCCACAGTTTTTGCACACTCTGCTTTCCTCTCTGGTTATATACATGGCCGTATCTTCTACATTCCCTTACATATGGTTTCCTGGAAGGGACTCCACCAGGTTAACACCTGACTGCAGGCAGATGACTTACCTCTCTGAGTCTTCCTCTGCTAACTCCATAAAGTGGAGATGACAGCCCCTGCCCTGCCTGGTTCCTGGGATTAGGGTGAGGAACCTGTGGAAGGGGCCTGTAGCTACAAACACTTACACCCACTCATGTGGGGAGACAAGATGGCGGCCATCTGAAGCTGCTGACCCCGGAGTCTTAGAGCCAGGGCACTCCAGGGTCAAACTTGATGCCCAAATACCCTCTCAAAACCTGGAGAACTGGTTATACAAGCTTTTCCTGAACAACACAAGAAATAGGGCTTCCTACAAAGTGACAGACCCTGGGGAAAGGAGGCTCTGAATTCAAACCAGGACTCTGCTTCCATATAAGGAGGCTAAATAGATGAGCTCTCGTGACCTCTTCCCATCTAGCTTTTCCAGTCGGCACCAAACAGCTATGCACATATCTGCGGTTGTCAGGACTCACAGCTTTGCTCTGCTGCGGTCTTTCTGAAGCATCACAATTGAATCTTAATTCCCTTTTCCATCTCTGATAATAATAAAAGAAGTGCCTACCACTCCCGAACACCTGCAATGTATAAAGGCATAGTGCTTTTCATACATCCTTTCACTTAATCCTTGCAACTAGTCTAAAAGGTATAAATGATCTTTTTGGAGGAGGTTCAGAAAAGTGGTGTCACTTGCTCAAGGTCACACAGCTAATAAGTGTGGTGGAGTCAAAATTCAAACTCAGATCTGTCTGCTTCCAGGGTCCTGCTTGCTTCTCTGCCTTCAACGAGCATTTCTGTAGCGTCCATTTGCAGACCTCTGTTGGGGTGTCCTACCTGCAGCAAAGCGGTCGGGGAGGTGGCAGGGAGTAGGCCGTTAACACTTCAGTTATACTTTTTAATTGTGGGAGGCTGAAGTGTAAAAAGGCAGGTCTAATAGCCTTTTAGCACCTGTGTGCAAATGGGAAAAATGTTCTTCATCCAGATGTCCATGTTTCTGACTTCTGCTCGTGCTGAAGCTCGCATATAGGTTCAGTCCTGTGTCTCCCAGGGGACCTTTCCCCCTCCTTTGCTCTCACTATTGCGGTGAAGCGGGCCTCCGGGCCCTGTGGGCTTTAATGTTGGTGAAATGACAGGCTCCAGAGTTCAGCTCTAGCCTGGCTCTTCCCGTGATCCTCCAGCTGCACCTGGCTTCCTATTGGGACCCCCCTCCCCAACCCCACCAGGTGCTGCAGCCTCTACTGCTTCAGGTGAGACTTGGAAGGTGACCCTAGACAGGCGTTTGCTGAGCAATTGTTTGCCCAAGGTCAGATACAGGTGCTGCATGGATTCTGCCTTCTGCCAACTCTGTCTTTGTGCCTGGTACTGACCATGGCACTCGTTATGCTGAACACCAACAGTCCCTGGCTGGGACCGTCTGCCACAGACAAAGGTGCTGGTCACATGAGTCACCCCAGTCCTTGATCTGAGACCAACTCTGGCGGAGGCTGAATCTCTCTGTTGCTGAGGCCTGAGGAGGGGGATGTAAGCTCTTTCCAGAATGGCAAACAGCACAGATGTCTACCGCATACCTTGGGCTTGGGCTTAGCCGGGCAACGGTGTGGGCTGGATCAGTCCTTTGGGCTCTCCTATTGGCACCTTCAGGGCTTTGAAAGCTGTTTCTCATCACGATTTCTCATTTTTCTTCCTTAGTATGGAGTTAGAGTCTTGTAAGAAAATGTCAATCTGGTTTGGGAAGGGTGACCATGTGGCTTAAAACCTGGACTGGCGGGTCACAGGTGCATGGACCTAGGAGAGGTGGTATTCTTTTCAACTCTTTATAGCTGCTGGAAATTTGAATAGGAAGGAATTGTACAAAAATGTACCTCTCTGGGAGGTAGAATTACTGGTGGTATTTTATATCCCAAAGATCTTAAAATAATGAATGTGGATTATTTTCATAATCAGAAAAGTACTGTGACAGCCCAAATACTGCCATGTACAGAGAGGTCATGAGCATGGCCATCTTGAGGAAGAGTCCGTTTTAATTTACTGGCATTTGGGGTGTCTTGGTGGCATCTGACTTTGGCTCAGGTCATGATCTCATGGTTTGCGAGTTCAAGCCCCGTGTCAGGCCCTGTGCTGACAGCTTGGAGCCTGAAGCCTGCTTCGAACTGTCTTGCTCTTTCTCTGCCCTTCTCTCACTTGTACCCTGTCTCTCTTTCTCAAAAATAAACAAACATAAAAAAAATTAAATCACTGGCATTCAGGGAAGAGTCTCACATATAGGACATCTGCCAACATCAATCTCCAGACCCTTACAGTAAATATTACTAGGGTACCCCAAATTTCTGAGCTCAAAATCAAGACCCACCCTGCTCCCACCCCCCAAACTGCCTCGGCTCTGGTCATTATAGCTAAGTCTGTGGGCTATGAGTATTCTGAGTCCTGTCAGATCCTGAGTCACCTTAAATCAGCAGGAAGACCCATTTTAGTTCAATAGTTTTATGGGATGAGTATGCTATTCTAGTCTGGTTCTCTGAACACCTGTTATCTAGGTATGTACTCTTTATTGAGACTACTTAGATTATCTAATTTCCTGATCTAACCAGATACAAAAGATTTTATTATGTCATGCAAGATACTTAAAAAGGAGTTTTAGGGGCGCCTGGGTGACTCAGTCAGTTAAGTGTCTGACTTTGGCTCAGGTCATAATCTTGTGGTTTGTGAGTTTGAGCCCCATATTGGGCTCTGTGCTGACAGCTCAGAGCCTGGAGCCTGCTTCAGACTCTGTGTCTCCCTCTCTCTCTGCCCCTCCCCTGCTTGTGCTCTGTCCCTCTCTGTCTCAGAAATGAATTAATGTTAAAAAAAATTTTTTTAAAGGAGTTTTTGAGTCTTACAAATAAGAATTGGTAGGGAGGTCATGGATTAGGGGTCGCATGTCCCTACAATATTACTTTAGTATGGCTTTGCTCCAATGACACCACATAAGGCTTCCCTGGTTTCTCTCTGGTCCCTTCTCCAGTGACACACTAGCAGAACTGCATCAAAGAATGGGTCCCCTGCCCTGTAACAGCTCACGTACGAGCTGTCTCCTGTTTCGGCCTGGGGGTGCTTGAGTCAGGGCAGGACTGTGGCGTCAGACAGGCTTGGAATGTTGGTTGAACAAACAAATGAACGCACAATTGGGTTCGTGAGGCCCCTTTACTACTCTGTAGGGAAGGGGAGACCATGATTCATTTACACACACACACACACACACACTACCTCCTGCAGGACTTGACAGAGGCCTGACACACAGTAGGTACCTGACACACATCTGCTGAACATGCACAAAGAAGGAACAGCTACTCTCACTAAACGACACTTCAGCAATCTCCGCAGGCATCTCCCCAGAGCTCTGGTCTCCAAGACAGAAAGAGCCTTTGCATGAAGGCAGACAATTGTAATTATTATTGAAGGTAGCCTGTAATACATAATTAAATTGAGCTTGAAGAAGATACAATGAAAAGCCTCATGCCTGGTTTTCATTTTATATGAGATGGCCGAAAAACAGTAATTTCCACTCCTCACATTTTCCATTAGAGGGACTGAATGTCTTAATTAAATGAACATCAAATAGAACAGCCAATTTATAGAATTCTCTTGTCTCTTATTCATTCATTTCAGTGCCTTCCAGAGCCTGGGAAATGCCAGTGGATCTCCCTCTGGCCTGATCAATACCTGTGATTAGCCCATCAGAACGCTGCTGTTTTTGGCTCTGCGGGAAAGAACCGGAGCCGCCAATCCGGGGAGCCTTGCACACCCTTGCCCCACGCCCAGCTGTTGGAGCCCTTTCTCTTCCTGCTACGAGCTGCTGATAGAAGGATGGCCAGCGCCACCCGACAAGGTGGGACAGTTTTCCCCACTCTCTGGATTCCAAGTGGCCTTGTAACTGGGTGACTTTGGGACAATGGCTCAGTGCTGTCTGTTTTGGCTTTAAAGAACTGGCCAATTTCTTTCTAACCGAGAGGAAGGAATGTGTTGATATGGGAAACCCTCGAAGTCAGATGTTCTAGGCTTTGAATACAGGCTCTACGCTGGCCAGCAATGCAACCCTAGAGGATGGGCACCCAGTTCTGTGTTCTTGTGAACCATCAACTCCCCCACCACAAATGACATGATTTCAGGCAGGATATATAACACAACTTCTGGAAGCCTCTGTTTTCTCCTCTATAAAATGAAGTAGTAACACCTGTCTCAGGAAAATATCATGAAGTTCAAACAAGGTAACATGCTTGAAATGAAATGCATATTTTTCGCCAGGGCCTGCAGGACCCCAAGAGATGGCCTTCCGCACCATGACGACTTCCTGACGGGAGAAGGGACTTCAGCTGCTGAGGCATCCCAGAAGTTAGAAGTGTGCCTGGTATATAGTCGGTATTCAGTAATATAAATGAATGTTGGCTAAAGGTCCTGCTCTTTACTGCTTCTCTTTCTGATTTCACTTTGACCTATACTCTTCCATTCTTCCTGTGTTCCACTGCATCTGCTTCCATTCTCCAAATGTGCCAAGTTCAAGCTAGGCTCAGGGTGCTCACATTTACTGTTCCTTTCGTAGAGAATGCTCTTCCCTCCAATCTTGGTGTGGCTAGTTCCTTTCATGACTCATATTTTTCAGTTCAAATGTCATCATTTCAGTGAGGCCTTCCTTTGAAACAGATACAGCCTCCCATGTTGACCACACTATCTTATTTTATGGTCTTCATTACATATTATCTTATTTTTGTATTTATTGGTCAGTTATCTGTCTCTTTCTACTATAATTGAAGCTCTATGAGGACAGGGACCTTGTCTGTATTCTCATGCCTAGGAGAGCATGTGGAATATAAAAGGTACTCGATACTTATTTCTTAGATGAATGAAGGAACAATAAAGGGCAGATATTATTAATGGTTTTTCAAGATGTGGATTGAAAAAAACTAAGAATTTCTCCCCTTTCACCTCTCTCCTTCCATATGAGGAAGGGACAGTTCACTGATATCCATTGATTGATTACTTTTAGGTACTGAGTACTATGCTCAGGACCATCTTGGAGGTGGGCAATGTTGTTGTCATTTCACAACTGGTGAAGCTGAGGCTCAGGAAGAATAAGTAACTTGCCTAAGATCACAGAGCTACTTGAGGGGTATAGATTCAAAGTCAAGTCTGTGTGACCTTAAAGTCTGTTCTTTCATCAAGCTTCCCTTAAGTGATGCTGTTTCAGGGAAAAACCTTTGTGCTCCTCACTATGTTATAGAAAATATTGCGTTTGGAAATCTCAAGTGGGTCAAGAAGACTGATAGTTTTCTCTTCAAGGTGCTTTGCTTTGATACCACTGCAATTGAGTTTGCAGTGATGCCAACCCCTTGTTTAGGGGTATGATGGAGATGGCCAGATGATTGGCTTTTCATTATTTTTTTCCAATGACTTTTCTTCACTCCATTTTCCCAGAGCATCTTTGGAGAATGGAGAAAGAAAACACATAAAAGATTCATATAGTTGCCGTGAACTGGGCTCTCAGAAGAGGACTGCTAAAGGGTATCTTCACACACACTGCAAGGCTTTCTTCTTCACACTCAATATTTCACATCTCAAGCCACTTACTATGTTGTAGCTGGTGGGGAAAATGCCGAATTGCTTCTCTGATACTAACTTTTGCTGGCTGGGATTTTTTAGCTGGAAAATACAGATTTGATTTTTATGAGTTTCATCTATGACTGTTTCAAATGCCACCACTGTCAACCAGAGGAACTGGATGCCATATCCTCTATGAATAACTAGAATTCAAGGCCCACGCACACAAATAGGTAGTTCCCCTGACCTCAGGTCATTATAATAGATGGCATTGCTACATCATTATCTTCTCCAAAACTATACCAGAGCCAGGGTACTTTTGGGATTCTGCAATTAAAACTTATATTTGCTCCTGATTTCTATCTAATTAAGGCCCACCAATGCATTCTAGCCTTTAGGATTTCTAACATCTGGTATACCCCACCCATGGTAGGTCTTATCTCTTATTGATGTTGTACCTGAAGCAGTGCTTCTGGTGGAAAGCATTCAGGGAGATCTGTGATTGAATCCTGGCTCTGCCACATGGGTGTAGGATGTCACAGAGCCCATCAATGTCTGTGCTAGTTATCCTCTCTCCCCTCAGAGCCATTCTCTGCTTTTCTCTGTGCCCAGAGGAGCTGACTACATCACTGCTCACCTCACACCCCCAGCTTGGGTTCATTCAATGGTAGGCACTGGCAAGAGACTGGATGTTAACAGGAGTCTTCCTTATTCCTTATCTACTTCAGTGCCATATTTCTAATAGCAGGTTTCATCTGTCCCTGTCCATGATTGTAAGTTTTATGTGATAGCTTCTTATTCACATTATATAGCTCCCACTGGGCTTCAGTAACAATATCCTATTCCTGCCCTGCCTTGCCCTTAAGCCTCATGGTTGGTCCTGGTTGTTCCCTGTTTTTAGTGCCTGGGTGCCTCACCGTTCTTTCTTGGTTTCCTTATCCCTGCCTATACCTCTATAACATTTCTTTTTGTGAAAGATATTCTTCCTGGGTATAGAAGTCTGGGTTGACAGGTTATTGTTGTTTTTTTCCCCCCTTCCAGCATTTCTGTCTTCTCACTTGCATGGTTTCTCATGAGAAGTCTGCTGTAATTCTTATCTTTGTCCCTCTATATAAAATGTCTTCCTCTCCAGCTGCTTTCAATATTTTCTCATTTTCTTTTGTATTTTGAATATATGCCTAAGGTGTGTGTATGTGTGCGCGCGTGCGCACGCATGTGTATGAGAACTTTGCTTGATATTCTCTGAGCTTCTGGGGTCTGTGGTTTGGTGTCCATAATTACTCATGGATAATTCTTGGCCATTATTTCTCCAAATATTTCTTCTGCCTTGCTCTTTTTCTCTTCTCCTGGAATTTAGGTGGTCTCTGACTTAAGATGGTTTGAATTGTGATTTTTTTTGGCTTATTTTTTTAACTTTTTATTAAATTAAAATTTTTTTCTATTTTATTTTTGAGAGAAAGAGAAAGAGAGAGAGAGAGCGAGTGCTGAAGAGGGGCAGAGAAAGAGAGGGAGACAAAGAATCCAAAGCAGGCTCCAGGCTCTGAGCTGTCAGCACAGTTCCCAACAGTGGGCTTGAAGTGACGAGCCGTGAGATCATGACCTGGGCTGAAGTCGAACTCTTAACTGACTGAGACACTCAGGCACCCCTATTTTTGACTTTATGATGGTTCAAAAGTGATATGAACTCAGGAGAAACCGTACTTTGAATTATGAATTTTGATCTCCCAGGCTAGTGATATGACACTTTCTCACAATGCGGGGCAGCAGTGAGCCACGGCTTCCAGTCAGCCACCTGAATCATGAGGTAAACAAACCCATACATTGACAACCATTCTGCACCCACACAGCCATTCTGTTTGTCACTTTCAGCACAGTATGTAATAAATTACACAAGATATTCAACATTTACTATAAAGTAGGCTTTGTATTAGATGCTTTTGCCCAACTGTAGACTATTGGAAATGTTCTGAGCACAGCTAAAGTAGGCTAGGCTAAGCTATAATGTTTGATAGGTTAGGTGTATTAAATGCATTGACTTAGAATATTTTCAACTTATGGTAGGTTTGTCAGGATGTGATCCCAGTGTAAGTCGAGGAAGATCTCTATATGTGTATTAGACAAGCTGATATTGCCTCCTAGCTTTTGGATGCCTGGGTTCTGTATCTCTTTTTTTTTTTTCCATTATTGTTTTCTCTTGGTATTTCAGTTTGGGTAGTTTCTCTTGACCCATCTTCTTTCTTCAGCTGTGTCCATCTACTGATAAGCCCATCAAAGGCATTCTTCAATTCTGTAACTTGTTTTCATTTCTAGATTTCCATTTGATTTTTTTCTTATCGTTCTCATTTCTCTGCTGAAAATATCCATCTGATCTTTCACCTTTCCCATTAGATCTTTTAACATAATTACAATTATTTTAAATTTCCTGAAAGACAGCTTCAACATCTGTGTCATATCTAAGTATGGTTCTGATGATTCCTTTGTCTCTTGGGAGTGTGTTGCTTTTTCTAGCCTTTTTGTACATTCAGTCGAAAGTGTGACATCTTGTGTAGCACACTAGAAAATGAGGTAACAGGTTTTATGTCTGGAAATAGGGAGGAGCTTTAGTAAAGGGGCTTGAGTTAATTTAGTTAGGATTTGGGCTGGCTTTGAAGTTTGATGTTTCTCTGGCTAACTTTAGTACAGTACAGGCTTTACGTTTCTCTAGTGATGCCTTGTGTTTAGGGAGCTAACCTTGTTTGTTGGACGACTTTTTTTCTCAGTGTCAACTCCATCTCCAGCTTTAGGTGCCCCGAGGGTCTCTTTTCAGGCCCTTATCCCTCTCTTACCTCATTCACAGTACTATTCTGCTTTCCATGTTTGTGTTTAGCTTTTTAGCTAAACCATGGGGGTGGGTGGTGAGCATGAGAGTTCTCTCTTGTTCTGAGTAAGCCTCAGTCGTAGGTCACCAAGTGTCCCAGAGTCTGAGTGTAGCCTCTTCAGTGAGTGTTCCCGCTCCCCTTTAGGTTGTAATTCTGGGCCCACTGCATATTCCCTCTCCCCTCCTAACAGAAGTTAAAAAACTTTTTCTTCCCTTATTCAGAGGCAGTGGGTCTCCACCAGCGTCCATGAAGGACAGTGGTGGTTGTCCTTCTCTCCACAGATTAAGGCTTTTGTTCCATATGGGAAAGAAGGTGAGTTGGGTCTGGGAACAGAAGGTGTATCCTCCCAAGTTTGCCACAGGAGACACTTACATCTTTCTCTACTCTTTTCTTAGAGCTACCCAGTCAGGCTGTGGAGAGAACTTATGGAGACGAGGTGGACTCTCTCACCCATTTTCTGCAGCCTCTAAGGGCTTCAAGCTCTCTTGCCAGTTTATGCTTAGCCTTCGTAAATTCGCCGAGCACCCTAGCTGAACTCTTTTGACCAGGTAAGCCAGGGCTCGCATTTTGGCTTTCTCTTCAGGAGTCTCTCTCCTCAGATTTGGTTAGGAGGTTGCCCTATGACCTGAGAGAAATTTAAGAAAAACTCATGAATTTGCCATTTGTCTGGCTTATTCCTATTATAAGTTCAGGAATGATGCACCTTCTAGCTCTTTCATCCTGCAGCAAAACCCCAAAGCCAAGTGTCATTACTTGAACCAATGAGTTGAATTCTATGTCCTGCTGGGTGCACTGATAGTGCTGCAGCTGGGATTCGATACTCTTCTCATGACAGCCTATTTTCCTCCCTTCTTTATCTCCCTTCCCTGTATTCATTCACATTTCATTCATAAAATATTTACTGAGCACCTATTAGGTAGCAAGCCCTAAGCTCGATACAGAGATAAATTAGTATTTAGCTATGACAGAAGCTGTCACCAGGCACCATGGGATACTAGAGCCACTTACTTCTGTTAAACTTAGGGAAGCTGGCTGCTCACGCCCACCCAGCAAGAGAATTTGGAACCTACCTTGTGCTCATGAGGCCATTCTCTTAGCCCCCAAATGCCATCTGGCCAGGAGCCCAAGTCTGTAATTAGTGACACCCTACATTGGAGAGGAGGATTGCATTACAGAGTCCTTCGAGGTTTTCTGCCAGCAGACCTGGGGGTTGACGAGTGGAAGGGAACCATCATCCCCCAGAACTGTGAACTCCTAAGTCAAGTTGCTCTGAAGTGTTATTATGTTTATGTAGATACATTATTTAATATGCTGAAAGGATCAATAAATCCAACTTAAAATTTGTTTCAGTAATAGCCTGTGCCACAGGCAAGCCTGGGCGGATAATTTTTTTTAATATTAGAGCATTTGGGTTGGAATCCACTAAACTGCCTCATGGAGCTAAAGGTAAAAAATTCACTAGAGCAATGGTGCATTGGCAAAATCTGTCAAAATGTGTGTTAAGAAACACCCCAATAATGATACTACTGCATCCTTACTTCTTGAGCGCTTCACAGTTTACAAGTATTTTTCACCTTTAGTGTTTATTTGGTTTTTTGATACCCATAATGGCCCTGAAATGGGGTAAGGGAGGCATGATTTCTGTCCGGTTGAAACTTAGATCTGGAAACCAGCCAGCCAGCCAGCCCTGAGTCACAGGGCTAATGTTCAGTGAAAATAGGTATCTGGCATCCTGGTTTTGTTCATAGTCTGAGTGGAATCATTTTTTCCTGACCCACTCTGCATCCCTGTTTTTAGCCCATTTCGGATATTCTTATGGACCTGACCCATTTCCTAGTCCTTACCTTGATCTCTCAGACTTGACCCTTGATTCTGCTCCTCTGGTAGGAACTCTAATTCCTGCCTACTTCAGTGACCACTCTTGTTTGCTCCCTGGACTAGTTTACTTGCAGCTGTTCCCGGGTAATACCTTTCATGCCCAAACAACATGTCTGCAATTACTGGTACGTCCACTAGTATTGCTTGAAGTGATGTTGATGATGATGATGATGACGATGACAACAGCAGCAGCAGCTCTCAGTTGATTACTTATAGTGAGTAAGACATTGAGTTCTCCATATGTTATCTCATTGAAATTTTGAACTTCAGGAACTTCAAATTTTGAACCTATGAAATAGTACTATTTTTTTTATCCCTGTTGTACAGCTAAGTCACAAAGAACTTAGGTGAATCAACTCAGTGTAGATGAAAGAATATGGGTTTGTGTGCTGGCTCTGCTGTGTACTCGCTGTGTAATTTACACTGCTCCCTAATCTGTGTTCCTAATCCCTCCATTCATCGGTGAAAAAATGTGGATGATTAATTTCTCTGGGGTGAGGTTGCTGTGAGGATGAAACTGGAAAGATCCTGGCACACAGTAGGGATGTCAATGTTTCTCTTTTAATTTTAGGGCTTTTATCTTCAATTCACAGGGGATTCCTTGGAATTCCAAATGCTGTTTTAGAAAAAGTGATTATACTATCTTTTCCTTCTTCCTAAAAGAACTATGGCTATATATTTCATCAAGGAAGACTGGGAGCAGGGAATGGTATCCTTTCTGGTGGAGGTGTAGGAAATGGTTTAGATTTCAGGGTGGGTAGAGATGAACGGTTGCAGTGATGTGTAAGCATTCAGTTTGGGATCTGGAGGAGTGACCTTGGGAACTAACTTAGTGCTCCAACTTGCTCTAACAAAGCAACTCCTATATCGGCTAAATATTGTATAAGAGATTTCCATTGGGCCATGGGGGGGAAATTGAATTATTTAGTGTATTTCCATTTCAATGAGTTAATCAAGATAATTGCTATTTTCCTGGATCTTTGTCTCTCTTTGTAATTAACAAGGCCCAGGTTTGGAGACAGGAATTTAGCCAGTGAACTTTGTACAAATTGCTGTGACATTTTTTTGGGTGCAAATTGTATTGAAAAATCTATTACAAATCCTTTTCCTCTGGACTCTAGGACTGTGAGAAACTGAATCTTGAGCAAGCTTGAGAAAAATGTACAGTTCAAGGGTTTAAGCTCATTTGGGATTATCAAACTCAGCAGGGGGCAGGAGGGCAGGGCTAGGAGGGCAGGGCTGAAAGCGCAGGAGCCCTGGCATCAGACAGACCCCGCTTCTGCCACATTCTCACTGTGTAAGTCAGCCTCTCTGAGCCTCAGTTTCTATTTCTATAAAAGGATACTATTGTTCATTTTCCAGAGCTGTTGTGAGGATTAAATGCAATAATGTGGTTTCTAGCTTATATCTGGTGCTACTTAGATTTTTTAAAGCTTCCCACAACCCTCCCTCCCCCACCCCAGGCCCAAGGTCTTAGCTTTGTAGCAAAATGAGAAGGTACAAAGTCCATTCATTAAAATAGCTCAGAGAGGAAGACCTTAGATACATATGTATTTGATTTGGCTAGGACTGAAATAAGCTGAACTTCTGCTTTTCTGGCCACACCACTTCTGAAGTCTTACACTGGATGAGGGGAAGGGAAATGGGCCCCTGGGGGTGGGCGCCAGGAGCATAACAAATGGTGATGCAATAGCGCCACTCTGAGGGGGGAAGCAGTAAAATTATACCAAGAGACACAGGAGCTGATTAAAGAACAGTTTATAGTCACATTGGGCAGGGGCAAAGGGTTCTGGCCTCACTTTCTGCATAATATGCCACTGTGGTTGTTCCTTATTAAGGAACTTAACTCATAAAGAGAAAGGTTTCATTATGTTCATTTAATGGGTTTGAGAAGGGAGGTATGGAAAGTATTTGTTAAGTTCCACCCCAAATGGTTAAAATTAAAAAAATATTTTTTTGAAACTTGAAGATGTGAGCTTCAATTATCTGGAAAATTCATTTACATGGAACTGTTCTGTCTCCCATTGCTGTTATTTCTGGACAGTGATCATGTGAAAATGCTAACACTCTGGTTTTCATCTATATTACTTCCCTGTGGTATGTTGGGCAGGTATTTCCATTGTACTGATGTGGCAACTGAGGCCTAAAGAGATGCAAGCCCAAAGTTCATGCCTTTTCCACTACATCATGGTGCTTTCTAGGAGCAGTCGTCTCGATTATGAACATGCAGAATATTTTGTAGGTAATGGTTTGCATCTCAAATTTTGAGTCAGAAGGAAACACATCCAAAAATTTTCATCTCATCAACTCACCTCTAACCGTACAATACATCTCATGAAACAAAACTATCAAATGGCCTTGTGATACTTACTCATAAAACGTTGTCCATCCATTTTCATTGCTTTTGGTTGCCAGAAGGCCAGAGTTGCCATGGTATGTCATCATGGCCAGCTCATGTCCTTGCGTGGTCACACTCTTGAGTGCACTGTTGGTGCCCATGGTCACCCAGTACACCTGGCCATCTGGGACCACCAGCCAGAGGGGCATCCCAGTAGAGTCTCGGCGGACGTTCACCATGTTGCCGTTGTTGTCTGTGATGAGTGTGACATCGCCATCCCCAGTGTAGGTGAAGTTGTACAGGTAATCTCCTGTGGGCAGACTCTGGGTGTACAGATGTTTTCCACTGGTATCAAACAGGTAGAGCTCCTGGTCAATTGGTGAGGACAGCTCATACATGTTCTGGGTGTTGAGGAAAGGCTTGTTCTTCCTGATAAACCGAATTCGGATGTTCCCCAGGTCAGCCACGTAGAGTTCCCCGTCGGCACACACAGCCAAGGAAGATGGAGTATTCAGCTTTGCATCTTTGGCGTAGCCATCATCTCCAGAGAAACAGTCACAGTTGGCATCATTTTTACAATCACAGCCACTGGGGGCCCCAGCAACCAGGGATATCTCTCCGCTAGTGGTGACCTGCCTGATACGGTTGGTCTTCTTCTCATCAGTCTCTGCAATGTACAGGACTCCATTGTGTGAGACGGCCAAGGCTGTGGCAGACTCCAGGGTCGCGTGGATGGCCACCTTGCTCAGCAGGAAGTGGTCGATGCCGGGGACTTGGCAGTGCATGGGTCTCCCAGCGACGATGCGCACCTGGTGGTTTTCAGAGATTTGCAGGACCACGTTGTTGTCAAGGACATAGAGAGAGTTGTCCATCGGGTTGATGGCTAAGTCTGTGGGCCACTCCAGGCGAACCTGACAATGAAGACAGCGGTACTCAGATGCCTGGCAAGGTGCTCACCGTTAATCGTCCCACAGCCCATATAGCTTGTAATGTCCCAAGTGCCTTCATACACAGTCCTGCCTGATCTCACAGTGGCTTGTCATCAACAGTGGATGTCAGCCCCTTAATATTAGTGAAACCATGAAAGAGCTGCCCCCAAGACACCTGATGGTCTCCATAAGACTCACAAATATAAAGAAGGGAAGAAAATGAAAAAAAAAAAAAAAAGGAACATAAAAAGTAAACAAGAGATGGACTTGGGAGCCAGACATGCCTCGGTTCAGATCGTAGCCCACCACTATGACCTTTGGCAAATTACTTTGCCTCTCTGAGCCTCAATATTCACATTTGTAAAACAGGACTGACAATACTGCAGAGTGCTTAACCCACCAGAAGTGCTCAAATAATGGCAGCTAATGTTATGGAGGTGAGAGGAGAAGGCAGAAGGCGTCTGGAGGCTGAAGCAGAACTTGTTCAGATGTCTCAGAGAGCCTCTATGTGAACTGTTGATAGACACCTGTATGAAAGACGGTATCTCGACCCATTAAAGTCATGGATTGACATGAATATCTGAATTCAGTTTATCAGGAAGAACAAGCCTTCCCTCAATATCCAGAACTGACATGGCCTGGGAGCTGGTCAGAAATGCAGAAGGGATGGTCTCAGCAAATCTACTGAATCAGAATCTGCATTTAAAGAAAATCCCTGGAAAACTCATGTGCATACTGAAGTTTGTGAGTCCCACCTCTAGAAAATGGTTTCTATACTAATCAAAACTGCCATGAGACACCTGTCAGAGTGGCTCAAATGAACAATTCTGGCAACAACAGGTGTTGGCAAGGATGCAGAGAAAGGGGAACCCTTTTCCACTGCTGGTGGGAAAGCAAATTGGAGCAGCCACTCTGGAAAACAGTATGGAGATTCCTCAAAAAATTAAAAACAGAACCACCCTACGACCCAGCAATTACACTACTGGGTATTTACCCAAAGGATACAAAAATGCTGATTCGAAAGGGGCACATACACTCTAGTGTTTACAGAGGCGTTACTGAGAATAGTCAAAGTATGGAAAGAGCCCAGCTGTCCATCGACTGACAAATGGATAAAGAAAATGTGGTATGTATATATACAATGAAATATTACTCGGCAATCAAAAAAAGAATGAAATCTTGCCATTTGCAATAATGTGAATGGAACTAGAGAGTAGTAAGCTAAGTGAAATAAATCAGAGAAAGACAACGTATGATTTCATTTGTATGTGGAATTCAAGAAACAAAACAGATGAAGATAGGAGAAGGGAAGCAAAAATAAGATAAAAACAGAGCAGGAGACAAACCATAAGAGACTCTTAATGTTCTCTTACAGACAACAAACTGAAGGTTGCTGGCGGGGTGCTGGGTGGGGGGATGGGCTAAGTGGGCAATGGGCATTAAGGAGGGTACTTGTTGGGATGAGCACTGGGTGTTATACGTAAGTGATGAATCACTAAGCTCTATTCCTTAAGTCATTATTATTCTATATGTTACCTAACTTGGGTTTAAATTTTTAAAAAAGCAAAGAAAAAAAATAAAGTTAAAAAGAAAATGGTTTCTAGTACCCCAGAGAACAGGTCCTCCTGGAGGAGATGAACGTAGGTGGCAATGGGAGTGAGGGGCTCAGAGGTACGGGGCCCACGCCCGAGTCTCCTCTGAGCCCTGCTGGGAAGCCTGCAGGGACGATGCTGAGCTTGCAGGTAGGTGGGCGCGGACAGGATCTGAGGTGAAGGACGCTTTGTTGGTGGACACGGAGGAAGCTGGATTGGGGACACAGCACACTGGGAGGTGTTGGCACTACGGGAAGCCGTTTGCCAGCTCAGTCCCCAAGAGGTCATCCAGCCACGCTGCACATGGGCCGGAAGTGTTGCGTCCCTCTGATTTGTTTACCTCACCCCTGGGGACCTTTGGTTCCTGAGCCTCCTACAAACACTCGACACTCTGTCCAATGTGGGGCTTATTTAAACACGCATGTTACTTTAGAGAAGAAATTTCTCCCAGGAATTTACTCTTGTACACCACCGTTTACAAGGGTGCACATCACAGCGATGTTTAATAGTGGTGAAAACCTGCAACCACCTCAAGTGCCCAACGAGAGGGAATTCACTAAACCAACGATGGTATTTTGTTCACCCAGGAGTTAGAATACTCTGCGTAGCCCTTAACAGTGACGTTATAGATGGATATTTAATGACATGGGGACACATTTGCTATGTGCTAGTTGAAAAGAGTAGGTTACAGAATTGTAAGCCCAGTGTGATCCCAATTGGGGGAAAATGTAACAATACATTAGATAGATTACAGATAGAAAGGAGACGAAGAACTTGAGGGATGAAAACTAAAATGCTAACGGTACTTGGATGAGGGGTAATTTTAATGCTCTTCTTTGTACTTTTTAACTTTTTACATTTTCTACAATGTCCGTGTGGTACTTTACTAATACAGAAAGAAACCCCAGTAAATGACATACTATGAGATATGGCCACCTCCATCTGACCTGCTCAGGGCCATCCTCGGGCTCTGCTTCCTCATCTTTTGGTTCCCTCGCTCCCAGCCTGGGTCCCTCTGGCCCCACGGAGCCAGAGCCACTGCCTTCACATGTCCCACAGCTCTCTGGAGCACAGCGTCACGGCAGCCCTTGGGTGCATCAGAACAGTTTACTCTAAAGTGACAGTGGAATTTTCAATTTCCTAAAACCCATTTCTTGTCAACACTGGCTGCTAAATATTTTATGCCTTCTGGTCCTCTGGCACCTTGGGGACCTGCTTGCCCAGACCTTTCTGCCAGTCATTATGATGAAAAGATGGCTCCCTGATGGGTAGGTGGGAGGGGGAAGGGTGAGAGGAAAGAGGGGAAGGAAGGAAGAGCAAGTGCTTTCCTGCTCTCTCCTTCCTGTCCTGTGCGCAGAGGCACCCGGAGAAGCAGCTCTGAGAGTCTGTGCTGGCTCTGTCACGGAGCCTGTGTGATGGCTCTGGAGCAGACCAAATATACACGCTTCTCTGATTTTCCCTCCTGCCAGCAACAGGGGTGTAAGGCTTAATAGCCCATTGCTAAAATGGAGAAACAAGACTTTAGAATTGCGGTGGTCCCTCCAGCTCCCGCGTTCTGTGGTCCTGAGAGAGGATGGAGCCCCCGTCCCCGGTCCTCCAGAACGTCCTGTGCCTTTATCCAAGGCTCTGGGACGACTGCCTCATGGCAGAGTTATTTGTGCAGATGGACGGATGACCACGTGACGGTACATGGCGCGGCGAGAGCGAGGGGTTTGGGGCCGGCACGCCTCGCCTCTTATCTCAGGTGTGCGCCACTTGAATACTTTGAACTTCTTCCTCGTATGTAAATGGAAGTGATAAGTATTACAGAGAGTAATTGTGAGGATCAAACAAGACAATGTACAAGGAACTGCTTTGTAAATTGTAAAGGGAATGAATGTTTACAGCCTATGACTAGCGGCCAGGCACTGTGCTAGGCCATTTATGTACGGGATCTCATTAAAAAACTCATCTCCACATCCCTGATGGAAACTAGCATAGGGCTCTGCATTTAGAACTGCAATTTTTTTCCCACTAAGCCTCAGTTTTCTTATCTATAAAATGGGGTAGATAATATCACCTCTTGAGATTATTGTGACAGCTAGATAAGAAAAATGAAGTCCTACTCTTCTCTGTATTTTTCTTTCTAACAGTGCCTGGCACATGGGTTCTCAAGAAGTCAGTTTTGGACCCTACGTACAGTCATACTCTGTAGCCTGCTGAGCTGGGAATGAATCCCCTTTGTTGAATAGGTTGCAACATCTTCTGTTCCTTCTCTTCTCCATTCCTCCCTCTAGTTTCTCCTTGGGCCTGGGCTTATCTCCACCCAGGGGAGCTGGCCAAGTTTCTTGGTTCCCTGCTTTGCACTCTTGCCTCTGAGCTGTGCTCTGAGCTCTCTGTCTTACTCCCTGCTCCCTGGGGGGCAGTAAAGGAGCTGAGTGTTTGTACAGAGGAAGCTATCAGAATGAAAGCCAGTATCCCTGCCCATATGTGTATATAAAAATATAAGACTGTTTCTGGAGAGCTTGGTAAAAAGAATTCCATGCTTAGATTCAGATGAGGGTAGCCAGGGCCAGGGGCAAAGGGATTTCAGCCCGGGATTTCTGGAGCGAAGTGTGAGTTTTTTCCCCCGCTCCACTACGTGCCAGCTGTCCTCCAAGCTTTGGATCTGGCTTCTTGGCAGCACCTCTCACTGAAATAAAACAACTTTCCGACATGTGGATTGAAAATTTTCAGTGCCCTGCGCTGGCTGGTGCGGGGCCCATTTGGAGAATTGAAAATACTCGCAAGCGCATCCTCAGTCCGTGGCAGCTTCCTGACGGGTAATTCAAGCTTGCTCACAGACTGGAGAGGGAAATTCTCGAGCCAGCAAGGGGAAGCCTGCCAAATTGGAAAGACGAGCGGCAGAGAACAGATTCCACTCCGGAGCGGAACAATCACATTAGCTGGTGCAGAGGAAAACCACACCAGCAACTGAGAGGGACGTGGTGCAGGTGCTGGGATCGCCAGCAACAGCCATGGGGCTCTGGGGGGCGCTCCACAACACACATCCCTAACCGGCGGGCCTCCGGCCTCTGCTGCCCACTGAGTCCAGGGAGCAGGTGAGCAGTCGGTGGGAAAGGGGCTTTCAAAGTGACGGGGTTTAAAAAGCTAAGTGTGGTTACTGCTGACACCACCCTGCAATTCAACGTAACCCGTGCCTCCCTTTTTCCTCGGTTTTGCTAATGCTGGCAAGAAGGATGGTCACTGTTTCAGCTCTGGCCAGGCCTTGCCAAAGGATCTAGCAATAAAGGACACTTTCCTTGACAAGACATTGCAGGACAAACGAAGGACATACTGAACTGCCAGTCACCGGGTTCACACTGGATTCCTGGTGTTCACTGCTAAGCTCCATGCTGTTTGGCACGGTAAGGGAAGGTCCTTCCCTAACTGGCCCCAAATAACACTGCAGTTTCAACTCCTGCTTCTTCATTCTGAGAACCCTGTGCTCAGGCATTCAATCTTCCAATGGTCCTTAAATATCCTGTGCCCACGAACGTCTTTGTGCCTTCGCACATGCTGTTCCCTTTGTGTGAAATGTCTCCGTTCTTCCTTGCCAGCCAGCAACCAGTATTTAACCTTCAAAACCTGGCATAGATTGCATTTCCTGTGTGGAAGTGGGCACTAGAACTTCTGTAGACTGACCACCTTTCTTTTTTAAAAAAAAAAAATTTTTTTAATGTTTTATTTAGTTTTGATACAGAGAGAGACAGAGCATGAGAGGGGGAGGGGCAGAGAGAGAAGGAGTCACAGAACCAGAAGCAGGCTCCAGGCTCTGAGCTAGCTGTCAGCACAGAGCCCGACGCGGGGCTCGAACCCACGAACATGAGATCTGACCTGAGCCGAAGTCGGAGACTTAACCAACTGAGCCACCCAGGCGCCCCGACTGACCACCTTTCAAGTGCCAAGCGGTGCCAGGAGCCTGGTATGCACTGTTCGTCTTTCCTTAGTGCAATCCTGCCAGACCAAAGTCAGCTATTTCCATTTTAAAAATATAAAACAGGGGCACCTGGATGGCTCAGTTGGTTAAGCGTCTGACTTCAACTCACGTCATGATCTCCCATTTTGTGAGTTTGAGCCCCACATCAGGCAGATTGGAGCCTAGACCCTGCTTCAGATTCTGTCTCCCTCTCTCTTTGTCCTTCCCCCACTCATGCTCTGTCTCTGTCTCTCAAAAATGAATGTTAAAAATTTTTTTAAAAAACAAGAGGTTCAAAGGACTTCAGGAATTTGTCTACAGTTACTTAGCTAGTGAGCTGCAAAGCTGGGAGTCAATCAGCCAATCAATTAATTAATCACCAAATACTGGTTGTCTTCCTATGGTATACCAGGTACTCCTGTTAGAGCAGAGGACAAGATGAACAGAATTCCTGTCCTCGTGTCATTTACAGTATAGAAAGAAAAAAGACAATATGCAAGTTCCTGTGTTTAAATTCACACTATGTGACTCGCAGTGCCTTCAAAGCCTCCTTGGGCAGATTTCTGCATTGTAACGATCACCTGTCACCCCTCTGGTGAACTCCTAGAGCACCAAGCTACGCCCTACTCATCTCTGTGTCCTTATGCTTCCCCAGGCCCAGCACCAAGAATGTGCTCTTAAAAGGCTAGAGCAGCATAAAGATAGGGGGGGCCAGCGGGAGGGCCAATACCGGTGAGAGGGTGAGAGGGTGAGCGGGCAGCTGCGGGGCTCTAGCAGGCAAAGGTTTCCCCTTACCTGAGAAATATCCATGACGGAGTCACAGCTGAGGGGCCGGGCCGAGGTAAGGTCATTGGAGCCCAGCAGGGTGGAGATGATCCCATTCTGATCAATGCGTCTGATCATGGTGCCATCCACGAAGTAAATCAGCCCAGACTTGTCCACCGTGATGCCTGGGGAAGAGAAGCCAAAACAGCGTTAGAAGAGGTAACAGCCTAAGTGCTCATGGAGTCTTGTGGGCTGATGAAGAACCTCCCCTCCGTGATTTGACTGCATCCTCCCCACAGGATTCATTCCCAGTCTAAAGGCCAGAAGACAGATGCCCAGAGGCTTAGTGTGACTTGTTCAAAGCAGGGATTAGAACCCAAGTCTTCTGATTCTCCAGGGCTCTGGTCCTTCTACCTCATTGCTGGGATTTTCACCTACCAGCTTCGGTAGTCACCAAAGCTGGACTCTACTTCCGGGGGCTTGTCAAGCACTAGACGCAGTGGTCAGGAGGACCCTTTTCAATGTCAAAACTGTGAGTTATTTAAGTTAACCTACTTCTGCGGCCTTGTAATTCTAATAGTGAAATCCATTCCCATTTTTTCTTATCTTCTAAGACAACCATCCTCCATGTTTTTCTATTCTTAGTTTATGATTATTGGTAATTATAGATGTATAGAGTCTAAACATGAATCCTCTGGATTTGTATAGAATATAAGGTGAAATAAATGTCTAAGAAAGGCACATGAAGAAAGCAGTCTGAATTCACCATTCACTTTCTCCATGACCAGCTGTGTGGCCTTGGGCAAGTCACTGGATGTCTCTGTGTTCATATTCTCAGCTCCTAAATAAAGAGATTGTTCTATTGTACTTTTCATTTCTGGCTGTGTTTGAAGCCCCATGGAAGCCCCAGGTAGTTGGTTCAGAAAATCTCAAGTGGAGCCTGAATATTTATCCGTAGTTTTGACAAGCACCTTGGGTGATGATATAAAACAAAGTTTGAGAACCACTCTAGTAAATCAGTACTTCTTAACCAGTGATGAGCATCATGATCATCTGAGGAGTTTATTTTCCCCCCAACACATCCCTGCTTGGCCTCATTCCTGGAAATACTCATTCTGGGTGTGGCTGAGACAGATATGTTTTATTGCGGGTGAGACTGATTTCTACCCTGGGTGCAAAATCCCAAGAGTTTAGAAATAGCCATACCAGACGCTCCTGGGTGGCTCAGTCGGTTAAGTGTCCGACTTCAGCTCAGGTCATGATCTCACAGTTTGTGAGTTCGAGCCTTGCACTGGGCTTGGTGCTGACAGCTCAAAGCCTGGAGCCTGCTTTGGATTCTGTGTCTTTTCTCTCTCTGCCCCTCCCTTGCTTTTAATCTGTCTCTCTTTGTCTCTCAAAAATAAATAAATGTAAAAAAAAAAAAAAGAAGAAAGAAAAAATAGCCCTACCAAACTGAGAACTGCTCAGGGGTGCTGGGGGCGAGACGTGCCCCCCAGGAGCACACGGTCTAGGTGGGGAGGGCGGGGATGAGTCAGTACCAGGTGGAGTGCCTCAGGGAGGGGCATGATGAAGTAAAGGAGATTCTGATCAGTTTCACTCTGCTCAGTTTTCTCTGGGCATTGAAATGAAAGAAGGGGTCAGAGAAAGCTTGAGATGTAGAGACGCTTGCTAGAGAAAGCTTTCCAGTCATATAGCCTTGGCCATGTCATTCTTTAAATCCAGCTTCCTCATCCACAGAATGGGGATAATAACATCTGACATGAAATAGTTAGCCCTCAATAATTAATGACTGACAATTATGAAAATTCGACCAGCACTCAGTGAAGACCGTTTGCTTGGCATCCATGTGTCTGTGACGGGGGCGGTTTCAGACACCCAACGGGCTCTGAGTGATGAAGACCCCCTGGAGTAGTATTCTTTCCAGCCCCTCCTTAAGGCTGCTCAGGGCTGGGGAGCGATTTCGCAGAGGACAAGGCAGCCGTCAGGCAGGGAAGCCTTTCCTCCATCCCTGCCTAGAATGTAAATTAATTACAGTCTTTAAGTACCAGGACAAGAGTTTTCTTGTCTGCCTGGCCATGCTCTGTCTTTCTCTTCCATCTGCTAGGACTGATGAGTGCTCCAGGAACAATCAGGATTCTTGTTTACAAAGTTGGCTGCACAGGCTAATAGAAGCGACCTGCCCCCTGATTAATTACTTCAGTTTTTCTCCTTTTGTTGTGCTAAATAGATGGACATCTTTTCTCTTCCCTGCTGCGAAGTGTCTGCATATTGTGGCACCCCTGTCATTTCTATCTGGGTTAATTATAGGCTTTTGAGCAATTTCACTGCTGCTACATCAGTGTGCATGCATGCGTGTGTCTGTGTGTGCTGGGGGGAGGGTGGAGAACACATATGTGTGTGAAACAACTGAGAAAGACCTGGAGAGAATAACATGTCCAGAAAAAGCTTTTAATTCTAAGAGAATAGACTGTTGCAACTGAATGGGGTTTGGGGGAGGTCATTTAGCCCAATCTGCTCATTTACCAACGGGAAAAGTAAGGCCCAGAGGAGGAGGTTAGAGGCCAGGGAACGGTAGGAGCGAACCATAATGTAGGATCCTTAAGTGCAAGCCTGTTCCTTCTGCTGCAGGCTACTTGCTCAGTGTTAGGAAATCGTAATTAGGAGGACATCATAGTTAGGACCACGGATGTTACAATACTTTCCCCACAGCTAGCACCTGACCAGCCAGGCATCTAGTAGAGGTGATAAAATACGATATATGATATAGTGTGATAACATAACAAAAGGTAATGTAACATCACAATTATAATAGGGGTCACTATGACAATGTTTATCAGGTATGGGGAACCAATACACCAAGCATATTCATTCCTGATGATGTCTAATCTGCATTGCACTGTACAGTATATCTCTATTTCATAGGTGAGGAAAACGTGGCTCAGAGAGGTTAAGTAACTCACCTAAACTCACACAGCTATTAGGTAGCAATATCTGAATTTGAATACTGAACTGCCTGATTTCACTAGACTCTAATGCTTTGACTTAAAAGTGCATGTACCTACTGTATTCTACCAAACACTTTCACAGATACTAATTCATTCACTAGGAGAGGCCTGAAACCTGGCACTATTTACTAATAAAATCACATATGTCATTTTTTGTGGGATAACATATGAACCATATGAATTGTGACCCTCAGAAAAACCTAGGAGGTGGACACAGAAAGTACTGTTATCCCTATTTTATTGATGGGGATACTGAGGCTTAGACACTATAGGTCACCAGACTTATGGCCAGCACACGGTGGACGCTTTGCTGATGAATGTCGACAATGATGGCTGGACCTCCAAAAAGCCTTCCCTATCTTCTAGGCCCCGGGGGCTTCCCTCAGCTCTGAAGTTCCTTGCTCAGTTCTGTCTCCTGGCTTCTCTCTCCCACATCAGGGATTCACGCTCAAGTCTTATTTATTCTGTTAACATTAAAGTTACCTATGCAACCACAGCGCACCACACAGTAAATACTTGGTGAACAAGCAAATGAAAAATTGTGATTGTGGGTATTAAGAGGTCTTTCTGAAGGACTCAGAACTGAAACTTGTTAACCCGTCCTACAGCATGTGAACATCTACAAAGATGATACGCTGCAATGTTCTTATAAAACAGTAACATGAGAGAGAGCATAAATGTCCAAGAGCAGGGGGCTGATAAGTGACAAGACATCCACTTATGGAATACCATATAGCCATAAAAAATGAGTACAAAGAAGACAGATAACATGGAGAAATGTTCATGATTTATCAGTTAGGGGGAAAAAAGTAGGTTACTAAAACAGTCCATTTAACACGACCTCATTTTGGTTCTGGTGAGCACATGAACACATGCATGTAAACACATGGAAAAAAAGAGTAGAAGGAAAGGCAGGAAATGTTACCTGGGAGTATCACTGGGCAGGTGGAATTATAACAATTCTAACTTTTCTCTGCAGACACCTTGGTATTTTCCAAAATGTTCTCACAATGACAAACATGTATTTCATTTGAAAAATGGAGTGGGCATTAAGCCTGAATTTTGCTATCACAGAGTATGGATTTACAGGTTTTTTTCCAGTTCTAAACCTGACTGCGGTGTCAGACTCTTGATTCCTGGGAAGTTAATTATTAGGACCTCAATCAACATTACTGCTTGTGTTTAAAAAGCAAGGCCTTACTCACCCCTGGGGTTGGTAAGTGTGGCTTCAGTGGCCTTGCCGCCATCCCCGCAGCGAGTGTCATCAAAGGGGAGGCACTGGTCACCTGTCCCGGCAACCACCTCGGAGTTCTTGACGAGGTCCTTCACCACCACGGTGGACTTGATCTTGAAGACCCGCCGGCTGTTGGTGTCCGATAGGAAGACAGCCCCGCTCATGGGGTCTGTGGTCAGGTAGTACTTGTGCGCTGGGCTGTGACTGGAAAATAAGGATACGCCAGCTGGTGAGTGCCTTCTTCCTTCCTATCAGCTAGCCAGAGACGGACAGCTTGAACCCATGCAAAGTCATGTGGGGACGGTGTCCCTCTTTTGGGTGATCATTCCCCCAAACCACTGACCTCAGGGGTTGGCTTAACTATCCCTCTTACCTAACTACTAATACACAAAGCTCTTGCCAATAACTGTGACGCCCAGCCCAGCACCATGCCCATATTAGGTATTTAATACATGTTTTCTTAAAAGGATCATCAATGAGGCTTACCACAGGTGGCTTGTAAATCCAAGCCCAAAACAAGAGAGGGCCTGACTTTCAAAAAACACCTCAAGAGTTGAAAACACAAGACCTTCTCCTGCAAGTTTTTGCAGCAGCCCCACGCCCTCCTCAGGACTGACTGACAAGCCCCTGGCCAGATGGGACGCCCAGTCAGTGGTAATACAGTCTTCTGTCAACCTCACATTATGCTTCTCAGGGGCCCAGCAGTCTCCCTTCCACAGTCAGATGTAATGAATTGCAGGATTAGTTTATAATTTGCAGCAACACCCACGGAAAAATAAATAAACCAAGTGAGTAGTTCTGATGATAGTTCCCTTTCTGGAAATCAGTCATCATGACAAGGCTATGCGGACAGAGGAAAGCGAAGGCAGACCACGGTTGTCCGGAGGGTTGCAGAGACAAGGCATTACCCCTCGGCACATGGCAGGAAAGAGGCACGAGCTTAGGAATCAGATCAGTCTGGGTTCCATGTCTGGTTCTGTCATTTCCAGGTTCTGAAATCTGGGAAAGTTATCTGGACTTCTGGGCCTCAAGCTTTCTTCACCTGCAAAATGGGGTATTAACAGCTACCTTGTCGGTGTACTGAGAAAATGATATAAAATTGTATGTGAAAGATATTTAGCATAGTGCATCGCACATGACAGATACTCAATAACTGTAACTGTTCTTTTAAGTCCTAGTCATTATGTCTGTTTTTGCAGCTGGAGAGGACAACAGACTAGGTATCCCTTATTAAGCCTGAATTTTCCTATCACATGGTATGACTTTATAATTGCTTCCAGGCCTAGGCCGGGTCAGAGCTGGAATCCTAACTCCTGGAAACTAATTTTCAGTCCCTGTGCATGGCCAGCCTCAAAGTGCATCTTAATACTGGTAGCCCCTTCCAAGTCTCCAGTGTGTTTTCCGATTCAAAGGACTCTCCCTCCGTTCAGGTTGGATGGCCATTTCCACTGGCCATTTCCACTGGGTTGTGGGATTCAGAGGACAGACAGCAGTGCCTAGAGCACCAGCAGGGCAGGCGCACTGTACAACTCTTCAAGATGCAAGTAGGACAATCAGAAGAGTCTAGAAAGAAGCTCTTTTATGTTTTATCAGGCATGTACATTCTGGGTCCCTTGGAAAAACAAAATTTTATTTTACTGATTGGTGTTTGTTGAATGTCATATGAAGACCGGGGCGTCATATCTTTTCAGTGTCAAGGCCCCTGAAGGTCTTAATCCGGGCCCAACTGTCAGCATAACCACCCCTTGTTTTGGGTATTGTCTTGGGGACTGGCTGCTTCTTAACAGGGCCAGGTTCCCAGACCTAAGATTTCCCCATTGGTTTTCTCCCCCTGAATGAGACTAAGGGGATGTGATTTTCTCCAGCTGTCCTTCCTCTCTAGCCCTAACATGGTTGTCCCCCCACATCATCCTTTTCAAACAAAAGGCAGGTCTGTCTGTCTGCAGCCTGGGTCCTCCCCAGGCCATTCTTCCTTGTTCTAACCCAGACATGGTCCTGTTGCTCCAATGCCCTCCCTTCCAGGATGCCCCATGTTTTACAGGCTGACTTCAGACTCCCCAGCCTAGCAGCACGCTCTGCTGCTGCCTCGTGTCCTCCGGGACGCCCTGTGGTCCAGCAGTAGACACCTGGTCCTGCACACACACCTCCGCCCCTCCCTGTACCTGTGGCTCCCACTCTCTGCAGCGTCCTGTCCCCTTCCCTTTCCCGCCTGCCGGACTCCTAGTCGTCCTTCAGGCATCAGCTCAGTGGCACCTTTTCTGGCAAAACCTTCCCTAACCCCTGTGTGCGGAGATTCACATCTGCTCATAACTGGGTTACAGGACATTGCACATAATGGCAGGGCTATTTGTCTGGCTTTCTCCCAAATCTGACAGTCAATACTTGACAGGAGGAGATGGGATTTTATTCATTTTTGTATTTCCAGTGTTCAGCTTGATGCCTTCTAGGGCATAGCTGTCACTTGCTTTAAATGGATGGTATCTCCATTTTGAGTTTATTTAAATGCCATTTTCATTCAAATTACTTGGGTGTTTCTTTTACTCTCTTTTGGGGGAAATGGATGACAGGATAGACGTGCTGTTTATGTTGAAATGTCCCCTGTGACTAACTCTCTAATGCAGCACAGATTTGATCTTCCCAGACGACACTGATTCTGGCTAAATAAAATGCAGTGACCTTAGATCCCACTCTGCAATGCGGGGCAGCCCTGATCTCTCTGCTTTCCTGATGACAGCTGCGAGGTGGGGTTGGGGTGGGGGGTGGGATCATTTCATTTCTTTGTGCATCACTCATGACAAACTGGTGCTATCCACCTTGGCACAAAATGGGTCCCTGCGGGAGTGTGGTGGGGGCCCTGTCGGCTTCGATTAGCCCCTGGAGTTTCTAGCTCATGCCTTCCTGCACTGACCCAGAGAAATGGCACTCATGTACAGTTCCTCAGCTCAGTGAATTCCGGAAGAAGGTGGCACCGGCAGGACTGTCCCAGGGAGTCTGTAAGAGCTGTGGCCATCTTCTGTGCTCAAGGACACGTTTGAGGTCTGGTGGTCAGGTTCGTGTAGGGAAAAGAACAGTAACTTTGAACTTAGAAGGTGTGAGTTCTCATTGGAGCAAGTCCCCTAAATTGCTCAAACTGCAGGTCCCTCAGCTGTCAAATGATTAAGTCCTTGCTCTGTATTGCTCACAGGCTTGTCATCAGGATCAAATGAAATTATACATCTCAGCCCTTTCTGGTTGGTAGAGCTCTTGGACAGTCTTCAGTGCCCTCCTTCCTCATGCCACCTGCATGGGGGGCAGCACACGGACCCCCAGTAGGGGCAGAGCTTGGAGTGATGACTGTCACGGGTACAAAGGCCACCTCTGGGTGCGTCTTCTGTCCCAGACACCATCTCTGTGCTTTGCACACACAGCCTGACATTCCTCACAAATGCCATGTAAGGCATGTGTTTGTTTGCAGAAAACGAAGACCGCCAGAAGTGACACGCCTTGACCTGGGCTAGAGACTGCTAGGTGGCAGCCTGGGTTTCTGACTCCCATCTTCTTGATCTAAAGGCTGTGTTCTTCCTACTTCCCCACGCTGCCTCTCCAGGCCTAGGAGGCACCACTGCCCTTACCTACCAGAGAGTATGTGACCATGTTCATGTCCTGAGATCCAGTTCCAGCATCATTTAGTCTGAAATGCCATCCCCGGATCCCCAGGCCCCTCATTCCTCTCCTGGAGAGCTGGCCACTTGCTTCACTGTGGCACCAGCCCCTCAGCAAATACGCTTTTCCTACCTGTAAGACCTTAGGACACTGCTCTGCTTAGTTGTCTGTCTCCTCAGTGACATCTTGAACTTGAACATCCAAGAGCAGGGACCAGTTTCGAGTCCCTGCTACTTGGCTCTGGGCTGGTGCAGAGGAAGTGCTCCAGAAAGGTCTACAAATGTATGCCTCGATGAATGAATGGCTCTCTGCCTTGCTGAAGTATACAGAGGAAATAATAATGCTACGGATCTTACAGTGATGGTTCTCAAACATGCTTACACATCAGATGCACCAGGAAAGCCTCAAAAAGAAAAGCCTCATCCACAATATCTGAAGAGCCTGGGCATCGGTCCCTTTAAGAGCTCTCCAGGCGACTCTGAGGCACAGCCAGATTTGGAAACTGAGGCCTTAGAGCTGGGCTCTTCCAATTTTAATATGCAGAGAATCACCCGGTGATTGTGTTAAAAGGCAGATTCCAGTTCAGCAGTTCTGAGGTGTGGCCTGTGAGCCTATATTTCCAGTAAGTTCTCAGAGGATGCCAGTGTGGTCTGTCTGCTTGCTTTGAGCACCAAGGCCTTAGAATACTCTCAAAACCATAGAAGGTGGCCTCCAGCCGAAAGCCTAGGCTCGGCTCTGCAGCAGGGACCGTGTCTGAGTCAGTTCTGTTTCCTAGTGTCTTGGACCCGGATGGGCATAGAGCAGGGTCACAGCTCTGTTTCCTGAGTCTGCTGTGGGACCCACGTTCTTTTCTACTTCCATAAACATGAATTTGGCACCTCTGGAAGCTATGTACACACTTGGAGGCTATAGGGTATCATTCCCCAAGTTCATGAGCTGCAATCAAGCCTCACACTGCCCTCTTTCTGGATGGTGTGGGGAATTTCCTGATGGGAGCTGGGAGTCCAGGGACTAGAGGCAATCTATTCCCTGCTTCTGAGTGAGAATTCTCCCCTTGTCTCAGAGTAATCATCATCCTCTGACCACATTTAGTGGCGGCCCTGGTAGAACTTGATTTAGTGGTTCTTAGAACCAGTGGGGAGAGCACAAAGACAGGGCTTCAAATACTAATTCTACCACCCACTTGGTAGGCAACCTTGGGCAAATCACTTCATTACTCTGAGCCTCAGATTCTTCACCTAAGAAACCGGGATAATCACAACTACACTAATGGACTACTCTGAGGACAGAATTGCATAAGGATATATAATCTCTGAGGATAGTGCCAGTTCCATTAAGAAATAAAAATGCCCGGGGGCACCTGGGTGGCTCAGTTGGTTAAGCGTCAGACTTTGGCTCAGGCAATGATCTCAGAGTTTGTGAGTTTTGGCCCTGCGTCGAGCTCTGTGCTGACAGCTCGGAGTCTGGAGCCTGTTTTGGATTCTGTGTCTCCCTCTCTCTCTCTGTTCCTCCCCCACTTGCTCTCCCTCTCTCTCTCTAAAAAATAAATAAAGATTAAAAAAATTTTTTTAAAGAAATAAAAGTGCCCCATAAATGGCAGCTGGTCACCTCAAGGTGTTACTGCATAATGGCAGAGCCAAGTATGTCAAACTTAATACTGTCCTGCCCAACCTACTTCCTGGGGGAAGTTAAGGGCTTTCTGTTGGAGCTACCTCAATATGTTGACAGAGATCGATGGAGACCTGAGTTCAAATGTGCTCCTGAACAACAGGCATCAAGCAGCCTCCATCGCCCCGGGGAAGAGACCTCAGAGGAAACGAGGATCCTCCTTCCCTGAAGGAGTCCACAGAAGAGGCCCAAAGGCTCCGGGCCCCTGCACTGAGCATGCCCTGTGTGGTGGGCGGGCATGGAGGCTGAACAGCCAGAGGCAGACAGGGCTGCCCTGGAGAGCGTGTCGGCAGACTACCGTTCCTGGGAACAGCTGAACCAGTAAATGCTCATGGACAGAGAGGATAAGATTGTAGAATTTTTAATCCACTTCTGACATTTATGAATGAGGACACCAAGGCCTGGAGAGGGGAAAGGATTTACCAATATCCAAGTGCCAGTTAAAATCAGAGCTCAGACCCAGGTCTTTTCACTCCAGGTTTTCTTTAAGAAACTAGAGAAGGCAGAAAGAAATTCCTTTTTTTCCCTTCCACTTGGTTTTACTTTAGAAATAGTTTTCAGCACCTGAGAAAATGATGAATTGAGGGAAGGTGGGACACTGGCTTTGAAATCATTTCATGGATATATCAAAGATCACTAAACATCAGAAAGTAAAGGCACCAAACCACAGCTTTCACGGTTCACAGATGAGGAGACTGGAAGCCAGAAAAGCCTGGTACCCAACCCAAAGCCATGCAGCAAGTGACACCATAGCTGGAGAAGAACCCTGCCCTCCTGTCCCAGCTCAGTCCCGTGGCCCAGCTGCGTCCCAGGAAGTTACCGCCACTGACTGAAGGTTTTAATGTGAAATGCTCGGTTTTCATCCAAGATCTTCACGTGAAATGTACTTCCATGTTTCCTCTAAAACTGAACTTAAAGGTACATATCAATGTGTAGTTCAGTATCAGCCTTACAAAGCTCACTAAAAATTCTTTCAGATTTCTGTGTCAAGAAAAAGAATGAGAAGTGAGCAAATTTTCGTATTTCTGATAATGCACACCATGAGAATAGTAATGTTCTCCTGTTTCCTCTGGCTGCCAAGAAGTCCAGGGTCTGGTTTGACATACAATCACACATATGTGTTCCTTCCTTTTTTGTGTTTCCAACTTCTATTTAATTTACTTTAAGTCACATATCTTTGGTTGTAAGAGGACTGAATTCCTTTTTGGGAAAGCTGACACCACCATCATCATATAATTGTTATGGTAATGATGATGATGATAATAAAAATAATAATAATAATAGCAGTCATGTCTGGAGCTCCCTTCTGTGCCTGGCACAATGCTAGATACTTTACAAGTATCCTCTGTAACCCTTAAAACGGCCTCCAAGAGAGATTTTGTTAACCTCAAGTCAAAAACTAAAGCTCAGAAAGATGAAGTGGTTTATTTCAAGGTCACACAACAGGGGGCAGAGTGGCAGGCTTCAGTTTTCTCATCTGTAAGCTGGATGTGCCCTGAGTACCTACTTCACAGGGTGCTTTGGGAATGAACCGCTATAGTCCATGTAAACCCATGAATGCTCTCTCCGCCTCACACTAAATACTCTATCCATGTTACTTATAATTATCTTAAAATAATCTATATGATTGTTATATTGACACTGTATCTAAGTACATAGATACGGATATAATCATTATTGGATTTTGGGTCTGGCTCTTTGCACCATCCTAAGACTTTTCTTTAATTCCAACTCAACATGTAGCCATGTCACTTCGGTGTGAGCCACCTGTGGGTAACTGAGAGCCACCTCTGTAGCCTCCCCAGCTCCAGCCACCCATGGCTACTTCATGTCACCCATGTGTGTGTGAGGCAGGGGACTCTGAAGTGACTGTTACCCAAGAGTCAGGAGAGTGCCACGAAGACTGCTGATGAGCAGACATTTCTCTTGGTGTGTCTGATGAGGGGGTCACTTCTGCCTGCTGCAGCTTCACTGTGAGCCCACATGACAAACCCACTCTGTGACAAAGTTCCTATTTGGGGACTGCTGTTTTGGGTGGTTCATATGGTTTAAACATTCCTGCCCACTCCGCCCTTGTGGGCAAACTTTCTGCTGGGATCACCTAGCATCCCAGCCACCAAAGCCAAGGCACCTGAAATGCCCATAGAAGTTCAAATCTGAAACCTGTCTTCCTCCAAGCTCCTCACCTGATCAGGATGCACTCAAGATGTCCCATTGTGACCATCAAAACCACTCAACACAGTTAGGATGATGTCCTCATTGACTCCAAAGATAAACAGACTGGTGTTCAAATTACTATGCCAAGGTTAAAATTGTTTCCCCCTATAGTTTTAGTCTTTCATGTCGACAGACTACCCAAGTAACTGCTACACTTTGCTAGAGATTAAAGGAGTTTGGGCTCTTGCCTTCCCCCCACCCATTATTAATGACTTCCTCTCATTGTAACTGATCACCCCCAATCAGTTCCAATCACACAGGACTCACTTGCTATTGAGCCATCTGACTTTGACGCATGCAGCTTACCACCCAACATGCAACAAGGCAGAGAGACAGGAAATTCTCCACTGATTGGCTTACCTATGTCTGAAATCTTTATTTCTGACAGAAGACAGGAGAGCAGGGAATAGAAGGAAGAATGAGGTGTTAGCGGTGGGGTTAGTAGCATTATTAGCAGCCTGAGAACTTGACAGCAATGGTACTGTACAATACTATAATAAATAAAGACTTAGCAGCTATGACACTGATTCATTTTATATTGGATATTACTTGTCAAGGAGCTCACTTACAAGCAGCTACATATCACAGAAGAGGCACAGTTTCACCTGCACCACTACCGCCGACTGGGGGGAAGGGGACGAGGCTGACGCCCGTGGCTGCTCTCACCAGGGCTAAGACAGAGGCTGCAGCAGCTGACCCTCCCCTGTACGGAGGCACGCTCCCAGAGACACACGTGCTCACTGCTGCGTCTCTGTCGGTGTGCCTGCTGCCCTACGGAGGGTGTTTAAAGCGCAGCGCGCTGTGCTCCTCCTCGTGACAGAATATAGAATTGGAGATAAACCAAAATTAGAAGGGAGGGGGTGGAACAGGGAGACGGGCTCGGAAGAAAATACATTAAGATGATAACATATTGATAAATTTATTTTTCTTTCCAAATTTCATTTA
This sequence comes from Suricata suricatta, assembly GCF_006229205.1. Lineage (NCBI taxonomy): Eukaryota > Metazoa > Chordata > Mammalia > Carnivora > Herpestidae > Suricata > Suricata suricatta. The sequence continues at coordinate 59,650,752 of NC_043710.1, forward strand.
CTCCTCTCCTTCCCTACTTATTTGGCTTCCATGATCTCCCCTAAAATGTGGGAGGCAGGAAAACTGGGTGTCTTATTTGAAGATGTGAAAATGGGAGCCCAGAGTGGGAAAGCATCTTGCCCACAGCTATCGGGCTTTTCTGTCAAGGTGGGCTGACACCTAGTCTGTGGCTCTTCCTCGCTACCACCCTACAGGAGATGGGAAGACAATGTGAGCAGTTGACTGGAGCAGACAGGCTTATGGGTTCCTTTTTCCCTGACAGATGTCTGTGGCAGGGAAACTCAGCGAAGTGAGAAGAAAGGCAGAGAATATTCCACTGGTGCTTCTCACTAAGCCTGATACCTCATTTCCTATGAGTCCGCAGAATTCGAGCTTCTGATTCTTGTCATGGCCAAAGACCTTCTGCTTCATTTGTCCCTGTGTGTCGGGGCGACTGTGAACCCTTTCCTCCTGAGGGCCGCCATGACTGCGGCCAGTTGGCAAGCCTTCCCTTCCCTTCACAGGCGCACGGCAGAGACCTTCTCAGCAGGCAACTACCTCCACAAGATAACAAGGCGTTAAAGCCAACATGGCCCTTTTTGGGTCAGGTGACAATTCTTTGGCCATGCAGAGCTTTGTGATGGACTTCTGGGTTTGGGTCCATCATTCTAGAAGCTGGACCTTGGGCAGATTCTTTAAATTCCCCGAGTCTCCTTTGTCTAATTTGTCAACGGCAACAGTGATAAATATCTTGAAGGACTGTTATACTAGGCAACAGTTGGGACCTCACAGAAGTGAGTTTCCTTTTTCCTGGCCAGTTTGGAGAAGGCTTTCCAGCTCACAGGCCTGTCCTATTCACATCAACCCCTGCCCAGGACACGGGCAGATTCGACGCCCTAAAGCAGTTCCGAGGAACTTGCTGCAGCTTCTCCTGTAAGGGCAACCCTGTCTCTAACCACAGCTTCTCTGTGACCCTAGAACCTGCTCTGTAACACTGCTCTGGTTCTAAAAAGACCCGCTTTAGGGAGTCTAGAGAAAATGCAACTCACCAGTTCCTTTCCCGAGCTCTAAGTGTGGCTGTGTTCCCTCACTCATGGTTGGGATGCGGAAGAAGAAAAGGCGGAGTCGGTGGGCTCCGCAGCATGCTAGGAGGGCAGAGGCGCTGCCGGATTTCAGCCCATGGGCCTTTATCTTAGTGCCAAGCAGCCGAAGAGGACTGCTCTCACTCAGATGAGTGTTCAGTAACAGGGCCAAACCTGCTAACACTGACCCTGTCCATTCTGCCATCTTTGTCCTTACAAGAGGACTCATGAGACTAATTCCATCTGTTTGGTGCCAGGAAACAGTAAGTAGTTCAAGGGCTTCCAAAGAGTCTAACTCCTGGTCATTAGCAGCCTTCTACATCTTCTGGGCGCCAAAGATATCCCCCGCCCCACGAGTGGTTGGTCTTCCTTTTGATGCCCCCCTGGAGACCAGCACCTGCTTCCCCAGAGCCCCCGGCTTATAGGTTAGCCCTGAGCTGGGAAGTGAAAAGTTTTGGATGGTCTCTGACAGGTGAGGCTCCTCTGAGTGTTGTGGGTAATGCTAGGTGGGTCCCACGGGATGGCAAAGGGACAGCGTTAGGAAGTGTGAGGAGGGCATCATCTTACATACCTCAATTCCAGGATGTTGGTGACGTTCCCAGAGGGGAAGATTCTTCGAATGTAGTTGAAATCTCCCACGTAGAGGCTCCCATCGGAGCCGCACGTGAGGGCCACGGGGGCCAGGAGTTTGTTGCCGTCAGCAAGGCCATTGCAGCTGGGGCAGGAGATGCTTCTCCGGCGCCCATTGCCCATGATGCTCCCGATGACAGGTGGCTGCTGAGACACAAACTGGTTCTCCCCATTCCCTTTGTGTAAGATGCCTGGGACAAGGACAGGAGAACAGAATCAATCACCTAAGGAGCAGGAAACGGCTCTCTTCTGTGGCCGACCACAGAGTTGCCTTGGTTTTGCAAGGAATGCAAGACCTCTGCCTACCATTTCCAAGGCTCACCCCCACGGCTGCCACACCCCCACCATGCAACCCAGAGTGTCCTGAACAGACCCTGCTGCCTTCCTGCCTGAATGCGCACAACTCCGTAAGGCAGGTATTACTGTCTCCTCTGGAGGAACAGGGGGACAGGCTAGTGGCTTACCTGAGGTCACACAGAGTAGCAGAAGTGCCCTTCAGTCCAGGCCCTTAATCCTTCAGCGCCACTCCTTCTCAAATAGATGGTACACATCTCATGTACCTAGTCCCCATTTCTACCACAGTGTGGATTTTTTTTAGTTACACTTACATATTTTTCTCTCTTTAGACTGAAACCACAGTATCTCCCTTTCTATATTCCCGGTGCCTAGTGCAGAACCTGACACAGAGTGGATCTCAATAAATGTTTATAAAAACGCACGAGTGAAGCTCAGTCTCTTCCCACCAGGGTGGAGTCAAGGGACCTGGGTTTTTACCTGGTTTCGCTCCTGATGGGCTGATTCCAGATGTTGCACAGGCGTCCCCACCGCTTTAACTGTCCCTCAGTCTCCGTTTCCTCATGAGCACAATGAAGGGGCTGACCTCAGTGACTTGTAGGCTCCACCCCATATCCACACTGTTTATTTAGGGCCCAGATCGTCCTTCGTCTCCCATATTATTGCCAGTCTCCAAACTGGCCGCTGCTTCTGACCTCACTCTTTCCATACTGAGGCCTGAATGAGTTTTAGGTGTTTGGTCACAAGAATCTTCTCGCAGGCTGTCATCTATTAGCTCTGTCCTTTATTAAACAGGCATCTTTCATTTTTACACATTCTAAACATACACTAATGTTTGTGCTTTTTTTCGTTTTAGGGAATCTTTCCCTGAGATCACAAAGATATTCTCTTTGTTTTCTTCTATTCAAGTGTTATCTTTTAAGTTCAGGTCTTTAACTAATCTTATTTATTTTGTATGTAGTGCAAACTTAATTTTCTTTTCTCTACCTGTTGAGCCAGTTTTTCCAAGACAGTTTCTAAAATAACTATCCATTTCCGCTGATATCTGATGTTACGTGTGTCATGTACCAGTTTCTGTGTGTGTATGGAGCATAGCAGAAACCGTAGCCGTCCACAGGTGTCTATCCTGTCCCCTGCCCTTTTTCTGTAGCCACAGAACCCTGGATGCTTGGCCCAGCAGGTGGCTATCTGGAACTACCCACACTTGGCATGTGACTAAGTTCCAGCCAGTGGCGTGGACACAGAAGTGGGTGGGCAGCTGTTGGGAGGTGTCCTTGCAATGGACGGGGCATGCCCTTAGCCCTTTTCCTCCTCCTTGCTGGCTGGGACGTGGGTATGAAGGCTGGAGCTTCAGAGTCGCCTTGAACCATAACCTTCGGGATGCAGGCCTGAGTGGAGCAGGGGGAGGAGAGGTACTTGAGTCCCTGAGTCTGCAGGGTACCAAGCCAGCCCTGGGTCACCTACCTCTGGACTTTCAAGCAAGTGAGAAACAAACTGTTAACCTGTTTGGAATTCTGTTATTTTGGCTTTTCTGACACTCATGGCCCAAACTATCCCTAATGACTACTTGGAGGTCAGTGTCTGAACCCCATGTTCTGTCCCATAGAATCTACTTACCTACTCTGGTGCCGGCACCACACAGTTTTGGAGACTGTGGTGTTGCTAAGACAGTTCGGTATCTGGCAGGGCCTCTTTTTTCTTTCTCTTTTAAAGGCTGTCTCAGCTATTTACAAATCTTTATTCTATTATACATTTTAGAATTAGTTGGTCAGTTTTTCCTTAAGCCTTTTGGTTTATATTCAAGTCCGGTTTTATTAAAATTCTTTGGCAATGTTAGTAGCAGAACAAAGTTTCCGACTCTGACCACTGGACACGTTGAGACACGAGTTTTCCTTTTCGGTCCGGTGTGGGTTTGGGTGCAGGTACTTTTCTAAACCTTTTGCCCTTCCTTCCATTGCCAAATGGCAAAGTGTCTTAAGTTTCTCTGCCTACAATATTCTATTACTATAGGACAGGAATCTGTAAAGTATGATTGAAAAAAAAAACTTCTCTGTAAGTATTAGGAACGTGTACCGTACACTAAAGACACGATGTGGTGGCTGTGAGTGGCATTCAGTGCCCTTCCAGACCAGGTGGGAGACATCTGACACCATGAGCATATTTAGCTGTCCTGTCCCGGAACACCGTCAACGTGGGCTATGTAAAATACAAAGCTGTGACGCCTGCATGCTTGAAACCTTTCAGAGGCTTGACATCTACCTCCGGATGAGGCTGAGTCCCAGTCTTCGCATCCTTGGCTCTAGCGGCTCAAGTCCCGGCTTTTGCTTCAGCTCTTGCCCTCATTTCATCCTTCACTCAAACCACAATGAACCTTCTCTCTAATGATTCTTCTTTCAGGCTTCTGTACTTCGGCACATACTGTGCCTTCTGCCTAGAATGTTCTCCCTACCTGATATATAGGGCCAATCCTACAGACCTTTTGAGACTCGGTTCAGAGCTTCTCTCCAAAGAGACACCTTGCTGAACCAAGAAGCTGAGGTGTTGTCCTCCAAACCCCAGTGTCCTGTGATTTTGGGCATGATGCATCATTCATGGCACAGCCCGGAGTCTGACGGGGAGGTGTTTGTCTCTGACCGGAACATCAACTCTTGAGGCCTTTCATTTCTGCATCCGCACTGCCTCGTTGTGACAAGCACAGAGCAGGCTCCCAAGGAATATCTACTGGCTAATCCTTCTGATGACAGATCACACATGAACCCATGTAATTTGAAGTGTGCATTTTTTTTTAATCTGGCAGGGCACAAAGGATATGAGACAAAGGTCACCCATGGCCCAGCTCCTGGAATTCTCTGAATGCACTCACCACTTTGGATGTTGAGGGCATGATGTTTGTCTAGGCTCCATCCTCCCAGCTTAGAAGCATCGATTTCATAGCCCTGCAGCACTGCCGTTCTTTTTTCCCAGAGGATCAGATCTGGGCAGGATTCATACTCATAACCCACAGAAACTGTAGAAAACAAAAGGTGCAAAGTGCACAGGTGAGCAAAGCCTCTTCTTTGGCTTTGATATGAACACAAGGCTCTGGCTTGACTTTTGTAGAAAAGGTCCTATTTCTAAGTGTAGTACTAACAAGAGCTACCGAGTCTTAATATCCTTTTTTAAAAGAGCAATTGTGCAATATTAGGAAAAGTTAAAAAAAAGTACTAAATAATTTAAAAAGGATCCAGAAGAATCAATTCCCAGGAAATAATCCTTCAGTATGGAAAATACTTCAGGAACAAAACTCTTCACTGCAGCATTATTTATTATAGTGCAAATGGGAAGTAAGCTAAAAGTTTAAAAGGGGCTACAAGGTGAGCCTACTCAATGGGGCTCCTCGGTAGCTCAGTCGGTTATGTGTCTGACTTTTGATTTTGGCTCAGCACGTGATCTAATGGTTGTGAGATTGAGGGTTCCATGCTGAGTGTGGAGTCTGCTTGGGATTCTCTCTCCCTCTCCCTAGCATGTGCGTGCTCTCTTGCTCGCGCACACGCTCTCTCTCTCTCTCTCTATATATATAATATATATAACTACATATTTATATATAAACAAATCAGTCAGTCTTCAAAGTGTACCCACTTGAGGAATATTATGCAACCACTGGATAATCGGGTTATGAGGAAAGTGGAGTGTCATGGAAAATGCTTATGGAATAACACTAAGTTGTATGTACAGTATTCTATCTAGATTAAAAAGAACTACACACACACAAACTATAAATGAGAAAAGAAAAGAAATGTAAATGTTAATAAGTAGTTGTTTTATAGAAACAGGTATGAATTTATTTATATTTTTGTTCATTTATCAAATTTTTATGAATAATGGTATTACTTTACTAAAGAAAAAAATTCAGTCATTTATAATGAACACATGGAAGAGGGCTCAGTTAGGGTACTCTGAAGGCTGGAGGTTGTTTGGAGGCCTCAAAGCCTGAAGGTCCCCTGGTTTCACTCTTTCGCAAATCCAGACCTCCTCAGAGGGGTACCAGGAGGCAGGCTAGCCATGGTCGCCCACCCGAGGCCGGATTTGTAAAAAGCCTCATACCTGCCCTGTGGAAAGGACCCAGAAGAGACAGGAATGCTGCTTCTTTCAAGCATCTTTCTGTGCAGACACTGTCTGTCAAGAGGGCAATATCCTACCACGTGTGGGCAGCCCCTTAAACATTAAAAAAAATTTTTTTATGTCTTTGTTTTGAGAGACAGAGACAGAGAGTGAGTGGGGGAGAGTCAGAGAGAGGGGGAGATACAGAATCCAAAGCAGGTTCCAGGCTCTGAGCTAGCTGCCAGCACAGAGCCCGATGCAGGGCTCCAACCCACGAACTGTGAGATCATGACCTGAGCTGAAGTTGGACGCTCAACTGACTGAGCCACTCAGGCACCCCTTAAACATTTCTTTAGGTTTAACAACCATAAAAGGTTAGCCAGCTACGGCAAGAGGGGAATGTCCACAGTAGCATTTCCCTGTGACTGGGAGTCCCTTAAGCAGCCTCTACGCCTCCTATTGGTCACCTCAGGAAAGTGAACCTCTGTCCTTGAAGTCCCACTGTGTACACACTTCTTTTTGTCCCTGGCTGGTGGACACTAAGGATACCCATTTCGCCTGAAGAGGTTGCAAGGCTTTATTGTTTCTGATGAGACCCCAGAAGTAGTTTGAGTTATAGAAGGGAGAGTGAACAGGTAGAGATGGCCTCTTTGCTCCCAGCATGACCCTGTGTGGTGGGATGGGATCTTGGCTCCCAGCATGCCCTTGTGTGTAGGGAGGGATCTTTGCTCCCAGCATGCCCCTGTGTGGTGGGGTAGGATCTTGGCTCCGAGCATACCCCTGTGTGGTGGGGTGGGATCTTGGCTCCGAGCATGCCCTTGTGTGTAGGGAGGGATGCAAAACTACAGGGAAGGATGAGTCCAGCCCCGTTCCTGCCTCATCATCCTTGGGAGGTCCCCTCACCTCTCCGGGCCTCAGCTTCCTCTTGCAGAATCCAGGGATATTTCTGACTCACAGAGTGGTTGTGAGGATTAAATGGGATATTAACGTGCAGGGCAGCACACTGTTCAGAGCAGGTGTTCAACAGACATTCTCTTATTGACAGCCTGCCTTCCCTCACTCCCTTCCTCTCTTTCTTTTTACAACATTATTTCTTCTCTGCTTCCTCATTCTGCCTTTGCTAAATCTAATAAGGGAATGAAACTGGAGCAGGTTTCAAGATGAGACAGAATTTCCTGGGCTGATACTCTATGTGCTTAGGGGATTAGCCCCGTGGGGGTCAGGTCTGCTAACAGTCTAGCTCTGAACCCTTACTGGGAAGCTGCTATATATGGAAGCTGGAATGAGTGCAGCCAGTCCCTGAAGCCTGACATCTGAGCAGGGCTGGGACTCCAGGTGAGGCCACAGCCACCTTCTGCTTCATCTTAAGAGACAGAAACAGCAAGGAGGGGAGCACCCGGGTGGCTCTGTCAGTTAAGTGTCCAACTCTTGATTTTGGCTCAGGTCATGATCTCACAGTTCATGAGCTCAAGCCCCACGTTGAGCTCTATGCTGACAGTGTAGAAACTGATTAGGATTCTCTCTCTTCCTTTCTCTCTCTCAAAAACAAATAAAAACTTTTAAAACAACAACAACGACAACAACGATGAGAAAATCTCTGATTGCAAATGAGGTAAAAAGGCCAACCAGCCTTCCCGATGAAGAAAGAATCTTAGCTCCTGCACCTCAATAGCTCTGAAGAAACCCAGAAACCCAGGAGCTCCAAACTCCCACGTTTTTAATGGGTGAGTTCAGGCCGGACGGTTGTGAGGCGGCCACAGCTGCATCTTTGTGGCACGAAGCCCCAGTTAGCCGTCACGCACCACCACAGCACTTTTCAAGGGCCCTTCTCTTTGGTAATCCCCCTTAAAAAAAAAAAAAGATGAACTTTTCCACATTTAGGTTTTTTTTCCTTTTTAATTTTTTTAACACTTTTTTATTTTTGAGACACAGAGAGAGACAGTGTGATCAGGCGAGGGGCAGAGAGAGAGAGAGAGAGAGGGAGACACAGAATCTGAAGCAGGTTCCAGGCTCTGAGCTGTTAGCACAGAGCCAATGAGGGGCCCAAACCCACAAACTGCGAGATGATGACCTGAGCCGAAATCAAGACACTTAACCAACTGAGCCACCCAGGTGCCCCTCACATTCAGGTATTTGAGTACGTTTTTTTAGGTCATGGATGGCCACTGAAAAGTCTTGAAGGCCAACTAAGCCGTAGGTATTTCTGAGAATAGGAAGGGAGGAGGAAGAAGCAAGAAAAGTGGAAAGAGTCCCACCCACGTCCCCAAGTGTTACTGTGTCTCTGAGGAGGGCCTTGAGTCCTGGGGCTGGGAGGCTTACCGAAGGCTTCCGAGAGCCCAAACACCTTCTGGTTGTAGACATCCGTCTTGTCCCAGATGAAATAATAGGACAAGTCCGGGGCTGCGGCAAACCACTTCCTGAAGAGGCGGCCCTCCACTGCTACCATGAGGTGCACCTTCATGAGGTTGAAGGGGATGGTAGGGTGGGTGAGGCTGATCCTCAGGACAGATTTGTAGCCAGGGGTTCGGCTGCTCAGGTAGCTCAGCCTCATCTTGCAGCCCGAGATAGTGATTTCCTCCTGCAAAGCCTAGAAAGACAGATTCCACAGCAAGTGATGGTCATGGACTCCGTGGGAGGAGGGGAGCTGACAAGCGCCCCCTACTCAAGAGCTGGAGGAGGAAGCTGAGAGGAAGGAACAAGGGGGGAGGAGGATCAGGAACTAGAAAGGAGAGAAGAAAGAAGAGGGGGTAGGTAGAGTGTGAAGAGAAGCAGGAGGAGGGGAAAGGGGGAAGAGAGGGAAGAGGAAAGATCCAGGAGTCAGGAGGCCTGGTTCCAGACCAACTCCATGTGGCATAGCCCTGCCCTGTTCTGCACAGATGACGAGGCTCACCCTGCTGGGTTAGTAAGAGGGATGCACAAGGTGATGCGTGTAATGTATTTATCATCAAGTTGCCTCGCATCTACTACCTACGTCATCCGACAAACGCATGGGAGCCGCCGACGGTCAGCCTCCTCTGGGGTACTGTGAGGACTGAGTGAGGTCACCCAGATAACGTGCCCGCCCATAATGGGTACTCAGTCACCAGGACGATGGTGCTGGTGCTGGTGCTGGGAGCAGGGGTAATGTGAAGACAGCTTTTCCTCAGGCTGATGCAGACAGCTGCCTCAGCAAGGATAGTTTCTCCCTCAAAACTTTCCTAAAATAAGACCCTCAAGTACCTTTTCTCCTCAGGAAAGTGAACAGAGACTGTGAGAGGTTGGCCAAACTATTATGCAGGGTTGAGAGCATTGGCCTGTGGCCAGTGCCTCCCTCCGGCTCACCCATGGAACGAGGTCTAACTGGTGGCATGGAGTTTCCGTGCCCTACCGCTGTACCAGATGAACAGAATGGCGGGGAGGGTGGCACTTTATCTACTGGGTGCAATGGGCTCAGTTTCAAGATGGAAACTTCGAATCAATGCCAGGATGCTCAGGCCCATGGCAAAAGCAGAGAACTTTTATCAGCTTGATGCTCTGGGCTCTGTTTCAAGAAGGGGACATTAAATCAATTGAGGCTAACGTATCCATTAAAAGGACAATGATAATTCTATTCTGGTGTTCCTGGAGAAACTGGGCCTTTGCAAAGAAAGCCTTTTCCTTTCCATCCATATTGTATATCATAGATGGTGTGAAAACTCTCCCTACCCCATTCTAAACACACAAAATTTTAGGGATTGGGCCTAAAGCAAAGCAACCTTCCTAAAAATCAGCTTGCAGGTTCTAGGCAAAGCAGACTCTATACCCTGGTGACCACAGGCAGGGTTCAAGTGCCATCCTGATGCTCTCATAAATATTTATCTTCAACATACCTTGTACAGTGTACACCTCCCAGTGCTTGCAAAGGCTAGCCAATGATAGGGCCGGGAAAACCCAGGAGCTTGTTTTCATGTGATTCATGAATCTGATAATAAGCAAGGTTTATGACCCAGCTGGGCTCGCAGACACCCAGCCCAGGGAGCGCTGAGGACAGGGTGGGACCTTTAACCTCATTTGTTCCAAAGTCTCTGCTCCTGGAAAATGTCTAGCTGGAGCTGAACCAGGGTTGAGTAACAAATTACTTCTCTCCAGCAAGCTCTGTCTCTGCTGACAACCATTTCAAAAGAAAGGTCAGCCTGGTAGTTGAGACAGGAGACTGGCGCTGAATCTCTAAAAACAGTGGGGTTTTCAACCTGAGGGTGCAATGAGCATTTCAAAATGGCTGTGCGTCCTTCTTGTGGGCTGGTGCCTGAAGCCAACAGCAGGACACACACACACACACACACACACGCACACGCACACACATGCACACACACACACAGATGTGTCTTCTCAGCTGGGCATGAAACATATCCACCAAAGTGTATACGCTCCCTGCTCCACAGGCCCCAGGAACCTATTAACATGCACATGGCCGGAGCTCTTGGTGGGCAAGAAAGCGAGCCTGGGGCCACTCCCCGCCACCTCCCTTCCCTTGGATTCTGTTCCTGCCATTAGAGATGGGGCTGGGATGGCAGAAGACATGTGACTCTCCACAGCTTGTGAGGCCAAGAATTTATACTGATTTCCATTTGATTAGAATGTTATCTTTCCAAATTACTTCCTTTTAATGATAATTAAGGAAAACACTTGTGTGTAGAGATTTGAGCCAAAGCATGCCTCTGGCATGAGGGCAGTGTGTGTAAAATAATTTTATATAAGAATAATACTGGTGAAAATTTATTGAGCGCTTACTGAGTGCTACACCTTGTGCTAAAGCGCCTTTTCTCATTTGATCTTTATTATGATGCTTGTCTATCCCCCTCCTCTTGGTAGAGCCTATCAGCATAAAAATTTTTCACAGAAAATGACAGAGGGGGACACTGGAAGCTGGGGGAAAGGAAGTGGAAGTGAACTGGATGGCAGAGTGGAAATGGCCTGGGAATTGATTACACCCTTGAGTGGGCCAGGAAGCTTCCGGGGCTCCTGTGTTTGAGTGTGAAGAGGGGCGGCCACCATACGCCAGGCTGCTGTGGGGTCTGGCAGCTGCATTCTGCACGGTGGGCTGACAGGATCTCCCCTTCCCCTGACTCTGCCATCCTCCTCCACCCCCCCGCTGAAATAAAAGCATGGAGAAACACAGTCAGGAAAGCCGGGTACCTGAATTTCTGGAACGATGGGGCCTTTCTCTGCACAGGAGCTGGCGAAGGACGTCAGGGGGGATGGAGACACAACAGGGCTGGGGCGGGCGAAGTTGCTCAGGTCACAGCTGGGAATCTCATTCTCTTCGTGTCGCATGACGATGGTTTCCATGACAAAGAAGCGATCCCAAGGCAGCCAGAGGGTGTGCTCCTGTGTGATGAAAGGTGCCCGCTCGAACCGGAGGATAATGGAGATGCCGCCATTTGTGACCAAGTCAAAGCTGTTTGGGAGGGAGAGGGGTGGAAAAAAGGGAGGAGCAGGAAAAGCAGGTAATAGGAGATGAGGAGGAAGAGGAGCAGGGGTGGGGATGGGGGGCGAAGACAGACATAAAGGAGAAAAAAATTACACCAGAGGGTCTGAGCACTTGTTGAGGAGACCCTAGAACCTAAAGACTTCACTGTAACCACAAACAGTAACAGAGATTCCAGAAAGCACTGGTTTTTAGGAAAGTGATTCATGATAGAGATTCTACCAAAACCAATATTAATAATCACTGCTATGGAGAGCCATTTGCCAGGACACAGGACAGCTGATGAGCCTCTGCTACGGTGCTGCCGGTACATAGGGCCTCTTAGAGCTGAAGCCCTGTAAAAAGTCAGCAGAATAAAGTGGAACAAGTCTTGCCCTGGTATTAGGAGCCTGAGCCTAATCCTGCTTCTGCCATGAACTACTGTGTGATCTTGAGCACATCACTCAGCCTCTCTGATCCTCAACTTTCTCATCTATAAAATGAAAAGGTTCAAATGAAATTTTTATTCAAGTATATTTAACATACAGTGTTATATTCATTGCAGGTATAAAATATAATGTATCCACAATTCTATACATTTTTCAGAGCTCACCAAGATAAATGTACTCTTGACCTGCTTTATTTCATCCATCCCCTCCCCCACGTCCCCTTCAGGCAACTACCAGTTTGTTCTCTGTATTTAAGAGTCTGTTTTCTGTTCTTTTCTTTTTGTATTTGTTTGCTTCTTTGTTTGTTCATTTGTTTTGTTTCTTAAATTTCAAATGGATTATTCTTAAGTCACTAAGATCCTATGATCCTACGGCAATTTTAGCTCTGATTATGATAGATTACTCAATGCAGGCCTTCGGAATTACAAAACGGTTAGACAGTTTAGAGAAGGGCACAACTGACAGTACGTGCAACATGGCAAAGGGAAGCGCAAGACTGAGTCCCAAACTCCCTGCTGATGTCTCTGGTGGTGGCCAGGAGAGATGGCAGTCAGACGTCCTTTATTCGTGGCCCTCTCCCAGTCTGATGCTTTTCTTCTACAGAATCACCACCAAGGGACCATCTGGGTCCTACTTACACGCTTCAAGTGATAAGGAGTTTATCCACAGTAGGATCATCCCATCTTGTTAGTTCTGACTATTAGGATTTTTTATTTTTGGAATTGAGCCTGGGTCCCTCTCCTTATAGTTATTTAGCCACTGGGCCTTGTTTGACCTGTTGGGATGACTTCAAACAGGTGTGTTCCTTCTACTTTTGACAGTCCTTCAGGACTTAGAAACAGTAGTCTGGTCCACCTGCCACCTCCCTGCTGTGATGTCTCTGGACAGAGTCCTTTTAAGTGTTTTCAAGGCTTGTCCTCATCTTGTTCTTGTGGTTGGAGAGCTCCTATGACCTCCTTACTTGGTCAGAACTCTAGCTCCCTCCCTCTCAGTGCACCATGTGCCCTCCTCTTCTTGGCCCACCACACACCACCTGGGAGTCACATGTTTATTGTGCTGGCCCAGGTGGATTGATTTCCTCAGTCTTTCCAGAACTTTGCCTAGCCTAGCTTGATGCTTAGAGTTTACAGAAGGAATGCATGAGTAACACTGTCAATTTCTTCTGAATTGACCATCTTCTGAACTGAATACCCTGGGTTCCTTCCTATTTGGCTGTTATTGTAAGTCAACACAACATTCACCGTGCAGTTGGTGGATAGCAGCTCTTAACACAGGACCTCACCTTTATCCCTGATAAATACACCTTATGGGGCTGGGTTCTCTGCTCTGGCTGGCCCTTCCCTCTCCCAGGGATTTTACGCTGAACTGCCCTGACCTAGTGCAAATCCTGCTCTTGACAGATGATGCCCCCAGATTCCGGCTTCTAGGCTCTGGAGCCTGACTCTTTTGTCCTTGGCTAAACTTTTCTCCCATCCTGCCTGCTCCTCGAGCAGCCCTTTCTAGGCCCACACTTGAGTAGCAGAAGTAGGACAGCGCTACCTTCAATAAACAATGACCGAGTTTGTTCCGAACCAAGTGTTTAGGTTTTGGCTCTAGGAGAATACCTAGGGTTTGGGGATATACCCAGAGACCAACTTTCCTGTCACAGAGCTCAAGAGCATCTGTACCTTGACAGAACATTTTTAACCATCAAACAGAATTTTGGCCCGACTCACGAGCTCCTTTCATGAGAGCATGAGATTGGGGAGGAAGTGAAGACAAACCCGAAAAGACAAATTCTCAAGGTGGTGAGCAGGCTGGGGGCAGCTGGCCCTGCCAATAGCTGGTGTAACTGATCCTGCCAAGAGCCGGGCCTGTTCATCTGGAGGGAAACCTTGTTGTGGATATGGGTGTGAGTCTGACCCCAAAAGGAAGGCCTGGTTCTCAGGCGAAGTCCAGACAGCTTAGGGCCTGTCCAAGCATGGCTACTCACTCCTAGGTGACTGATGTCACCTGTCTGAGCCTCATCTCCTCATGTAAAACGAAGCTGATGCTCATAATCACTTGGCAGAGTTACTAATTAGACAGATGGGAGAATGAATGGGAAAAGCCCAGGGCCCCACTCCCAGGGCGTCATGCTCCATGTAACCCCATTTTTCAAGTTAGCGAGCCTGAACTGCTTTTCTTGTCTGCTATTCTTTAAAAATTTTCCTTCATGACTTCTATTTTTCATCTTTTTAATGATCTCTTTGGCTCTGGTTAAGCCTTGATGCTGGCATTTCAGTTGGTGTGTGTGAGAAGGGGACCGGGGAGCTGGGCGAGGGTGGGTAGCATGGCGCCTGCCTGGGAAGTGAGGGATACACAGCTGAGTTAGACTCGTCCACAGACTTGCATAGACTGTGACCTCCAGACTATGTCTCTGGCCTTAGAGGCTCTTCTGGGGCATGAGAGATAAGAAAGTAAGTGAGTCAGAGAAGCCAAAAGGAAATGGGCAAGATGCCACCCAGCCCGTTCACACATAACAAACAGGGATCCTCAGGCGCCTGGAGAGTAAGAAACGGCTCTCCTACACATTCTGCAGTGTCTAAGTTGGGAAGAAAACTCAAGCCCCATAAAGAACTGGTAAGAATAGCTTTGAAATTCAAGCCCTCTGCCACTCTCCTCTGATGTGATTTAGTAAACGGATGCAGGAAATGTGGCTGACAATTGCCTCCCAGGCCCCCGTGCCCTCAAGGGGCCACAGAAATCACAGGAACAGTACACACGGGGAAATCAAAGCCTGGAGGGGAAGGAGTGGGCTTTTCCCAAGGGCCACCAAACCTGCATGACTCCGGGGTGTTTTATGGACCCACCCTGACCAAGCACAGCAGGGCAAAGGACTGAGGATTTGCCATTCCGTGTGAATGACGGACACATTTCATGACAAAAAAAGAGCAGTCCCCGCGGCTCCTTATTGATGACTGTTTCACAGCAGGTAAGGATGTAGCCAGAATGCCTGTTGCCTAGGGTGCTCACATCTGCCATTTCCATCTAGTAGGCAGCCCCGAGCTGGAAGGTAGCAAAGACAGAGCATGAGAAGATACTCCCCCATGCTGCAGGGAACATTGGCACTGCCTGCTTCCTGGGACAGCGGTGTGCTGGGCAGGGGGCAGTGGTCTGGGCCGGCCAGACTGCTCCTGGGGACTGGCTGCCAGCCCCTTTGAGCAGGGCCCCTTCCCATTCACGGGGAGAGAGCTCCCCATGCCAAGCTCGCCGCTCTGTCTAAGAGGCACACATGTCTACAAACAGATGAGCCTCTACTTCATTATCACCTCGGCTGGGACATGTTCACGTCTGATATTGGATTAAAGAGGTGCTAAAATCAATCAGGCTGGAGCATAATTTCCAACACAGAGTGAAAATCAACCTTATGGGCCCACACTTAGCCAGATGGACTGCCACCACCTGATTTTATTAAAAATCGAGGACCTGTCACCACTGACAGCTTAAATGTTCCACTTTCTTCCTTTTCTTTCCCTTTTCTCCAAAATATTCCCAGTGGCCTGTACCATCATTATCACCTCCTCATCATTTTATAATTTGTAATTTTAATAAACAGCTAATATTTGCTGTATCCTTACCAGGTGTCAGATGCTGGCAATACAGCAATGAACCAGGGGAGGGGAGGGAAACTGAGATTTATTAAACACCGATTATGTGCAAGGTACTTCCTCAGCCCTCATGGAACATCATCCTTACAACCAGATTGTGAGGTGCTAGAATTAGGACCATTCACAGGTGAAGAAGTTGAGACCCAGAGAGGTGAGAACGGTCTAAATTGTTCTTGCAAACAGGAGAGTTAGAGGGAGTAAAGAAACTCTACTTCCTTCTACCAACCGTTCTCGCTGGGATCCAAAGGGCAGAGTTCTGTCATCACCCGGTGGCTTGCACAGACCTAGGCAGTTGCTGATGGAAAACACACAGCAAAAATACTAACATCCCTGGAGGTGTCTGGTCTGTGGAATGTGGTCCATGTGACAGTGTTTTATATTATAAGCCACGGAACAGGATAACATGTGTAAGGTACCCTATGCTTAACCTGAGAACCAAATCAGAAGCAACTGCTTAATTTATAGCCAAAGGGACTAAGGCCAGAGTCGGACGTAAGGTCTCACGGCTAGTGAGTGGTAGGGCTAGGCCTCCGAACTCAGGTCCCATTCTCTTTCCACCCTGCCATCCCAGCAGCAGCCATGTGGCAAAACCACGAAAGCAGGACCTTCCAGAACCCTGGCCCGCAAAAGTTCTCCTACCTGCCATCTTGCCTGCTGACTGTGTATCCAAAGAGAGGGTTATTGACGAAGCTGATATTCACTCCAACCAGTGGGGTCCCATCTGATGTCATCACTTGACCACGAATGACACACGCGTGCCTGTGGGTAGAGAAGAGAGAATGACATCATCTACTTTTCATGTTTAGAACCCTGGATGGCAGGGAACCCCTGGAGGTCATAAGATAGAAAGCAGGTCACTCAGACATCTCTGGGCCCAGGGGCTCACTGTATTTACTCAAGAGGAGTAATACTCTTCTTTTTTTCATATTGCCTCAATTTAAGGCATCTAAGAGTCCTTAAAGGGTTATTTCTGGGAGATGTTTTTAGATACCTTACTAGAGGTCATTTTCTTTCTTTCTTTCTTTTTAATTTTTTAATGTTTTTTAAAATTTATTTATTTTTGAGAGAGAGAGAGACAGCATGAGCAGGGGAGGGTCAGAGAGAGAGGGAGATACAGAATCCAAAGGCAGGCTCCAGGCTCTGAGCTAGCTGTCAGCACAGAGCCCAATAGGGGGCTGGAACCCACAAACTGTGAGATCATGACCTGAGCCAAAGTTGACGCTTAACCGACTGAGCCACCCAGGCGTCCCTAGAGGTCATTTTCTAAGGACACTGTGTTATGCAGTAAGGGGATAAACTGATATAAGAGGGCTATGCCAGAAGCAGAGTTACACTTGAGAATCCAGAGTCACTTGACTTGGGTTCAACTCTTGGCTCTGCTACTTTCCAGCTCAAAAGCTCTGTTTCTTCATCCCAGCACAGAGCAAGCTCCGTGAATGGCAGTGGCTATTATTGTCATTAATGGTCAAAGTGGAGGTGGACTTACAAGAAAGTGAACAGGATAGAGAGTACATCTTCTTGTCTGGCTTTAGAAACAGCAGAAGGGCACACATTAAGCATCCCCCTGGAGTGGGTTCAGGAACCTGTTGCATCTCCCAATAATATCTCCCACTCCTGCTTTCCCTCTATATCTGTTTCCCCCTAACATGTCGGGCATGTGTTACCTAAGCCTACATGTCTGTGCAGTGTTCTCCCACCTGCCTCAGTGTCATTCCCGCACTCCTCCCCCAACACTCTCACCCTTTATGACTCAGCTTCAAATGACACCTCTTCCCTGAAGCCTATCTTGATGACCCTAATTACACTGGTCACTTTCTTCCAAAACCTGACACAAACACCCAGATATCCTGCCACACTGCACATGGTCCTCCTCTCCACTAGATCGTGAGCTCCTTGAGGGTGGGGTCAAGGACTATTACTTTCCTTCTCTCTGCAGTGCCTGGAAATGCTTAACGTGTACTAGGTCATTGTTTAAAAAAAAAATGGTGGATTGAGTAAATAAGTGGTGCAATTAGAGATCATCTAGAATGATGGTTTTTCAAATATATCAGAAATATATCAGAAATGGAACCCTTTCACCAGATGATATTTTATAAGGACCCCAATGCAGAAAACAAAAACCTGATCTCTCTAGATAAAATAAGAGGTTTGGGGTGATCCTGAAGGCAGCTCTGGAGTCAGTCTCCAGAGAAGCCAGAGAAATGCCTGTTGGAAAATCACTGAGTTGGTGGAAGAAGAGGAAACTGGGGTCCACAGAGGTTATGTTATTTGCCCTAAGTCTAGCAGCAGGGCAGTGGCGGAGCCAAGCTTCAAACCCAGGGCTCACAGCTCTGAGTCCAACTCTAGACCATTCTGTTTACCCCTCCCAGGGCTCACAACGCAAATCCAGTGCTCACAACTCTGGGTCCAACTCTAGACAACTCTCGTTACCACTGGCAATGGGTGAGAAAGGACTGCACAATAGTGTCAACATCCTAAGGCATCAGGGCACTGGAGAGACAGCCTTGGTTGACAAAATAAATCTGAGGCAAACATTCAGGTGTGAGTATCCAGACAACTTTTTCCATCCCCCTCAGTTCAGAAGGCTTTTTTCTGGCTTGGAGAAGAGCTACTGATGAGACCTATGGGCATTCATAAAAAAAAGATCTCAAACTCAGCCTCTGCCTCATTGGGTACTTACATGTCTACCTTCCTAGAGTGATAAACTTTTCTCTGTTTGATGAGAAATGCAATTAACACCAGGCTTGTAAGCAGCTGGTCTCACTAGTGTCAGCCTGTCCTTTCAGAAGGCAAGAACATCTACCCACAATGCATCAAGCTGCCCTCCCCCACCCCACCCCACCCTACCTCTCCTCACTACACCCAATCTGGTTAATGCTAATTCAGTCAGTGGTTTCCTTCCGAGGTCCTTGGTCTAAATGCAATTACATGACAAACAAGTTAAGCGGTGAGACTCAGCAAAGACTCAGTCCTGCTCCGAAGGTCTCCCAATACATTTATGTGAAATTATCTCTCCACTAATGGGAAAGATTTATTCCATCAATTGTATTCAGCTGGTACTGGGAGATGCCTTCTTTAATGGAGGAAAATTGAATTTCTTATTGCTGGAACTTTGTCCTTCCAGAGAATTACTAACAGATCTCATCCTGGGGCTGGCGACTGTCCAGCCTTGTCCTGACGTATGTGCCTTCGGATTCTGCTTGGATGACAAGCAGCCCTCTCGAGATGGTTTCCTTTTGGGGGTGCCCTGCCTGCTGCCCCTCGTACACATGCAGGCCAGCCTCTCTGACTGATCTCTCTTCGGGGATCTACTGATAATTGGGAAACATTAAATCAGCCCCGTTTGGCTATCATGTAGCCTTCACTCTAGCCAGCCAGAGCAGACGTAATTTTAGCCCAGGCTCCTGTGGGTTGCTTTGGGCTCTGGAGAAGATTAAGTCGACTCTCTGCCCCCATTTAAGCCACAGAGGCCTCTTGCCAAAACGGGCATTTGGCCGAGGAATTGGGTCCTGGAGAAAAACACTTCCATCCTCCTTCTGTTTGACCATGATTTTCAGTTTTCAAGAAAACCCAACTTAACATGAAGGCCTCTCTGGGACAAAGGAGGTGGGGGTAGTCTGCTCTGCGGAGGCCTCTGAAATGTGTTTCCTGCCATGTGTTTTTGTCCAGGGAGGCAAGCTTGAAAAAGATGCAGGCACTGGGTTTCCAAATGCTTTCTCCCTTCATCCCATGGATTTAATGGACACCACCAGTGCAGTACTGGTGAACACTTAACACTTGGCTTTCAAAAAGAAAATTCACTTTAATTTGTAGCATTTGCCTATTTCTGTGGTGTAAATACTTCTACCCTGGCTGATCTCATGCTATTAACAAGATGTCACTGAACCCAGACGAGGGAAAAGATGCACAGTAGGACGCCATTACCGAATCTTTCCGCCACAGAGACACAAGAGTCCTAATAAACTCAGGAGCAATGAGAATAGTGGAATATGGTAAAATAATTAGGAAGTGATGAGTGTTGATTATGTGTTATCTTTGCTTTTAATAGAATTTATTTAATTTTAATTTCATATACTTTAATTTTTAATAAGATTAATGTGCGAAAACTAGCCTGCATCATTCTTGAACATTTAATAATCAGTTCTTGTGAGCAGGCACGAGCCGGCTTCTGTATGCTACTGGAACAGACCCCATACTAAGGGTCAACATGGCTGAGAGATAGTTACTACTCAGACCGTGCAGTTCTATAATGGAAGACCACACCTTGGTGAGAAGTCAGTAACATGGGGTGCAAATCGCTGTCAAAAATGTGGCTTCCTGGCTGCTTCACATGACCCTCCTCTCACCAGACTTATATTTGACATGTTTTGCTTTCCCTTGGTCACTATTGGGGCATAAGAGTTTCGGGGTATTATTTTCTCCATGTCCTCAGAGTCCCATCTAAGCTGTCATCACCTCAGTGAGGTTGACACCAACTCTTCCTGGCACAGTTAATCACCTCTTCCTCTAGATACTTCCAAGGATCTCTCCATGACCGTGACATCATAGAATGTATCATTCACATTTACATAGCTGTCTTACATGCTTGTGTGTGAGCCAGAGGAGCGCTGTGACATCTCCAGGGGTTAGAGCAAGCATGGGATATTGCTCTCTGAATGACTGTTTGAGGAGAAATGATCAAGTACTTGAAGTTCAGAGAGAAATGACTTGAAGTTCAGAGGTCATAGAGCAAATAACTGACTGAGATGATGCTCAAAGCTGGGACTTCTGACCTCTAGATCCTTACTATATTACTATGAGAGGTACCTGCAGTCACTAAAATTCATTCTACCTAAAAAAAACTGGGCACCTACTTAATTAGCTAGGCACTGTGTCAGGTGAGGGGATTATAATGCATGAATTAGTGTCCCCGGTTGCTTTCTGGAGCTCACCAGAGCCAACCTGAATGCTCGAGTGTAGCTGTCTCTGACACAAGTGAGTCAACACATGGGTTTGGCATATGTCAGGCAGCTGGGGCACAAAACAGGCAATTAGATTGAGTGAACTCTGCCAGGAAGGAGCACTCGTGCCAGGCCAAAGGGTGGGGGCACGCATCAAATGAGCTGGCGTTAGTCCAATCACACACTCAGGGCCTGACTGAGGGGCCCTTGCTGACCCAGTGAGGAGAAAGATCTGTCTGACTGCTTCCTGAGTACAGTGGCCAGGTTGCGGGTCAAGAGGGGAAACTGCTGAGAAACACAAAAACACCTTGAAACAGAATCAAGCAAATAGGAAGCTAACCTCACTGTCAGTCAGGAGGGGGCAGGGGGTGGGCTGCGAAGTGCCCTGGGCAGGGAGTCAGGTCCTACTTCTGACTCTGGTAACTAACTGCAAGATCCTGGAGAAGCATCTGACCACTCTGGACCTCCATTCCCAACTGCCCATGCAGCTGAAATTCTTCCTATCCTGATGTCAAATAGAATCCAATACATGTTTAAGAATGAGAAACTTAACAGAAGACCATGGGGGAAGGGAAGGGGAGAAAGTAGTTTCAAGCAGAGAGGAAGGCAGACCATAAGAGACTCTTAAATACAGAGAACAAACAGGGTTGATGGCGAGTGGAGGCGGGGGGAGAGGGGAAAATGGCTGATGGACATTGAGGAGGGCACTTGCTGGGATGAGCACTGGGTGTTGTATGTCAGTGATGAATCACAGGGACCTACCCCTGAAGCCAAGAGCACACTGTATACACTGTATGTTAGCTAACTTGTCAATAAATTATGTTAAAAAATGTATAATGGTTTTAATATATTAAATATATTCTAGCTCAAAATAGCCCTATTACACCTAGTTCTAGAATCTTCATACAATTCTGATACTTGCCTCTGAATTGTTCCCTCTTTACTGAAACTTCCACCTATCCTGTTCACCTGAACACCATGGACATTCACCAAGTGATACCCCCGCTCCCAGCCCTCTGCATACTTCCGGAAAGCCTCAGTAATGTCACACCACCAGGGCACTCTTTCTCCCCGGCAGACCACGAGCCCCTTGAAGGCAGGGGCCACATCTCTTTCACTGCTATATTCTTAACTCTGGGCATGGCTGATGCTCATTTCTACGTGGGCAGAAGAAAGGCTCCACTAAAACAGGCATTTGGCCTGGAATCTGAATGCATCACACAGAGTAAGCTCTTGATAAATTATTCACTGAATGAATAAAGAACTGATGCACTTCTGTCACTGAAGGTGGGCGTGACGCCTGAGAACGCAGAGCTACTTGACCTTGATGGGGAGGGGCGGGGCCTTTCTAGCTGATCAGCCCAACCTGCATCCCTAAGCTGAGTTCTGTCCCCTGGAGGACCCACCTCACGCAGGCTTGCAGTCTTGCTACTTTAAGTAGTAAGATGGCCTCCTATCTATATCTCTTTTTGGAAAACTTAAAAAAAATGCTGGAAATTAAGTCAGATTTGTTATTCAGTGCATATTATACAAGCATATAAAAGGAAGATAAAGGGAGAATGGAATAATCATTCGGGATCTAGGTGGCAAAAATTAACTTTAGCTTTTCTCTGAGTTAAAGTATTCGCTACTCGGTGCCACTTGGATTTGCTACTCGGATTTGTTTATGCAAATCACTCCTCCGTATTACATACTTGAAACACATTTATATGCCTGACTTATATGAACCCTTACAATGTTTTCTGCTTGCTCATGCTGATTTTAACCAGCATTTCTGAGACTATTCAATATCCAGTAAGAACCTAACTTGGGCCCAAATGAGCAGCCCACTTCATGGGGCTCTCAAATCACCCCCAGCAAGGGGTTCTCCATCCAAGACTGACCTTGTTCACCCTGTAGACCTTCCTTCCAGCCTGGACACACTAGCTATTGTGTTGGCCTCTCTTTCTGCCTTTCCATCTCAGGACTCTGCCTCAGTTTCCTTAACCAGCTTTTCTAGACTGCTGTCTTCCACCTATAAGCAAATCCTTGGGAACCCACTGGTCAAAGTATGTTAGACGAGACCTTCCTTCTAAACTTTTAAACTTCTCACTGGGGAGGTGAGAAAAGAAAATCTAAGGCCTCAGCATTTATTGTCCATGAGAACCCTGGGCAAGTCCCTTCACCTCTCAAACTACTTAGGTCTGGCACATATACAAACCTACGTCATAGAGAATCCCCATTTGTTTTAGCTGCCTCAAAAATCAGAGTTCACATCACTAGAGAGGGGCTCTTAAGGCTATTTTTGAGTATACATCTTTTTTGTAAACATTTTTGAGCAGCCTTTTTGGATGTCTTTATATTTATTAATAAATTGTACACGTGCTGCCATGATTAGCCAATACTAATCAAATACAGTTGTTGCAAGGTTTAACGGATAAAAATGCATACTTCCTCTCATTGTGCTTCACAGAGACTCCATTTCTACAAATGGAAGGTTTGTGGCAACCTTGTAACAAGCAAGTTCATTGGCTCCATTTTCTCAACAGCATTTGTTTACTTCATGTCTTTGTGTCACATTTTGGTAACTCTTGCAACATGCCAAACTTTTCCGTGATTATCTTATTTGTCACAGTGATCTGTGATCAATGAAACGTGCTATTACTGCTATAATTGTTTTGGGGCACCGTGAGCGTGGGGGGTGGTGAGTGTAATGGGTAAGTGTTGGATATGTTCTTACCACTCCACCAGCTGCTCTCCTATCTTTCTCCCTTTACTCAGGCTTCCTTATTCACTAAGACACAAAAAAATTGAAATTAGGCCAATTAATAACCATATAATGGCTCCTAAGTGTTTCAGCACTTGAAACCAAAAGCTAGAAATGATTAAGCTTGGTAAGGAAGGCACCTTATGAAAGCTGAGGTAGGCTGAGGGCTAGGCCTCTTGCAGTAGCTAGCCAAGTTGTGAATGCAAAGAAGAAGTTTGTGAAAGAAAGTAAAAGTGCTACTCTACTAAACACACAATGATAAGAAAGCAAAACAGCCTTATTGCTGATATGGACAAAGCATGAGATCAAACCAGCTACAACAGTCTCTTGAACCAAAGCCAAATTCTCCAGAGCAAGGCTCTCTCTTTAATTCTGTGAAGGCTGAGAGAGGGTGAGGAAGCCGCAGAAGAAAAGTTGGAAGCTAGCAGGCATTGGTTCATGAGATTTAGGGGAAAGACACTATCTCCATAAACACAAAAGTACAAGGTGAGGCAGCAAGTGCTGGTGTTGAAGCTGCAGCAAGTTAGCCTGGAGACAGCTGAGAGGATTCATGAAGGTGGCTACGCTCAACAGATTTGCAAGGGAGATGAGAGTCTTCTACTAGAAGAAGACGCCATCTAGGACTTCCATAGCTGGAGGGAAAAAGTCAGTGCCTGGCTCCAAAGCTTCAAAGGACAAGGTGATTCTCTTGTTAGGGGCTGTTGCAGCTGGTGGCTTGAAGTGGAAACCAGTGCTCACTGACCCTTCTGAGAATCCTGGGGCCCTAAGAATCTACTCTGCCGGTGCTCTATCAATGGAGGATATCAATGCCTGGAAGACAGCACATCTGTTTACAACATGGTTTACTGAATATTTTAAACCCTCCTGTTGGGACCTACTGCTCAGAAAAACAGATTCCTTTCAAAATATTTCTGTTCACTGACAATGCATCTGGTCACCTGAGAGCCCTGATGGAGATGTACGAGATGGATGTGGTTTTCTCGCCTGCTAATGCAACATCCATCCTGCAGTCCGTGGGTCAAGGAGTTATTCTGACTTTCAAGTCTCGTTATTTAAGAAATACATTTCATAACGCTATAGCTGCCATAGATAGCAATTCCTCTCCTGGGTCTGGACAAAGAAAATTGAAAGCCTCCTGGAAAGGATTCACCATATTCTAGATGCCATGGAGAACATTTATGATTTATGAGAAGAGGTCAAAATATCAATATGAATAGGAGTTTGGAAGAAGTGGATTCTAACCCTCATGGGTGACTTTGAAGGGTTCAAGACTTCAGTGGAGGGAATAACTGCAGACATGGTAGAAACAGCAAGAGAACTAGAATTACAGGTGGAGCCTGAAGATGTAGCTGTATTCGTGCAATCGCATAATAAAACCTGAACAGATGAGGAGTGCCTTTTCACGGATGAGCAAAGAAAGTTGTTTCTTGAGATGGAATCTACTTCTGGTGAAGATATTGTGAAGATTGTTGAAATGACAGAAAGGATTTAGAATATACCATAAACTTAGTTTGTAAAGCAGCAGCAGGTATGAGAGGATTGACTCCAATTTTGAAAGAAATTCTACTGTGGGTTAAATGCTATCAAACAGCATCACATGTTACAGAGAAACTGTTCTTGAAAGCAGGAGTCAATCAATGTGGCAAACTTAATTTTTGTCTTCTTCTATTATCATTGAGAGAGCATGCAAGCAGGGGAGAGGGGCAGAGGGAGAGAGAAACTTAAGCAGGCTCCACTCCTAGTGTGGAACCTGATGCAGTACTTGATCCCATGATCCTGGGATCATGACCTGAGCCCAAATCAAGAGTCAAATGCTCAACTGACTGAACCACCCGGGCACCCCCATTGTTGACTTATTTTAAGAAGCTGCTACCGCCACCCAACCTTCAGCAACCACCACCCTGACCAGTCAGCAGCCGTCAGCATCAAGGCAAGACCCTTGACCAAACAAAAAAATTATGACTCACTGAAAACTCTAATTGTTAGCATCCTTTAGCAATAATATTTTTGAATTAAGGCATATACAATGGTTTTTTAGAGATCATTGTATTTCACACTGAATAGTCTATAATATAATGTAAACCTAACTCTTATATGCACTGGGAGACCAAACAATTCACTTGCCTTCCTTTATTGCAGTACTTGCTTTCCTGCCGTGGTCTGGAACAGCACCTGCAATGTCTCTGAGGTATAGCTGGACTTCAAACAGTCTTCTTGAGAGTGCTGAATCTTTGGATTAATGTTTTTTAGATTCTTGACAACTTGAACCTTGGGTTATCTTTTTGTTCAATCTGATGAAAATGAACATTAGTGATTTTCACTTCATAGTGGAGTTGAGGAAGACTTTGTACAAGTACATCCTCTGCCATTTTTTTGTTTGTTTGTTTGTTTGCTTGCTTGTACTCACACTGTTGTAGCACATTGTTTCTGAGCTGCAGCTACTCTACAGGAACTTTCTATGGCACTGGGCCATTTTATATGTAAGTTTATTTGAAACTATATTTTACAGACACACACACATGCACACACACACACCCCCCAATCATATCGTAATATCAGAATAAATCAGTACAGATCCACTGTCTAAGAAACACCTTGTTACCAACTAATATTGGGACCAGGGGAGCAAATCAGTGAAAACCTAGTGTTCCATATGACTAAACATTCATTCTTTCCTATCTTTTAAGATAAAAAGTAAATATAGATAGGTGCTCTAATATTTCCTCCCTGTACCTAATGGATCACATTGTGCACCCACTTTGGAACCACTGTACTGTGCTAGACTTACAATGGTGGGTGTCTGTAATTTCTTTTAATGAGATATTCGTGAATATGGTATATATTATTGTATTCAAAAGTTACCTTTTAGTTGCGTTTCATTCTTTTTAACTTATTTCAAAGCTCTTCCTAGGTTTCTTTCAATGACCTTAGGTCAAAAATGACAGAACTTGATCTAATCACTTAACATTTACTGTTTTTGACTCATTGGTGGGCAGGGAACTGGACTGGATCTTCTCTTGAGGCATCTTGAGGATCTAAGCTCCCCAACTGTCCAACCTTTATCATTGTTCTTTTACCATAGTATCAGAAACTCCGTGCTACACAAGTCATTTTCTGCAGCTTCCCACTGTCTCCAGACAAAGCCCACAGTCTTCAGCTTGGCATGGAAGACCTTCAGGATCTGGCCCCTGCTAGGCTCTGCAGGCTACATCCCATTTCGCCATATCTCATACAGCATATCCTGGTTGCTGCCCTGTGAAATCATGTCTCATATCCTCATCTTGGCATGCATTTCCATGCCTCTCTGCTTTTGTCTATGCTAATTTATCTGCCTCAAATGTCTTTCTCATTCCTACTAACTTCTCTTTGAAGGCCTGGTTTTCAGTGAAGCTCTTCCTTATTTCCTTGGTACAAGGAAGTCACTCCCTTTTAGTGAACAAAGCACAATATATCTATCCCACTAAAGTGTATTCGTTAGTTCAAACATCTCCTCTTCTTTTCCAGGTTGCCAGTTCTTTGAGGGTAACAACCACGTTCTTTCCACCTTTGTAACTCCAGTGTTCAGCACAGGACTAGCTTTTACACTCAGTAAAATGTTGAGGAAATAAATAAATGAGTATCATATGAATGAACGAAAAAATGATAAAGGCAAAAAAAATGAATATAGTTATTTCAATTAGCCCAAAGGAAAGGATAGATATGGGTTGAGAGAAGAGAAACTTAGAGGCCTGGTTAGTAAGAGTAGGGTTCAGTTACCACATCTTTAATTGTGCACCTACTATGTACTAGACAGACACAGTGCTGGGTAGTATTTACTTATTCGTTTTCTTCTTTACTTATGGAAACTGCAGGAGGGCAGTGCCTGTGATTTCTACTTTATTTCCCATTGCATGCTAAGAGTTAAATAATGAACAATAAATGAGACACAATCTCCATGTCTGAGGAGCTCAGATTCTGGAACGACCATCATCTGACTTTAAAAACAAAAAACAAAAACGTTGTATCTGGAAGTAAAGCTGTATGGGATAAAACTGGGTGCTGCCTGCCAGGTCAGGCCAGCATGAGCATGACCTACAAACATTCCCACAGCTAGAACCGCGCACCAGGCTCTGCCCAAGCAACCTAAATTTTGTTCTTCCATTTGGACTTGGGGTCAGTCCAGACTCTACCAGAGGCTGCCAGATCACTTGCTGGGTATATGGAATAATCATCCCAGGGAAGTCCTCCAGTTAATTCAGAAAAAGCGTCTTCTCTTAGACTACTTTGTATATGTCTGGGGAGAGAGAAGGAGAAACCCCCAATCTTCTTCGGGTTCACAGAAGTTTAATTTTGAAGCCAGAAGGGTCCTTGCTGTGACTGGATCCAAGCCCCTCATGGATAGGTGTGGTGTGTGACGCATGGAGCTGGGCAGGGACCCTCTCTATCAGACATCAAGGCTGGGACACCCACCGGCAGGTCTGCTACCATACCCTGACACCACCTGGGGGCACCTGGTGACAAGATGGTCTCACAACTACTAGTGTCCCCTGAGCGCCCAGACTGTACCTCCAGCAGAGCCTAGAAGCCACCCTTCCGTGGCCTCTACCTTCATGTGGCTGATGAGTCCTTCAGATTCTCAGGAGGCATGAGCTTCCACACTGCAGCTCAGATCACCTGAGCCTGCAGGCAACCTGAGTGCTGAGTGCTAATGCTTTGTGCTGAGTCCTCTCCCACAGGAACCCTCTGGAATATTTTTCTGCTGTCTGATGAAGGTGCACACAAAGGTAGAGCCTTTGACAATTCATAACACTGTATATCAGAGAAATGAACCCACTGGCTGGCAAAGGAGAAACGGCTAGCCAGTAGGGATCATTTGGAGGGGCAAGTCTCCTGCCTGGGATGTTGCTTAGAAAGAGTGGAGACATGGATGTGGAAGGTATGGGACATGTCCAAAAAGCCTGTTCTCTGTTCTATGTATTCAGAAGCCTGTTTCTAAAAATTCTCAGGAGATGGTTTGTGCTGTTAGAAAAACCTGAGGCACCTCTGCTCAAGTGTGACTCTGAATATGGCCTCTCGGTGTACGAGTCCATTCAGGGACTGTGCATCCTGTCTTGCTGTCAGAGCACAGGACAGGTCCTGCTTCCGCCTGGAAAAGGAAGACTTCTCTTGTTTCACCCAGAAAGCAGAGACAGGGATGGACCACAATTAGACCCACTTCTAGGTTGGGGACAATGCTGGGCAGAGATGCAGAAAGGGGTGTGCAGAAAGCCCACCCAGCAGGCTGAGTCTGAGGTGTGGAGCAACTGACAGGTGGTGTGTAAATGCAACAGACATTCAAGGGACGGAGGAAAAGGATCTGACAGGGGCACAGCCATAATGAGGTGGCTCCCAGGGGTGGCTGGATGTGGATGTCCCGTGTGTTACCAGGCGATACTGCCCAGGTTCCTGAGCAGAGTGGGGATGGAGCTTCAGGCCAAGATGTGGTAAGGGTGGGAGCCTGGCAAGAGAAGGCAAGGCTTGAGTCCTTGGATGGCAGGGGTCCCGGGATGCTTGTCTCAGGAACTGGGGCACAAAAAGTGAGGTTAGGATTCTGGGACAGGACAGAAACCCATTTCTCAGGGCTAGTAAGTCAAGGGTCACACAGTGGAGCCGTTGAAGGACTGGAGACAGAGCAGCTGGGGCTGCCCTAATAAGCCTTCTCTTCGAATTGGGCTAGAGGCCTGCAGGTTGGATCCACAGGGCCCTTTAGGGGTGGGAGGGGAGGCAGAAGCAGGGGAGGCAAGCAGGCACAGCTCTCTCTTCTGCCAGAGAGCACTGTCCAGAGATAGAAGCCTCTCTCCACATCACGGCCCATCACGGCCCCTCACTGCGGGACTCACTTACATGCAACTTTTCATGCCTCCAGCACAGACTAGAGGGCTGGTCAGACTCACTGCAGAGGTATTTGGTAAGTCCTGACCCTAAGAACTCCATTGAAGCCAGTCTTAGAAATGGGATGCATGGCTTTCTGATATTTTTACTTCTTAATGCTCGAAATTTATCAGGGTTGCCTAAGTCCCTGATTTATAAACACTGGAATTACTGTCTGGGAGAGCCCTCACTTAGGACCCAGGAGCGTCTTGCTCCTACCTTGCTGAGCCAAGAGCTTTCTCTGACTGCAGCATTTCCTCTTCTACCACGAAGAGCTGAAGATCTCAAGGTCCATTCACCTCTGCCTGCCGTGGTGCTACGGCATTTGCATCAATTCTATGACTACACTAATACGCTTCTGGCTAAGATCCTCATTTTTCCTCCCAGTTTTCATAGTGACACTAAAACCCATGCAGATGCTAATGTCCTTGCTAAAGCTGATGCTCACTCTTGCCATTAGTGGACAAGGGCCACTAACACTTTTTGAATGCATACTGCCCTGACACATAAGTGTTTTACATCTCATTTAGTCCTCAGACATCCCCATGAGGTATGGATTATTATCCTCATATGACAGATGGAAAAAGTGAGGCACAGAGTGAGGCTTGTTCAAGGTCACAACAGCTAGCGAAGGGTGTGTCTCTGAGGCTGGTGCTCTGAAGCACACAGACCTCCTGCACACCAGCTTTACATCATGCTGTACAGACTGGATCGAAAGTCAGGAGCGGCCGGGGCTGTAGAATTGTTGCAGCATCATGCTGCACAGATTTCCGACGGAAGATGGTGAGATGGGAACATAAAGGACCAGGCAGGGAATGGATGTTCAGCACACAGGCTCCAGGGGGATTCGGCTAGGCCTCCTGCTGGCCCTGTCACTTAGGAGCCCTGTGTCTTTGGCCAGGCCACTCAATTCTCTGTGCCTCCATTCCCCATCTGTAAAAGAAGGGTGATGAAGTCCCTGTATCATCCGGTTTGGGAGATGTAAAGGTGTTACTACTTAGGAAACGTACAAAGCATTTCCAACAATGCTGACACACACAACATCCTTGGGAGACATTAGGTTGTCATCATTGAATGTGCGCTACATGCCAGTTTTCAGGTGTTTTATCTTATTTAAACTCCCAATCAACCTGTAGGGTGGGATGGGTAGCCCCACATTACGGATGAGGAAATGGAGGTTGTTGGCTCTCATCTGCCCGAGGACTGGAACTCGGGCCCTCTCCCCACAGACCCTGAGAAGTTCTCGCTTCAGCACAGCATCCTCTGCTAATGCCTCCTGTGATGGACAGCTAGGCACAAGCACAAGCCTCGAAGCAAACAGAGATCGTAATTCGGTTCCGAAATCAATAAAGGGATGATCAAGTGGCAGAGGAGGAGTTGTTAGCTGCTCATCAGGATGATGTGAGAAGTTGCTGCCTGCATCCTGAATTAAATTCACCTCGTTGCTTTATCATCATAAACATTCATTTCAATGTGGGGAGGGACTTTTTAAAAACCAACATGAATAATATATAACGGCTAACATTTTGGAGGAAGCAGGATCTTTACCTTCTTCCATCTTCCGTCAGGGTAATTTATCATTGTCTTTCTCCCTGCCCCCCTCTTCTTAAACTGATGGGGTAGCCTGTCAGCTCAGCTTGTTCTGAAACGCAGGAGTATAATTCAATAATAAATTCACTCAGAAGCCAGCTGTCAGGAAGCTGGTGTTTATTTGAGCTCCATTAGATGGTCTCTACCGCTCAGCCTCTCTGAGGGCTGGCTGAGGGCTGTCGAAGGCCTGGGGCTGGGGGATGTGGGTGGGGGGCACGCAAGTGCTCTTCTGTAACTACACAGACACTGATCCTTGCATGTGGCTTTATGTCTGCAGCGCACTGAGAAACGATTATGGTGCAGATAGGATCGTTTTTCCCTCCTTTCCATTATTTTTTTTCCTCTCTTAGAAACCCTGGCTTTCAAAATTCTTGGAAATTTTGTGTCTTTTTTTTTTAATGTTTCTTTATTTTGACAGAGAGAGAGAGAGAGAGAGAGAGAGAGAGAGAGAGAGAGAGAGAGAGAGATGGAGAGAGAAAGCGAGAATGAGAGAGAGAGAGAGAGATGGAGAGAGAGAGAGAGAATATCCCATGCAGGTTTTGCACTGTCAGCACAGGGTCCAATATGAGACTAGAATTTGTGAATGGGTGAGATCATGACCTGAGCTGAAATCAGAGTTGGATGCTTAACCAACTGAGCCACCCAGGTACCCTGAAGCACTGTGTCTTTATAAAGGATCTGAAGGGAATTCCGACGACTTACATGGCATCAAGGTTATTTCATTTCTCTCTATAGCCAGTTTTAAGTCCTGAGTTAGTTCTGGTGAGCGAATAGGTTCTGCCCCAAACCGCCAGTCTCGCCGCATAGTCCCCTATGTTCTTCCCTCTCCCTACACGCCCCCTCTGCACTCCAGAATCATATACCCCAGACTTCCAAAGACCATCTTGATTTCAAATGTTAGAGCATGTCTCTTGACTTTGGATTTGGAAAACAGTATCACCATTATTATGCTCCAGCCACATTAAAATTCTCTCAATTCTCTGATTATCCCGGAAAGTCATGCTGGTTCCTCAGTCTAGAATGCATTTTTAAGTCTTGTTCAACTGAAACCAACACTAAGCAATGCAGTTTATTCCATAGCATGCGTGCACATGTGCATATACGGACAACCACGTTTTATGCAATACATATCCTTTTCACGGTGTTGTGCTGATACTTTCCATTCCATTGTACCCCATTTCCGCTTAAATTTACTTCTTTTTAAAAAATAGTTCCAACTCACTACATTGATTTCAGGATGCACTAATGGGTTGTTGTGAACTGAAGTGGGATAAATAATGTTTTAATGGCCAACCATCCTCACTAAAATCTTTGTCTCAGGCCAAAGGCCACTTCCTGCTGGAAGTCTTCATTCATTAGTTCACCTGTTGGTTGGCTCATTCATTCCCAGATGCAGCCCTGAGGTGTGCGGTGGGAGTGAGGGCCAAGCTTTTGAACTCTGTCTCTACTTCTCCTCAGGCACTTGGCACTAATGGACTTGCTGATTCACTCTGCAATCCATGTGGTTTAGTCTGTGCCAACCTCTCCGCTTGGCACTCGGGGCTCAACCACTAACAGAGTATGGGACACATGAGAAGCCCTCAAGGTAAGAAGGTATAGATGTGAATCTTTTTCTTTCAGGCCTGCACAGAGCAGTATTTACCAAACAGAGCATATTGTGTAGCACCTCTGTTTGTCCTCTCTCCGTAGGGTCTGACCCTCTCCATAGTACATGACCTGTGCCTCCTTTGGGATCAATGATCTTGTCACCCATCCCTCTTTTTGAGTCCCCTGACTCCTCAAGTCTTTTCTGCTTGGGCTCAGTGTGTCCCACTGACTTTCACAGCGACCTGCCCATACCTAGCTTTCTTGCCTGAGTGAGCTGATAAGCTATGAGACTTAGAGGGGCCCAGAAAGACTTAACAACATCACATTTCTCTCATCAATAAAGCGTTCTCAAACACACTCTGAACTGATATTCAAATAACACAGGGGTGGTTCTTTTGTCAGAACCTCTTCCTATAATCCACTAACCTGTCCTGCATTGGCAATCCACAACTATTCGTTGGAGGGATCTGTCTGCCCTTTGTCCAGCCCATCCTCCCCAAGAGGAGATGTATCTAAAGTTGTGTCAGGGGGACAGAGCTGCCTTGAGTGTTCTCTGAGGAAGAAACATCTCATGCTTCCCTCCCTTTCCCAACCATCTGGTTCTAAGCTCCACATTCTGGGTCCTGTTACCTGTCCTCCTTCTATGGATGGTCAGCTGGGGATCTGTCTTCCACCTGCAGACCTGAGTGCCCCTTCCTTCCCACACAGAAGGCACCCTACACTTTATTTTCCCCATGACTCCTGGTGAGGGGTTCCACTGAACAGACAGGGTGCAGGCCTCCAGGCTGGGAAAGAGAGATGGTCTTCAAGCCATCTAATCTGGTGATGGTGGCTCTCCTGTCTGCTCTGTCCCTTCCTACTTTAGACCTGCATCAGATCAGCCAAAGTCATTCACATCCCTACTGCTTATGTGGAGTTGAGGACAACAGGGGCAGGTCAGGTAGAGTACTGTATTCATTAAGCCTGCATGAAACAATTGCTCTGGGCCAGGCACCATGAGGGACTCTGGGGACACAGAGGAGCCAGGAGGCGGCGGGGGGCGCTTCTTTACTCCCAAGTCCTCCTGGCAGTCCTTCTGCTTCAGTCCTGAGTCAAGCCTGTGCTCTCCTCCAAGGAGTCCTGCCCAGCCTAGAGCCTACTCCGCTTGGCTGGGACCCTCACATGCTGAAGCGCTGCTGCCTGTCCTCCACTGGGGGGGACCTCTGCCCTGGGGCCTCTGGCACCAGCAGGGTGCTTGCTGCCCAGAAGCACAAGGACCCACCCCCCTCCGTGTAAATCCTGGTATCAGCCGTGCCTCTGGAGAACCTCCTGCTTTTTCATCAAAGCCATGGGGTCAGGCCTCTGAAGAAAGGCCTTCCGGGGAGAGCCCTGGGCACTGTAGACGGGCTTGCTTGCTTCCCCCACAAAGAGGCGCTCCAGTCAGTCCAACCTGGCCTTGAGTCCTCTCCCTCCCTGGGCACCAGCCGGCTCCCACGTGGGGCTCCCTGCCCCTGGATGGGAGGCTGTGGCATGAAGGAACGGCATCTCCAGGGCTGCCTGTGGTTGCTGGGCTCAGCAACGCTGTCAGTCTCTGGATGACAGTCCGCATAGTGAAGCCCGTTCCACAGACTCGCACGCAGAATGCACCATGCCACAGCATACGGGGTGCAGGAGAATGTGAGGTTTCTGTCAAGTGCGGGCCTGGTTACTGCTGCACATAGTCACAGAGTTGGGGCTGCCTGCCTATCAAAACCCTCCTCTCCGCAGAAGTGCCACTGGATTCCTCCCTAACAAGGACCCCAGCCAACAGTGGGCTGGCAGACGGCTGCCTTTTCTCTTCCTCAAATAAGGATCCAACACCTTGTTCCTCTCTCCGTGGCCGCTGGATTTCCCTAGAGGGCAGGTCACTGTCAGGTTGTACTTCCAGCTAAGAAAGTGCAGCTGGCAGCTCTTTTTAACACCATCACCACCACCACTGTCACCGTCGTGGTCATCGTCATCGTCATCAAATTAGCAGGCATTTTTTTGTGTGGCCATTATTAGGTTACAACTGTATGTACTTTTTTTTTTAAATGCAATCCTCATGGCAACTCTGCAAAGTAGACGTTATTATCCCACTCTTACAGATGAAGAAACTGGAGCTCAGGGAGGTTAAGGAATTTGCCCAAGGTCACACAGTTAGAAAGAGGATGCAACAGACTTTAAACCCAGTTGTCTAACTCCGAAGCTTGTGTTACTTTCACCAGGCCATGCTGCTGCCACAAAAGCTACCATTTACTGCCTACCTCAGTACCATGTTCTGTGCCAGGTACTTTATTTCAGTTAACCCTTTCAATGGGGTTCCTGAGATAGTCACTGTTATTGCCAACTTCTAATTGGAGGCCTGTGCACAAAGGTTAAATCATTTCCTCTGAGGCCACACAGAGCTGGTGGGAGGGAAAGCCAAGATTCAAACTCTGGGCACTTTCTGTTATGCGACCTTCCTTCATATGAGGGGAAGGAAAGTAAGTAACAACCCAAACTTGGCATCAGATTTCACTTTATCCCAACTATGCACATAAGCACTAAATTGCTGGCCCAGATCAAGATAGTGGAAAACTCTGTGGGCAGTCCCATGAGAAAAGCATCTGATGCCTTATGTTTCCGGGTTTCTGGTTGCTTGGGCTTGTTTTCCATAAGCATCTGTCTGGGGATACTCTGTGGCGATAGACAGCTGTTCCTTCTGAGTCCAGACCAGCGAGGAGCACGGACATAACGATTTGGCAAATTTCAAGAAGAAGGAATTTTTACAGTAACATTCAGAAGCTTCTATTTACCCATTCATTTGTGGAGTGAATCCCATCTTTGAGACCTTGCCCTAAGTATGACAGGTTTGGAGAGATGCATGGTCCCAGCTTTCAAAGCATCTGTGGTTTAACTGCAGGTGACAGATCCATAAACAATGATCTGGGAGCAGCTTCTCCTGCCTCTGCTGCTCATCTGCAGTATGATTTTGAGCAGATGATTTAACCTCCCTGGACTCAGAATCCTCACTACAAAATTAAGTAAAATGGATAATGTATCCATCCATCCTTCCTCTGTTCATCCCTCCCTCTCTTTTTCCTTTCTCCCATTTCTTTATTGTTCAAGGCCAAACGCATGCCTATTTGTTTTGAGCATCTACTGAGCGCTAAAATGAGCAAGATGCAGTCCTGTCCTGGAGGACTCGGTTTAGATGGTTGGCAGACTTTTACATATTGGTTATGTTAAGCCACTTGCCAGGGCCCCTGATCCAGTGGTGGCAGAGGCAGGGTGTGAAACACAAGGCGGCGTGACTCTGGGGCCGATACTCTTCCCTTCTGCCGAGAGGTCCATTTCTCCTGGTACAGGTTTCTCAAGTTCCCTGCTTGACAGACATCTTAATGCGGGTCAGACCCCCTGGAGCAACAGTACTGAGTTCCCCCTGTGGGTCCCGCCGTGATCTGTGGCACATAAGAAGTAGGCTAGGGGAGTCACCAGAACACGTGCAGTGGACATGGTCCCTGCTGGCACCGACCAGGATGGCATGGTAAGGGCACCCCTTAGGCACAACAGCCACGGGCAGCCAAGCGGCCATAGTCCTAATCAGATCCCATAATGGGTTCACTAAAGATAGGCTGAGCAAGGACTATTTCCCGTGGTGGGAATCATATTCAAATCTCTGGTTGATTAAAGGAGCCCACAAGTGCATACACACACAGACACACAGACACACAGACACAGACACAGACACACACACACACACACACACACACACACACACACAATCACACAATTGAATAAAAGAGCAGGAAGCTTCCTACCCAGGGACAAAAGCAGCATTTCGGACCAAGATCAGTGAGTAGGCTTCTCCTTCTCTAGCTCAGCTCCTGGCTCTGTTGCTTGACCAGCCTGTGAATTTGGGAAGGTCATTTGACCTCTGAGGTTCTCAATATTCGGGGCGGCGGGGCGGGGGGGGACGTGTAAGGTGAAAGATTTGTTGGACTAGCAAGTACTTTCATCCCTAACAAGGTTACACCTTGAATGCCTTTACCCACTCCTGTAGTGCCTCTCCTGCTGGCTCAGAGTGCACCCCCACCTCACCTTCCCCCGTCCTGTGCTTGTGGGGAGGGGGCTGAGACACATGCCCTGCACTCCCTGGGGAAGCTCTGAGCCCAGGCTCCTTTCCATCCTGGTAGTGAGGCCTTCTCCTTGCATTCCCAGTTACAGTCTGGGGAGGATAACGCTACCTCCCAGGGTGGTTTCCCAGGATTCCTTCTTAGGTCCCTGCCTCCTCCCCACACACATTCTCCAGGAGCCAACTGCTGTGTGCTCCAGGTCTCGCCTCCTGCTTACTGCTGGCTCCTGGAGCAACAACTCTAACCTCCGTGTGAGCTCCAGAGCTGCTGCTTACAAACCATCCACATCTCTGGGCTGCCCTGCCAAGGTGTGTCCCCTCCTTGCCCTTAGCATGCTCAGGAAGGAGGTCATCATCTTGCTCCCAACCTTGCTGCTACTCTCAAGTCCCCAGCCTGGTGACACACTACCATCCACCTCCCAAGGCCTCTGAGTAAGACGCTCCTTTCTCCTGCATTCCTCAGGCCCAACTGATGACTAAGCCTGCTGATGTCCCCCTTTGTTGTTACTTTTTTAGGTTGATTTATTTATTTTGAGAAAGAGAGACAGAGAGCAGAGGAGGGGCAGAGAGAGAGGAAGAGAGAAGAGAGAATCCCAAGCAGGCTCCACACGGTCAGTACAGGGCCCGATTCAGAGCTCAAATTCATGAACCATGAGGTCATGACTGGAACTGAAATCAAGAGTCGGACGCCGCACAGGCTGAGCCACTCAGGCGCCCCAACGGTTGATCTCCCCCTTGAAACAAACCTCGAGGATGGCCTTCACCCTTCCCACCCTCATTACAACCCCATGTCCCTGCAGGGCAGGCCCTCTCTGGCACGGAAGTCATGGACATAGAAGGGACACGATGTGTAACTGCTGAACTGAACTGTGCTGACTCCTAGAGAAAGCTCTGCATGGAAGAGGCATCTCTACATTGGAAGACATTCAAAAGAAATTATTATTAGTTGCTCCTTTTTGGATCCTATGCCTTGTTCACAGACTCTGGTCTGGGGAGCAGAGAACAGAGAGCTGTCTTTTGCTGGCTCCTGTCCCCTTTTAGGCCCCTGGTCTCTGCACAGCTGTTCCCTCCCCCTGGAACACCCTTCCCTCCCTGGGGGAGAGAACCATTTCTCATCTTTAAGACTCAGTTCTTAAGTCAATGGTTCTCCCCCACCCAGGAGTACCTCCTCAGTGTTCCCAGAGTACCCTGGGGGCATATTTCTTTCTGGCCTATCACACCGGGGCTCTATTTGTCCCCTTAGTGGATTGAGAGTGGCCAATGAGCAGGGACTGTGCTGTGTTCACCTCTGTGATTCCAGCGCAGGACCTGGCACAGAGTGGACCTCAGTGAAAAGCTGTCCAGTGGGGGACACAACTGAACACTTATGGAAGAATGCACGGGCAGATGGCCTGGGATGCCAGTGGGGGCGCCCCCACTTCCACAGTCTTCTGGGCGTCAGCTCTGAGGTTGAACAGTGTTAAAGTGTTTCCGCTCGTCTGGAGACTGCAGAATCAGTAATAGCTGACTGCAAAGAGGGTATTGATCCAAGACTCCCCTTGGACCTTTGATTTCTCACTCTCTCCATCTATCACCCAGCGGGAACAACAAAACTTTGCTCATTAAGATTCCAAATGCCTGGGATAGCAGTTTTCTAACTGTGGGTACCTGAGGCTGTTTCTCTGCTTCCCCTGACATTCCATCAAGAACCCTTCTGGCCTCCTCCCATCCCCCACCTGCCCCAAATGTGGCCCTTGAGGTGATTCAGTTCTCCTGCGGACAGCCATGGCTGGAGCTGGGGCCCAGTGGACTCACCCTCCATCAAAGGGGTTCTCCCCGGGAATGATGTGTGTGCTGTCCCTGCCCACAAGGAACCTGATGCGGTCGTAGAAGGAGTGCAGGTTCTGCTGGGACACAGGGGGCTGTGTCTCCTGGATGATGTCCAGAGGGTCGGGGGAGCCCAGGCACAGCGGGTTGACGTGACAGAGGGGCTGGAGGCAGCAGTCGGGGTCCATGCAGTCCATCAAGCCATCTGCGGGGAAGACAGAGCAGGAGGTTGATAGGCTATGTCCCGCCAGCCACACTTGTCCACAGAGTCTCATTTGCTTCTCTGTTTGCCACTTGCTGGAAAACTTTGAGTGCCTGACATAAGTCAGGGCCTTTGCTGGGGACCAAGGAGATCTGGGCGCCTATCCCACTAGTCTAGCACTAGAGACAGTCAAGCAAGTGTACCATGTAATGTGTGTTTCTTTTTGTTGTTGTTTTAAATTCGAAGGAATTCTATGAGGGCCCGGAGGTGAGAGAACATATTGAACGTCTGAGCTGCTGAACTCGGCTCAGAAGGTGAGGGGCGAGCACAGAAGAGACCGCTGATGTGGGCAGAAGCAGAGGTGTCGGGGACTCGGGCCAGCTTAGGCAGCCTGCATGTCACCCCCAGCGACGGTGGGAGCTACTGGAAGGTTGAAAGCAGGGGTGACATCATCTGATCTGCATTGTTGGAAGAACCATCCCTGTAACAGGGAGACGGGACTGCAGTTGACCTAGAGTGGAAGCCGGGAGCTCCAGAGTGGCGGGGGGCATCTCTGAGGTTGCACAGCGCAGAGAGTGGTTGCTGAGACCAGAGCATAACAGCAGAGGTGGAAAGAAGTGGATAGTTTTGAGAGATATTTAAGAGTTTGCTTAAACTAACTAGCTTTGGGGGCGAGGAAGAGGCGCTGCGTTCCCAGCATCTCTGCCAGGTGCCATGTAAATACGGGGAGATGCAGCGCTGCTTTCTCCGAAAGCATTTGCCTTTGGGCTTCAAATCTCTGGCCAAGGTGCCATTAGCAGGAAATTGCCTTTGCTACATGCATGGATTTTTCAGGAGTGGAAATTATATTACAGCTTCCAGGTTCCCAAAGTACAAAGAAAGAAATTCTATCAGATAACAGATTTTTGGTCACATACAGATTTTTGGTCACATTAGTGCTTTGACAGGCACCCAACAGCATAGCTTACAACAGATAACAAACCCAGGGATTAGAGGACACTGCCCCAACTCAGGGACAGGGAAACTCTGGGGTTACAGCCTGTGCTTTGTGGGCAGAAAACAGTCTAAGGACATGTGCTCCTCTGGGTTCAAATTCTGCCTCTCGTGCTTTATTAGCTGTGTGACTTTGGGCAAGCTTCCCCACCACTCTGGTTACCTCTGTTATATCCCCAGCACTTAGTACAAGTATTTAAACATTACTATTAAATGAATGAGAACTGAATGGATGAACAAATGAATTGGGATGAAACCAAACGACAGTCCATAAAAGCCAGGAAATCACCAACTTCATTCAATCCAATGAAATAGTGTGGTATGGTGGGAGGATCATGAGGCTGAGGCTCAAGTTCAAGTCCCAGACTTGCCCCTAAGAATGCCCCTGGACTCTCTGGGCCCCAGTCTCCTCATCACTGATGTACTCCCTCGCTTCTGTCTCCCTGGGTTTACAACAGAGGTGCCGCCCAGGAGAGCGCTGCATCTGCGCTGGCCAGTGCCCCACCCCCCCCACACAGCACCCTGAGGCCCCTTCCCAGCCTCAGAGGTGCTGCAGCCTCTGGCAAGCTACTTGACCTCCATGAAATCCATTTTTTTCCCTCAGTCAATTAGGGACAAAAATCCCTGTCCTTCTCGTCCACTTCTGCCTG
Organism: Suricata suricatta; assembly: GCF_006229205.1. NCBI lineage: Eukaryota > Metazoa > Chordata > Mammalia > Carnivora > Herpestidae > Suricata > Suricata suricatta. The sequence goes on from NC_043710.1 coordinate 59,690,837, forward strand.
GTATCCAAGACTTTCTAACTTCCTTGAGGGCAGCACAGTGTAAAGTGCCTGGATTCCAGGGCCCAGACTGCCTGGGGCCAAATCTTGGCTCTGAAACGTCCTAGGTGGCTGTGGGCAAGTTACTTAAACTCTCTGGGCTCTGTTTCCCACATGTCTCATAAGGGGATTATAAAAGTGCCACATAAGTATTCGTTATGTAAATAAAAAACATAGTATATGTCCTCAAATCTAGCAAAGTAGCCCATATACAGTAAGTCCTTACTAAGGGCCAGTTCCCCTTCCTGTCCCCAAGTCTATGACATGGCTCAGCAAAGTGAAGGGCCACCTGTCCTCTGTCTGCTCACTGGCCAGATTCATCCTGAGATGTGGAGGCGAGGGCTTACCCAACCCTGGCGCTGTCCTGGGTCCTAACTTGTGGCTCCCATCCCGGCTCCCAGATACACCCACCAACTGCCTCGCAAAGCACCTGTCTTCCCTTGCATCTCCTCCATCACACATTCCCGTGCTGGCCCTGTCAGACATTGCTTAAACACATAATTACAGCCCAAGCTGAGGGTTATTTGCATTCTGCTATTGATGTTAGCATGACAGATTCAGCTGCTGTGTCCGTAACTCTGCAGCAAGGCTCCATTATTCAATCCCAGTGAGCAGGGATGCTGACCATTAAATCAGCCAGCACAATTGAAGGGCTGTGAAAAGTCATGGCTAATTTGAAATTTTATTAGCTATTGCCTGCTCTTGTTTACCACTGAAAGCAGACCCTGGAAGCCAGTCTTTTACCTCTTTATAAACACTCTACTCTGTGGCACTCTGGAAGGACTGCTTTCTGTTCTCTCTAGTCCTGGGGGAAGGTTAGCCGGGAATTACTGTTCCTATTATTTGTATTCTATTAAATTATGATGATCACAGGCATTGCACTAAATGCTTGGCAATGAATGCTTTCAAGGGACGTGTCGTCCAGCTCTGTGAAGTGGCCACTGTCATCACCATCACCCTCATTTTACAAAGAAGGAAGCAATTGGAGACTCAGAGCAGTAGAGTGAGTTGGTCAAGGTCACATGGTCAGAGAAGCTGACCTGGAATTTGACCCCGGTTCTTTCTGAGCTATGAAAGGTTGAGACTTCCGAGAACTATTCTTTCTTAAGTGGAAAACATGAATTTACGAGTCTTGCTGAAATGGCACTTCCAGCTCCCTGGGTGACCTCAGTCAGCACTCACCCCCCTACTCTGCAACTTTGATTTTCTCGGTCTCCTGCTCCAGGCATGGAGCTCCCAGAGATGAGGGCCACCAGATTCTCTTCGGGAGCCCTGTGCCTCCTGCACTAGTGTCCCCCTTCATCCTTGCGTCTGGCATCCCCACGCTCCCTTTTCCTTTCCCTTTTGAAAGCAAGTTCAGCAATGCATTTTAAAAACAGTCATTTCTTATGATGATGATGATGAGAGGGTCTTTGCGATGATCCAGGTATCCATTCTGCTGGAAATGAAGGTCTCAAGGGCTCTGAGCTTCACTGGGCCCATGTGTAACAGGCACAGTCAGACCCACCTATGTCGCAGATGCTGAGGGGACTGGGTGAGACCATGGGTGTGAGGCACTTAGCATGCTGAATAGCACCTAAGTCCGTGCTTGCGAAGTCAGAGTCACTGACTCCTTGGCTGTGGCCTCCTTGGACAGGCAGCCCCGTACCAGGCTGCTCCCGTACCAGGCTGCCCTGGCTGCCAGCTCCATTGCATGTTTTAGGGAAGCCCTTTCTGGCTGCAGTCTGGCTTTGAAGAACTGAAGGAGACAAAGACAGCCTAGGAGACACACCTTCAAGTTGGGGACTAGAGACCCACGGGACTGGAAGACTGGGGTTCTGTGAAACGGAGCCAGAGCGCACGGCAAGGCTCTCGTGAGGGACCTGGGGCTGTGGGATTGCTCACTGTGTGCTTCACAGGATGGAGAGACAATGCGGGGGCCCAGGATTCTGTCTCCTGACGCCTCCTATGTGGACGCTCTCTAACTCCTCACTTGGCAAATATTTGCAGAGTAGTAAATGTGCGCTAAACCTTTGCTAACAGAGATGATCATCTTGTTAAAAGAAGCACCTATTTCAAAAATGACTGGTGCCCACAAAATTCTTATCAAAGGCTCAGTTTACAAGGTGAGTTTTCGTGCAAATCCCTCTATTTTCTTTTTCTTTTTTTTTTTTTAAGTTTATTGGAGAGTGAGTGAGAGAGAGAACATGTGTGAGGGAAGAGGGGAAGGGAGAGAGAGAGGGATAGAGAGAATCCCAAGTAGGCCCTGTATTGTCACTGTGGAGCACCGACGCAGGGCTCGATTCCACAAACAGAACTGTGAGATCATGACCTGAGACAAAATCAAGAGTTGGACCCTTAACTGACTGAGCCCCCCAGGCCCCCTCCCCTCCTCTGTTTTCAAATGCAGCATATGACAGCCTGATACAGGGCATGCGGCTCCCTGCGGAGCGAGAGACCTCTACACTTTTGTTCTCCTAGGCATAGAAGACAGAGTTTAGAAGAGTCGTGTTAAGAGGAAAAAGCATGCTTTGGGGACAGCAGAGTAAATCTGGGGGTAGACTAGAGGTACATCAATGTATAGTTTTCATGATTCTCTGGTCTGGCTAGTTTGGAAATGTTTACATTTTCCAAGGGCTTCATATCTCATTTAACTGTATATTATACATAAGCTGGCTGATGTCCATGTTTCATGTGTATGCTGTTCCCATTGAGAGGACCTTATTATGGCAAACAGAAAAAAAAACCCAAGAAAATAGACTATTTTTTGTAATATAGAGGATTTTTCTCTGATTCCTTAAAATTTTCAATAAAACCCTCTCCAAGAACACTGTTTCCCCAGAAATATCTTTTTTCCCTCCTCTCTCTGCATACATGGTGAAAGTAAAGGGGGCAGAAGGAAAGGTTGGAGGCCATGCAGGCGCCTGGAGGCTGGAGGGCAGCAATGCCTCAGGAGGGAGTGGAGGGCAAAGGAAAGGGACAAGGAAGTGTCCAGAAAAAAAGAATAGAGATTAAAAAGAAAGATATAAAAAAAGGAAGGGAGGGAAGGAGGGGAAAAAACAGGAAAAAATATGCAGGTCTCTGGGGGTACTAAATGAACATCCCAAAGCAGTTCAAGTACACGTGACCTTAAACTTGAAGCCTTCCAGGGCTGAAAAGCTGCATGGTGCACTGAGTGCTTGTTGGCATTTGCTAACATTTCCATCTAAGTGCTACCCATTTGAAGATGAAGGCCATGCCTTTTCCTCTACCCCCTCCTCTGTGCCTGCCCTGCTGGCAGGTGTCAAGTGACCTTGAGAACTGGGGAGTGGGGAATATGAGAGAAAAAATAATCCAGGCTAGGAGCCCGAATGGCCAGTTCCTTCCCTGTCTCTATCACTTTCTGGTGGTCAGACACCTTTGGCTCTTCCCTTCCTACCTCTGAAATGTCATGTATTCATATGGAACCAGGATAATTACTTCTAGCAGTCCCTCAGCATTGATGACGGTTTCCCAGGTTGTGAAGAGTGAGTCACTCACTGAAGTTTTGGTGTCCTCCCCATGCCCGTGGCTGTTCCCAGGAGTCCCCACTGCACACAGGTGCTGCGGCATCGGGCTGGGGGAAGTCCTCTGCCATCAGCCATCAGTCACCATCCTGAGTAGCAGTGGCTTTCTGCTTGTCTTGTGACCATGACTGCTGCCAGTGAGTGGTGGGCCCTTGGGCGACTCATCCCCCCCATCTGAGGTCAGTGTCCTCCTCGGTCAGGCATAAAGTAGACGGGACAGCCTCTGGGGTCTAACCTGCAGGACACCCACCTCCTGGCCTTTTCAAGCAGCAGGCCTATCACTCTGGAGGGCCAGCTTACAGAAACTTCCACAGAAAGTGAAAGGTGTGTCTGAGGGTCCTTTTGAAGTTGGTGGCTCAGCTAGCCTTATCTTTCCAGTGAGGACCATGGGGCTCAGGTTAAGTGAGTTACTCAACATCATACTGCTAGTGACGTGTGGCAGAGCTTGGAATTGGGTTTCTTATCTTTCTCCAAACCAGCTGTTCGGCACTATCCTAGAGTCTACGTCTTCATCGATGCTTTGGACATTCTGGTTCCTCCAGGAACGGACTTGTTTTTCTATCGTGAATGTAGCACAGCGCCGAGCACACAGTGAGCATTACATTTATTGAATAAATGAACAAACGAATGAGTGATTATATGAGGACTCTGAGTCAGATGGCTCAGTCACATTGGAAGGGCCCATCGAAGGCCGTGGGGTACGGTGGAAGCCAGCCCCCCCCCCCCCCGGAGGAGCTCATTCTCCTTAGAATGGAGGCATGGGGGAGGGCCCTGCACCAGACACTGGACAGACAGGGAGAAAATGTCATGCCTGTGCAGGAGTCAGTGTTCCCAGTCAGCCAGGGACAAAAGAGCACTGGGAAAGAAAGTCGAGGTGGGCACCCAGCTTGGGCTGAAGGCTGGCATATTTCCTGGAAGACAGAATGCTTAAACTAAGACTAGAGGTGGGGACACGAGCAAGCTGAAAGGAGAACAGAGTTGAGAGCAGGTCTGGAAAATCCATGAACTACAAACTCTGTATCATAGTTGTTTGCATGCTCCTTACACTCGTGGCCCCATGGACAGTGTATAACCAGTCCATCTATCTCTCTGTCAGCTTAACTCCTGGCCCGGCTCCACAACCCAGCGGCCAACCTCACCTTGTGCTTGCCTGCACTCCGGCCGCACTGCGGCTTTCCAGCAGGCCATGAACAGCATCCAGGGAGGCCCTGGGAAGGAGGGCTGGAATATGCCTCCCCCTCTGTACGCATCTGGGAGAAGGCTTTGTCATTTGCTATAATAAACTCTGTGCCTTCTTTGAAAAGACTTGCAAAATCTCTATCTGCCCCTTGGAACACTGGATTTTTAAAGGTCAATTTCTCTCCTGTCTTTTATCACAAGAAATGTGGTTTAGAGATAGTCTGAAGGGTTTCCAAATTCTATGGCCTTATGTGCGCTCTCCATTCTAACAATGGGAGAGGGGGAGGAAGAAAGAGGGAAGAGAGGTTTGGTCTCTGTTTTCCTGAAACTTCTCCTGCCAGGTGGCATCTATCAGTGATCTGTATTGCAATCCATGATCGTTTTTCATGGGCTGACAGTGCCTGAAGAGATTATCACACCCTGAAGCTGCTTACAAATCCTTCATCCAAAGGGTGTGGTTGTTTTAGAATCCTGTGGATTTTATATTTGGGCTTCTTCTTTTTAAATACCCCATTCCATTCTAAATCCAGCTCTCCCGCTATCACTGTGTGACGCTGGGCAGACATCTCCAGTTCGCTGAGCCTTAGTTTCCCTGCATGTAAATATCAGCCTTGCAGGTTCGTTGTGAAGGGCCAGACATCACGTCTGCAGGGCATCTGGCACAGTGCCAGGCACTGAGGGGATCTTCCCTATATTTTGGCTAGTACTTTCCTTCATGAACATTTGCATTATTTTTCTTCTAGCAATGAGCATGTGACAGTTTGGAATACAAATTTTAATCAAGAAATGAAAAAGGGTCGAAATACATTATTATACGGAGAAGCATATTATAATCGTAAGTGAAATAAATCAAGAGTAAAATTTCATAGACAGCATAGTTTCAATTTTTAAAAATAATTATTTATATATGGGTATATATTACTTTATAATAAATATCATGCTTCTGCCCTTACAGGTGGGAAGGTGCAGGACAATGAGAACACACATTTGCAGGTGAGGGACCAAGGCGTAGAGAGGTTGAGGGGCTCATGCAGGGGCATGCCAGGGTTTGAATTCAGACCATCTGGGAAGCGATCCTGCACTTTTTTTTTTTTTTAACTCTTTTTAAAGTATATTTATTTGAGAGAGAGTGCGAGTGAGTGGGGGAGGGGCAGAGAGGGAGAGAGACAGAATCCTAAGCAGCCTCTACGCTGAAAGCAAGGAGCCTGACTCAGGGCTGGAATTCACAATGGTGAGATGATAACCAGACTCTTAACTGACTGAGCCACCCAGGTGCTCCCCCCACCCCCCAATCCTGCACTTTTAATCACTGTGCTGTGTTGCCTCTCAGGCATTTTGGGATTTTTTGGGGGGGGGGGAAGGGAGAGAGGGAGAGGGAGAGAGAGAGAGAGAGTTAGTTTGTAGGCTCTTGTATACGCGAGCAGGGGAGGGGCAGAGGGAAAGGGAGAGAGAATCTCCAGCAGGCTTCACACTGAGCACAGAGCCCTATAAGGGTTTCTTCATCACATGACCTTGAGATCATGACCTGAGCCGAAATCAAGAGTCTGATGCTCAACCGAGCGAGCCACCCAGGCATTCCTGCTTCTCAAGCACTTTGAATACAACATCTGCAATCCTCACAGTGACTCTGCAAGGCAGGCACTACTCATCGCTCTCATTTTGCAGTCACTTTGCATCATAGGGCCACAGTTTCACCATCCCTGAAATGGGCATGAAATGAACACCCCCCCACCCCCATCAGAGGGTCACCATGTAAGGATGAGTGTGAAACCACTTCCTGAAGGGTTTCATAGATGGTACTATATGAAGAAGACACCTCTTGTCAGGCAGGCCTCACTGTGAGTGGTGGGCCTGGGCCTTGCCTGCTGGCCTTGCTGGGCCATTTACCACCCAGTGCTCTGGTGACATCTTGCAGGAATGTTAGGGTGAGGGCAGCTCGGACAGAGGATCAGTGGACTGGGAGTCCCTGAGTCACATTCAGGATCTGTTTTCTGATTTTAAATCTACACAACCACAAATGAAAACAGAAACAACCCAGTAACGCTAAACCCAACTCAGCCATACTGTGAACTTTTTTTTTTATCTTGTAGTTTAAAAATACCTCAACAGCATTCTTAATGAAGCTTGAAATTCAAGTTTAATTTATAAAGGACTGCTTTAAGCCTAGCAAATTGGAAAAGAAGAGAAAGCAGCAGCTCTCAGATAACTTGAAGAGCCACAGTTGGGTTTCCCATGGAACTGTGAGTCTGAGGTCTGGCCACACTGCAGACTAGGACAGTTTCTGCCATCCGTCAGCTGCATGACTTGGGCAAAATACTTCCACTCACTAAGTCCCAGTTTCCTCATTATACAGGAATAGTAAGGGGATAATAACACCACATACCTTGAGAGTTACTGGGTGGATGTGTAATTGCTCTGCAAAATGTAAAATGACATACAGATTATCATTCTCAGCCTCTCTTTGGCTTTGGGAACTGTAGGAGCCTATTTAAATTTGAGTGAGCGCTCAACTGCATTTCTAGGAAAAGGATGAATCGCTAGAAAGCAGAAGGGTTCTAGGGTCACAAGGCCATGTGGAATGGCTCAAGAGTCATGGGCCCTAGTACAGGCCACGTTACCAACTTCCCGTGTGATGCTGATGTGTGTGATGGAACACCCCTCCTTGGGCTCCGGTTTCCCTGCCTGTAACACGCAGGCAGTAGGAGGAGGGAGCTGAAGTGCCTCCCAGGCCTGTTCCTCGACGTTGACCTCTGCTGTTTCCTTCTCCAAGCCCCTGTGTCACATCAGCCAAGATCAACCACTCAGTTAGACACCTTCCCTTCCACCCTGCCTTATTTATCTGGGATTATGCTATGTTCCACATCGTGGCCAAAAGAAAGGCATTTATTTCATTCTGCCTCTACTAGGCTGAGTTGGTAGGATAGCAATTTCTTTCAAATGACTGTGGCCTTCCTAAGGGTGAAAGACTGGGCCACGTTCACTGGTTCTTTCTATCCCCTCAGAAAGGAGCATGGTGCCTTGCAGACAGTAGGAGCCCAGCAAATGTGTGCTTGACTGAACTAAAAACAGCTCAGTGCTACATGTGGCTCACTCCTGTGAGGCCCTGTATAGCCTGCCCCATTCCTCTCTCTACCCAAACTCCTCCTGTTTGGCCACAACCAAGGAGAATAGGCCAGTGAGGATAGCCATGCCTCCCTCCAGCACTTGGGGACAGTCTACTCCCTATGGTTATTTCCTGTGTGCTGTCCTGCAAAGCAGGGACTTCATGTACCATCTCTTCAGCTCCTCTAACGGGTGGAGAGCCCAGCAAACTGAAAGAGCCCTAGGTGAGACATTTCCTCATTTCACAGTTGAGAACCCAAGACCAAGCTTCCTCAACAATCTGGTCTCCCGGGCTAGTTGTCTTCCCAGCTATGACCCATGAATGTCTTCCTGGCTAGACTGGAAGCCTCAGAGGACAGGCATCATATCACAGTTCCCAGTAGGGTGCTCAGGCATGTGATCATATCAGTTGAATGAGTGGCACTCCTTCACCACAGCAATTATCTCACTGCAATGTGACTGCTGGCTGCTTATCTCTCCCTCCAGACTGCGAACTTCACAAGGAAAGGGACCATGTCTTTTTTGGCTCTGAAGCCCCAAGAACACAGGACAGGGCCTGATGCACAGGAGACATTCATTTGATGTTGGCTGAGTGAGTGAATGAACTACCATATGGCTTCACTAATAGGAATGCAGAAACTCGTCTTAGTCTGAAACATGCTCCAGAAATGTAAGAGGTCTAATCCCTGCAATTGAGGATTTTCTGATTGTTCTTTTCTAGTCTCTGCTGGTTCATCTCTCAGAGTGCCTGGAGGAGGCTACACTCCTCTGGGGTCTGGATCGACCCTGTTTCCTTTTGTGGGAAACTCCCACCAAAAGCTTTCTTTCTCCCACCAAAGCTATGGGGCTTAGGGCTCTTGTGTGCCCATGTAAACACTGGTGAGTTTTAGCCCTGGGAGGGCTGGCTGAAGGATGGTAAACAGGATACACAAGTGTTGTGCTTCATGTGAGGGAATAGATGAATGTTGTTTTATAAACTATTCTTGCATGTGTGGCCTCTCGCCACATTTCTCAAGGACATGCAGTTCTTTGGCTGCCCTGGTGCTCAACAGCTGTTTGAGGGCTTTGGTCAAGACCCTGCATTCTTTTTTCTTTTTTTTTTTTTTTAATGTTTTTTACTTGTTTTTGAGAGACAGAGAGAGAAAGAGTGAGCAGGGGAGGGTCAGAGAGAGAGGGAGATACAGAATCTAAAGCAGGCTCTAGGCTCTGAGTTAGCTGTCAGCACAAAGCCTGACACGGGGCTCGAGCCCACAAACCGTGAGATCATGACCCGAGCCGAAGTCGGACACTTAACCGACTGAGCCACCCAGGCGCCCCAAGACCCTGCATTCTTGAAAGGGGAATGACTTCATTGTGCTGCTCCTGTGTCTTCTAATTACGTGAAGTAATCATTGGCCACTGGGATTGTGTCTTCAGGCAAATTAAAGAAGGCTGAGGAGTGATGCAGATAATTTAGGCTGACATCTCTTTCCTACGAAGAGCCAATATTATCATACTTCTTGCCTGAAGACAAGGATGTTTGATGCCTTTCTGTGCTTTGCCCTGCCTTTGCCCATGACGATCTCTCTGAACAGAAAGTCCTTTCCTTTCCAGGAAACACCTACCTACTCAAGTATCACCTTCCAGGTAAATGTTTCTCAGCTCCCACACCGACCAATATAGAACTCTGTAATAGCATACCATGGTCCACTAGCACTTCACCTTGGATTCTTCCCCCCCATCTGAATTCCTGGAGTGCATGGACAGGACTGTCATCTCTGTGCCTGGCCCCATAAGAGGATCTCTGGATATTTCTGGAACACAGGAATTAATAGACCCCCTTAAGTTTCAGACTGAGTAAGGGATATTTCAACCCTGCAAGATCTCAAGAGGAGAATGTGAACCTGAGGTCTCCACTTAGCTGCCAAGGCCCAATCTTGCAAGCTCCTTGCCGATAACTATTCCACATGGCCCTGACTGGCACAGAGGCCTGACCACCTCCTGATACAGGCAGCAGGTAGATGGACTGAAAACTGGTTCAGACAAAGACTAGTGGTCTGAAATAGCCTCTTCCAAGCTGCTGGGGCCAACTGAAAGCAAATGAACCAGAATAATCACAAGAAACCCCCACATGGCCTTTTAGTCTGTACGGTGCTCTGAGATTGTAGAATCACACTAAGTAGAAAATACCCAGAGGTTGGGATGCTGAGTTTCTGGCCTGCTGATTTCCTAATCCGTACTGTACACTAGAAAGTCCCTTAGTATAAATGCAAAAACACATTTGGATTAGGCCAGCTGTTAGGCTATCGTCAGAAAGAAAGGGTCGACTGTTTCTTTTTTCATTTCTCTATGTTTTTAATCTCTCCTACTAACCCCCTGAGATTAGGAAGATTAGGAAGAATCAACCTATCTTCCAGGAGGGAAAGTAGGGCACATCGTGATTATATTTATCCAACGTAACACAACAGAAAGCTAAAGGCTAATTCTAGGACTAACAGAAGGACTGAAGTGGTCCTCATCATCCCACTGCCTTATTTTATAAATAGGGGAGTGTAAGGCCCTGAGACATCAAGTAACCTGCGTAGGGATACACAGAGGTCAAAGACAAATAGGGGCTAAAACCTTGGTCTCTTCCTTCTCAGCTAAGAAATGTCCCACAGGATCAGGCCACTCCTCTTTACAGTTTTGACTGTGCAGCACTTGGGGAAAAAAAACCCTATTAATTAAGACTGAATCTATTATCGACCCACAGAGACAGAGGGCGTTGGGGCAAGGTGGCTCTGTGAGGGTTATTATGAGAATCAGGGGAGAAGGTATGTTGACAGAAGGGAACTCAACCTCCCTCCCTTGGATAAGTGTCCTTTCTAACACATGAAACTGGATGGCTCTCCTTGTCCATTTCCAGTGAGGGGGACTTCATGACTTTGCTGGTAACTCATCCTACTATTGAATTGCTAGAAAATTCTTTCTTCCATATGCTTTCTCCCCTGCAATTGCTGTCAGATGGCAATTAGTTTTATTTACATTAGTTCATTTAAATTAATTAAGATGGAACAACTGGAGATATGTACTCACTCCTTAGACCACATGCGCAGTTTTATGCCTACCCTGCAGGCCTCCTAGACGGGACAGCTGATATGCTAGTGGCCTGTGGCCTGGGTAACGCGCAGCCGCCACCGCCCCAACCTGACTTCCCACCAGGGCTGCATGGAGCCCCTGGATGCCAGAGCCTTACCTCCATCGTTGTCTTTGCTGTCACCACAGGCAGTTTCCATGGATGTGTCACAGCCTGCTCCTCTCCAGCCCAGCTGGCAGACACAGTGCCACCCGTTCAGGTCCAAGGTACATCTGCCATTGCCATTGCACAAGCCAGGGCAACCCTCTGCAAGGCAAAGCACACAGCTCGAGGTCTGATCGTCCGCAGCCACCTGCGGTCACACACACTCACGCTCTTCCTGCCTGCTTGGAAAATGCTCTCACATCCACCAGTAAGTGCATCAATGCCCTCGGCACCCAGGGAAGATGGGACCACTAGGGACGGCCACCTTGCTGAGAGGGCTGCTGAGATGCAGAGGTGAAAGGACTTGCGAAGGCTGCCCGGTTAGGCAGTGGCACAGTTGGAAAGTGCTGGGGGCAGGTCTGAAACTCACACCTTCTGCATCTGAAATCCTCCCTTTCAAAAGCAATCAGGATTCCCCAGGGTGAGTCAGTGGATGTGAGCCTGTCAGAATGCGAGCAGTGGGAACTTTTGCCTGATCCATGCTCCATGTTCACTCTTGTGTGTGTTTCCTGTTTGTGGGGGCTGTTTGGAATGAAGCAATCACCCCCCCCCCCCGCCCCAGTATACTCCTCATGTTCCCTCAGCACTGCTGGGTCTCATTCTAAAAGGGCTCTGTTTTCAGCACTGGTTACTGGGCCAATCATACTGGGCCCTAGGCTCTTCATTTATTTTGTCCTATTGTGTCCTAAACTGTCTTTGCTTTGAGGAAGAGTCCTCAGGTCTCTTTCTTTCCATCTTATCGATAGCCCCTAAGAAAAGGGTTCGGCATGCGTAAGAGCCCCGATGACTGCCATGAAGACAGACTAAGTAGGGCCGTCTGTGTTTGCAAACGCAGGTACGGGCAGGCTGCCCTTCCCTAATGCAGTTCATCTGTACATCTGTGTACCTGTCTGTCATTTATTAAGCACCTTCTCTGGGCTAGCCCTGGAGGTACAGAGATGAATAAGACCTAGTTCTTATTCTTGAGGAGCATGCAGCCTATCAAAGGAGACAGATTTGTATAAGCAAAATATTTCACTGCTAAGTGCCCTCAGGGAGATGTACAAAATATGGCCACAGGAGTGGCCATCTGTCTGAGGGAACCTCAGTGATTTCATCACGAAGGGTCAGGCAATGTTTAGACTCTGCCTTTGTTCTGCGTTGCCCACGAAATAAGGTGGGGAGTTATTCCTTGTCGGGTAGATTTACAGGTTTTTTATTACCACCTTTTGAAACCCTTCTGAGTTTGGGGCCCAGGAAACGATGTCTGAGAATCTGCTAAGTTACATGGTTCACTTCAGCTTCTATTTTACCACTTGGTTTTCATTCAGCTCCTCATTTTAACATCCACCAGCTCCTTTCTCAGAGCGGCTATCAAAAAAGTTTTTGCTGGCATGCCTTCTGTGTTTTCTCTCGGTCTCAGGGAAAGGTATGGACGTGAAAGTCATCTATAAAACTTAATTCATTACTATGAGCAGCAGACCGCTACAAATATGGCTACCAACCGAATTTTCTGCCACGGAATAACTGAAAATTGGCCCATTATTCTTAAATGGGACAAATGTGAAAGTAGCTGTTCAGTACAAGACATAGGCCAAGGCACAGGCTCACTGAATGACCCATCAATTAGAATATAAAACTTTAGTGTTTCAAGGACTTCTGGTAGTTGACTTTTATTACAAAGTAAAAGAAAGGAGCACGTTCCTTGTATTTGAAATGCTCAAACAGCAATCAATCAATCTAGCCATCGTGTTTGTCATACGAAGGAAGCAACACTTATTGACTGTGCACTCCAAGCCTAGCAGGATGCTCTGGGAAGCTTAGAAGCAAGTGAGGACTATGTGGTCTCTGCACAGCGGAAGCCTGTTGGGAAAGGCGGGCCACCGGCATGGTCACCCCGAAAGTGACTGAGAAAGCAGTTGTAAAAGCGCAGGAGCGGGGCTGGGACATGCAGGTGATTACCAGGCATCCTGGCAGCCAACACCAGCCACCCTTCCCTGTCAAAACCGTTACAGACTCCCTCTTTAGTCCTGTTTAAATGTTTATCCATCCAGCTGGGACTGCCTTACAATTGAGCCTCATTTGTATTCGAAATTAGTCCTGGAGGAAGGAAGTAAAGATCAATTGTTTAGAATGGTAGTGGACAGCTTTCTCTTGCTCCAAGATGTAGCCTCCTATGAGATGCAAAGAACACCTCTTGTATGAAAGCAGAAGCCTGGAAGCCCTATCCGTCTGGTTCCGCCACTCCATGGCTTTTATGACCCAGGCACCTTATTTAATTTCTTTGAGCCCCAGCCTACTTATAAAATGGGATTTTTCAGGGGATTAAATCAGATAATGTATACAAGATGCACAGAGTCTGACATACAGCTTGAACTCAATATCTGAGTCTTCTACTGACCTTTTTTGCCTTCTATTTTGAGAGGGCATACAGTATCATAAGTTGTACCCATAATCTCACATAGGGCGCATGGAAAGGCAACCCAGAAACCTGAGGCACGTTTCTAGATCAGAGTCAGCCAAGTTTTTCTGTAAAGGTTCAGATAATAAATATTTTAGGCTTGTGAGTGAGCCACATGGTCTCTGTTGCAGTTAATCAAATCTACTATTGTAGCTGGAAAGCAGCCAGATGGAACTTATAAATGAACGACAGCTGTGTTGATAAAACTTTATTGATGAAAACAGGTGATGGGTCAGATTTGGCATGTGTGCTGTAGTTTGCCAACTCCTGGTTAGAGGCTTCAGGACAGTGATATGATGACACTTGCCATCTACTGAGGGTCTGCCATGGCTTGCCACTGTGCTAGACACTTCACATATACTATTTCAACTTTTTGTTATGTTTCTGGATCCTGATTTTCTATGACAGTTCCAATTTCACACCACTTAATCCTAAATTTTAAATTAAAACCATGTGCTGTAACACAGTGTGGACTTTGGGACTGGGCAGACTTCAGTTCAAATCCCCACGCTACCTTTTTACTAACTACCCGTGTGATGACTGGCAAATTATTTAACTCTCTATGCCTCAGTATTCTCATCTGTAAAATGGAGGTAAGATTTAATTCAAAGAGTTGTTGAGATTAATGATAATGTTATGTCAATTATTTAGCACAGTTATGGGTAACATGAGTAGGCATTCAATAAATGATAGCTGCTATTATTATTGATTTGTTTTAACATGGTAACAACTTCACTAAGAAATTCACAAACCAGAAATAACCCTTTGTATCAATTTTGGGTCAAGAGCCATGGTCCTCATAAATATAAGTCTTGCCAGAGAGAGTTGGGACAAGGCCAGCAATGTGGTCACGAGAGTTAACATGCACCTCAGCGGGAGGCAGTGAGATGGGTTCATGGCCACGAGTCTCAGCCCAGGCCCAGCACTTCATGCTTTCCTAGTGCTCTGACTTCCCTGGAAGCAAGTGTCCCAAGTATGTGTAAATTATTTATTTTGCAATTAATGCTTTTTCCCTCCATTGGACTATAAACACAATAAAGACAGCTTTGGACCTACTCCAGTGCCTGGCACACAGCATGTACTCGATGAGTATTTGTTGAAATGAATCAGTGAATAAGACAGGAGACCTAGGTTCTGGTACCTGCTGCCTAATTCATGGGATTTCTGGAAAGTTACTTTTCCTCTTTTGGCCTCAGTTTTCTTATCTATAAAATGAAGGTCCAGATGAGATGATGTGTTAGGTCCTTCCAGTGCAGCTGACCCAAAAGAGAGGGTCAAAGCAACTTTAATTTTGAGGATACTGTTCTTAATTTCAACAAACTCTCCTCATCACCTACTGGATGCCAGGCAGGTGTGTGTTAGTTCTGGGGCATAGAGGGATGCAACATATTGTCCTCTGCCCTCGATTATGTTATATTCTATTTACCTACACCTTACTTTATTCCAGGAAGGATTAAAAATGGGTCTCACCATGTCAAACAAAACTTCTCAAAGTGAATTTTGTACAATGCTAGTACTATGAGGGCCTCAGAAACAAGTTTCTGTGGTCGAATTTGGAAAATATTTTATCCTAGATTCTTATTCTATGAAGTCACACTGAATATTAATAAAATAAAGGCTCTGAGAAGTCTTACGGTAAAGAAACCTGCTTATTTATCAGAACATTCTCCAGTTTGATCTCAGAACACTTCCCCCCCAATTATAATTTATAATAACGTGGAATATTCCATCCCACAAACCCTCCTTGGGAACCCCTGCTCTAGTGAGCTCCCCTTAGCACCCGATGCCCAGGGCACACCTGCGCTGTGTGGAGACTGCCTTGAAGGGGCGGGTGTTCTCCAGGAGGGTAAGCTCTACACGGGAAATCAGAGGAACACAGGAACACTTTAAGTACAGTTAGTTTCTTCAAATGCACCAAGTTATACCCTGAGGGTCTGCACTGTCCTATCGGTCTCAGGGTTTCAGAGGGGCTTTGAGTACCTGTGGGTTAAATGAGGTTTGCTCTCAGCCAGCAGTTTGCTTCTGGAGTAATCACACCCCCATTAACCAGTAGGAGAAAGCCTCCTCTGGGGTGACTGGATGACTTTCTTAAAGCAATATGCCTCCTTACCCACCACTAAAGCTCATTAATTCCACAAGCCCTGAAACTCATCAATAATTCAGAGAACCCAACTGACATTAACAATCCCCTCTGGAAGGACTCACATCAGGCATTTGCTAGAGCCAAAATAATGTAATTTTAAGGTTTAGAGAAGGGCTAAGCTTTTCAAAAGAAAAGATGCCCTTTAAATGACAAGGGACCACTTTATCTTCAGCCTTCTGCTGAAGCCTGTGAAGAAGTTCCCCCCTGAAGCTAGCATCAGGTATGACAAGAAGACTTTCGGAATCCTTGAAGGTAGTTTTAAGTTACGTGGCAAACAGGCTATGTAACCTTCCTATCAGATATCAAAACATCCCATTTCTTTCTGGTTCTCCTTCTGGTCCCCTTGGCCTTCTTCATCTCCACAGTCACTTCCCTAGACACGGTCATCATCATCTCCCACCTGAATGACAGCAACAGTCTCCTAACTGGTCTGTTCTGTTTGTCCCCAAATATTCCCCCTCAACTCTGTTTCCCCAATAAGGCCAGATGAATCTTTCCAAATCACAAGTGTTATCAAGTCATTATCCTGCCTCTAAAAACCTTTAGGGGCGTTCTCCTATGCTTCTGCTAAGGTTCACAATGTTGGTCTACAAGGTGCTGCCTAAATCGGGGGGTCTCATTGCTAAGTGGCCACTGGAATTCACCTATCGTAACTCTCATCACACTTTGATGGAATCACTTGTTTTATTGGTGTCTTCTCTGCTAGGCAGCTGGCAGGACAAGGGTAGGAAGTATTTCTTTTGCATGGAATCCACATTTCCTGGTACTTAGGAGGATTCAACATATTCAGTAAGTGCGTGTTGTGTTTTTAGTCTCTACCAACACCACCTGGAAAACAGAGCAAAAGCCTGCTTGTCTTTCAAGTGCATGACACTCTGAGAGGCCCTGAGTTTGTGCTGTGCAGGTCTCTGAATTCTTCCCACCTCCCCGCCCCCCGGGATTAGTACGCAGTATACCAGAGAGTCAGCAGGATGGTGGCTTGGCTCAAACCTAGATTTTGGTAGAAAACATTTATCCTTTCAAGCAAGTTATGGTTTATTAGCCTAATCCAAATAAAGGTCTGATGATATTTTCTGAACTAAAGATCAGAACAGGTGGTTTGAGAGAGGATATATATCACTTCCTGGTGAGGCTGCCAGGTTGAAAGACATGGTTTGGAGGAAGAATATTGGAAATTATGGGACATTCTTGGTGAATGGTGACACAAGACAGAATGCTGGAAATATGGATCAGGTCAGGAAATTCAAAGTCCTGGCTCTGCCACTTACTAGAAACGTGACCCAGAGTGGGCCTCTCAACTTCCCCAACTTCAAAATCCTTTCCCAATAAAATGAGTACAATTACATCTGCTTCCTTAGAAAAATCCAAAGGGCTTGCTTAAGACTTGATGGGTATGAAAAAAATTCATAGTAGGAAAAAATTCTATCAAATAGATGGTAACATTACGAAATGTAATCCACAGTGAAGACTCCTCCGATAATTACGTGTGAAATGCCTATTTTAAGTAGGCTTACAGATACTGCTCTCTCTTGCTGGAATGACTGTATTCTCAGTTGAAGACCAGAATGTAAAACGCAAGGAATCCTGCTTCCCAACACCAGGCATGCATCTGATGGGCCCCAGTAACACCTTTGCCGTATTTGGCAAAGATATTCCAGTTGGAAAGTATTCAGGCATTTATGTTTCCCCCAAACCCTTTCCATACGTTTTTAAATGGCAGTTGCTATCTCTTATTACAAGCCAAGTTAGCTGTTTTCTTTACAATTTCAAAAATTAGCCTGGCTAATGAAGTCCTCCAAATTAAGGGTGAGAATAAGAACATAATGATAAAATAGTACAGCTAACATTTATTGAGCACCATCCCTGCCCATGTGCTGAGCACTGTACATTCATTATTGTACTTAATCCTCATGCCTACCCTATGAGGCAGATCCTGTTGTCAAGTTTATTTTAGAAGCACTCTCAAGTGAAGGGAGGTTAGGCAACTTGTCCAAGGTCACCCAGTTCGTCAACTGCTGGACTTGGGGTTCAGGCTCAGGCAGCGTGACACTGAGCACGTGTTCTGTGCCGGGTGACGTGTCAGAACTTGAGGGCCACAAGAGAATATGGCGGTATTTCTTCTCAGGGTGCCTGGAGTCCCTTTTAGGTACACACATAACTAATCTTTCTCAGACATAATTCTTAGAGTAGTAAGTCCCATTTGGAAAATTAGGCACTACCTAATTAATGAAGATGTTTCAAGTGGAATTACTTTGCCTGCAGGGAACGCCTCTCAAACATAAGACTTACCAAACTTGGACCTTCTCTGAAAAGAGAAAAAAAAACCCAACCAAAACAGACCATCCGCTCCCTGAGGTGAGGGGTCTGTCTCCCCATCTCTCTGGAGCCCGTCCCAGTATGGAGCACACAGCACTAGGACCAGTGGGGGTTCCACATGTGGCCATTGGTTGAATGAACATGACAACAGGAATGTAATGCACTTGTGAAATTTCTTAGCTTGCTCTGGGGCCTCTTCTTTTCTCAGGCCACTCACCCCAGTCCTCAGGATCTTAACGCCGATGGACCAGGGTCTGTTTAAGAGATGGCGAGGGTGACGTAAGATGGGGCAGAGAGAATGAACGGTGTGTGCGTGTATGGGGAGGGAAGGAGGACAGCACGACGGCGATGTCACAGACAGACCGAGCGCTTGAGGGGGAAGAATGACGCTCCAGGTTTATCAGCCACTGTGTGACCAAAAACCCACCCTCTGGGTAATGGATGCCGTGACAGAGCTGGGGATGTGGCAGCATCTAGACACCATGCTTATGAGGTGTATATACACTTCTTGCACACACATTTCTTTTCTTATGCTCATACACAAACACACACACGAAGACAATAGGAAAATAGAGGAAGGAAGACCATACCTTTAACTACCCTATCCAGATAGTGCGCTTGGGAAATAAAAGACAGGACATTTAAGGTAGGATCCAGGAAGTGCAGTACTGGCTGCCACATAACCATGCTGGGTGCCAAGGAGACACAGGGGTACGCACCCCATGTTTGGGGCAGACTTGCCACGGTGGTGAAAATAAAACCAAAGACAAGATGACAGGAGAAAGGAGGAGGGAGAGCAAGCACATTCTCCGGAAAGGGCCACAAGGAACTTCTACTCAGTCTACGATCCAGGAGTGTGGAAATGTGATCGTACATAAGAAGACATATGGGCAGGGGAGACAGGAGGAAGAGGAGGATGGGAAGCTGCAAAAGTGGCCATGCTCCTGCTCTGCCAGATTTGTTTCACTTTATGGAAAGCTAGCACTTGCCCCTTGTCTACCCAGAGCACACCCGGCCTCCTTTTGGGGGAAGCAGCTGTGTAAGAACCAGGGCACCCTGTCTGAGTGGAGGGGTTTCCAAGGAGCTGGAACTCAGAGCTGTGCAAAACTGGAATCATCTTTGATATGGGCTGGGGAAGTGGGTTGAGCCTTTGGTCAAATATACCACTAGATTATCTGTCTGCCATTCTTGAATTTTCCACGGACATGTGTGCCCACAGAGACTTGAATGCAGAGTGCTTGGTGTCCCAAGTAAGATGCATTTCTCCTCTGTGCGTCTTACACAGAATGTAAGGTGCATGTCGATGGATGCCGCTGTGAAAGCCAAGAAAAAGAAAAGAAAACCTGACCACTTCTCAGTGTTCATTAACTCAGAAGAACGATGCTGGCTTTGTTCTCCAGTGGAGAGGCTGCACCCGAGCACTGCTTACCGGCAATCTACGGCTTTGCTTCTCTTGTGAGGATGGGTGTCAAACAGTGCTCCGAGAGAAACCTCACGGTGCACGCATGTGGCTGCGCGTGGAGAAGCAGGGCAGCCCTCTTCGTTCCCAGCATCAGCTGGTAGTGTCATTTCATCTTCCCGACCTGGGCTGCAGTCATGGCCCTTTGGGGAGCTTCCCTCCCCGCCTCTCGTGACAGCTCCCCTCGGCGTGCTCCCACAGGGGCCAGATCGATGACCCTCTCTTGAAGGGCCTGATGCTTTTTGTCAGGCCAGCCTCCATCCTCAGCTGGACTTGACACGCAAATCCCAAGGACTCCAGGACTGGACTGCATGGTGGGGCCTTGTCTGGAGGCCCTGGGGTTCTATAAACTGTTGGAACATTCTTGCTCTCCTCACAAAACAATATAAATTTCATTTTTTCAGTCCTCTGGCTACGATAGACACCATTGTTGTTCAACATATATTTGCCTCAAAAGACTGGTAGATGAGAGGCTATGTTTTGACTTTAGGTGTCCATGTGGTCTCTGTTTCAAGATGAAAGATGCTTCTGGAAGGCTGCGTAGCCAAGTGGAAAATTGGGAAGAGGAGGGCCTGTGTGCTTCCCCTTCATTCATATAGATGCTGTGGAGTCCATGAGATCACAGGATACAAGAAAGGAAAGTGGGGGAGAATGGCTTATTAAGGCAAGAGCGAATAAACAAAGCTGTGAAATGCTGAACAACGCAAAGCAGGGCCAGCCCCCAAGTAACCCCGCCCAGGAAGCGTCTCTGGCGAAGATGAAGACTTTCTTGATTCTCAGTTCATCTGTCACACTTTGTCTCAGTCAAGCTCATTCATCTACTTTTTCAAAGTGACCTAAAATTTCTGAGACGTCACCTCCCATGGTGTCACATACGGCATCTGTGCGACCTCCTGGCTCAGGTGGTGTTCTCAGCTTTCAGATCTGCGGAGTTTTGCAGAGCATCACGAGCACAGACTGTTGTAATAACTGAATCCAGCAACGTGCAGGAGTTTCTCTCGTAGGGGCAGAAGGAGACACCAGCAGCAGGATCCAGGGAGCCACGTGGTCAGGCAGCATCCTGTGAGGAAGTTCTCCCACAAGGAAAACCTGCTCATCTCGAAACGTAAGGGTGACATCCTGGCTGTGGTGCTGAGTACAGATTATATCTACTCTGTCGGCTAATCTTCCCAAGCCTACGGGCTGACTTCAGAGACCTCTCTTCTAATGCCATTTCTTTCCTTATTATTATTATTATTACCATTTCATTTTTAGAACAATTTAGTAATAAAGATCCCTTTTAAAAGTCAGTGTGTTTCTAATATCTTTTAAAAATGCTTACTAATTTCTCTAGGACATGGGGTTAGGTGGGAGGAGGGGGGAGGTGCAGGAACAACAGTCACTGGAAATGACTGAGGCAGACTCAGGTTGCAGTCAGGGTTGTAGGTTTCAGGAGACAAAAGTGGGCATTCAAAACTTCAGATTCCGGCTCCACAAGTCACTCCGTCCTTTCATACACAGTGATCTTGAGGCACACCGTGAGTCCAAAGGCTGATAATGGTCAGTCAGTACCAAATCCAAAAGTTTTCTGGGAACAGAATAGAGCTTCCTTGTCTCTGGCTATTGAAAATGGAAAGGAGAGCTGGGATCTCTGAAGTCCAATGCCATTTATTTATAAAAGCCATCTGAAGGAGTCCATACTGTTGTTATGCTTCTATTATTTGAAAATCTTGGTACATGTGCCCTTGAATGTAACCACTTCATAATTTATGATTTTAAAATAGTAGCTTTCAGAAAAGAAGACACAAAGTCCATGAGTGGATGCTGGATTCAGGACTTCACTGAATTCCTTCATCTTTCTCCTCAGGACTTTGCGATGAAGATAATGACAGTTGAGTCATCTTTCCTCTTGGGCCATGCTTGTTATTATTATTTTTTAACACTGCACAAATGTTTCGTATGCTCCTTCTCCATTCCTGTCACTATGCAAGAAACTAGAGAGAGTGGTGGCGTATAGCTATTCATGATACAGACTCTGAGCCTGGGGCATGAGTCTGGGAGGTCTTAGATCTCTTTAGTACTTCTATGACCTCCAACATGCAAACTTCTCTCCTTGACTTGCTTGTACCAACATAAGTTTCCAAAAGTTTCTCTAAGGGCAATCCCAAGAAACCTCAGGGGCCCCCTAGCAAAGGCTATGAAGAACGTGGCATGAGGCTTTTCATTCTTATTCTCTGGGAGCCTCTGCTGACTATAATGGTTGTATTGTTGGTACACATTAGGCCAAACGAAACAAGGTTCATTATAGCAGGTGATGGTTAGGTGGTTATGATCATGTGAACTTCTTTAGATGTTTAACAAACCATCAAAGAGATGTTCTTGTTAGGATCTCAGATATATTAATCCCCTTCTCTCTTTGGATGAAGGATCGATGAGCAAGTGGCCAATGGCCCCCACCTGAGAGGGACTCACAAAGCCCATTAACCTCCTTCCAGTTTCCCACCCCATCACATGTGGGCTAAAATCTCCCAGAACCATCGACTCGTCAAGCTCTTGCTCTGATAACCTGGGGTAGAGGCCTGTCCGTTTTTTCTCATCCTTGCTAGCATCTGTCCCTTCAGGTCACGGGCCCTGTTGTGAGACAGCGCTTTCAAGGACAAGCACAGGCCTGTCATACAAGCTCTGACACCTTGAGGGCGTCCTGTAAGGTCTCAGTTAAGGAATGTCTGATTCCACACAAGCAACCTGAGAGCTAGCAGTCAACAGTGGACAAAGGACTCCAGAAGATTCTGTGGCCTTTCTTTATAATCTCTCTTCATCATGAAGTCTGGCTTTGCTCACTGGAGTAATTGCATCATCTGAGTATTATTTTTGATCTTTACTTCCAGAGGAGGATTTGTTTAAGAATCCAGATTTATATGATTGGACAGCTCTCCTGAAGCCTAGTAAATAACTGTGTATCTGGCATCTTGAACAATCACAGCTTTGGGGTCAAGGCTGGAATTTTACAAATGTAATCAGAAGCTAGCATTTCCCATATGTGTTCTGAGACTTTAAAGACAAGGGGCACTGAAGTGAATAAAACAACTATCATAAAAGTGACCTAAAATGTTAGTACCGTTTTCAAAGAAATAGGAAAAAATTAGACACCTTCTCAAATTTAACTATGATTTTTAGCTTTCTCTAAAGAAGTGGGAGGTCAAGCCCCAGACTTGAGACCCATGAAATTTCTAGGCGAGACATCGCAAAATAGGTTTTTTATGACTCTGGGTTGGCCACATACTTGTGAAATAGGGCTGCATCAATTCATCTTACCTTAACTGCTGGACTAGGAAAACTGGGTTTCATCTTTGCAAACTGGAGCATTATTGACAAGAGCGAACATGAAGAAAATCCTTTCTTAGTTGGGGGATATGTTAGGATCGGGGTAACTCAGTCTAGGGATGCTGGGCGTGCAGTTCTGCAAGCAGTGGAGGAGGAGGCTGGAACGCCACCCCCCGGAGGCCTCCTCTGGCATCCCCATTCTGTGATCCACAGAGGGCAAAAATGAAGCCCCCAGTGGCCATGTGGTCTGCTCCGGGATTCTCGCCAAGATGCAGAGGGACAGATAGCTCTTAACAGAAGGAATTAGGATTCAATGTGAAATAGTCTTGCTTGTTGAGAAAAACATGGTCATTAAAGAGGATGCCACTATCCATTTCCCTTTTGTTCTGAAACATCAACCTCCTTTGAGAAAAGTCAAGTAGTTTCATCAAAGAAAAGATGGACCAAAGCCTCTGCATGGAGATATTTAATTCCTACTATAATCATCTGCCCCACAAAATGTCACTGGGGTGAAGAGACTCTTAGCTGGGGACTTGACCATAAGGAGCCCAGACTTGTCTTTCTGTTTAATGCCAGCTGCCAGGTAATCAAATCATTCTTTCCTGTTTATGGAGGGCTGTGGTGTGTAAATAAACAGGCCCCCTGCTCTTGCTTCTACTGTGTGGAGGTCTCTGAATCAGTGTCGTGGATTCCAGCTTTTTCTCCAGGATGGGACATCACTAAACTACAGCACACAAGCGAGCCGCGCTATACTGACCTACTGTATAATAACGAAGTCTGATAACAAGAGAACATTTACCACTTTGGATTTTAAGTCTTCACATCAACAGTTTTTGTCTTTTCCTAAATGATCCTGAAATGGAGTGAAGTTCCCTGGAAGCAGAAGGCGGCACTTCTTGTCCCCATCAATGATTTAAAAAAGGGGTCTCTCCTCATTTCTATTCCAAGAGGAAAAAGAAGGCACTGCCACTGTTTCCCTCATTTGCACTCCCTGTCCCTTCCCTTCCACTGCACAAGGCCACTGATGTGTTCCTTCAGCGCTAGGGTGTTGGGTTTTCACTAGGGATGCAGCTGGCCACAGACAGAGACCCACAGACAGCAACGTTGCCATGCAGGGAGATTAGACAGGAACACACGAAATGCTCACCACAAAATGAAAGGTAACAGAATTCTGAGCCAATGTCCTTTCATCTGAGCCACTATGACTTAGTCCATTGCGTCTTCAATGTCCTGTGACATTTTTCTGGTATTTAGGATTGTCAGCCTCCCTCGCACGCATTTACCTGGAAACATTTCTTATCTGGAGGAGACGAAGCATCTGCAATCCCAGGGAGAAGCTGGCTCTTACAGAGTGACAACAGGTACGTGGGTGTGCAGTGGGTGTGCAGGGGAGGGAGAGTGGGGATGGCGTGGGATGGTTTGACTTTCTGGCATCAAAACAAACGGGATATCCTTCAGGCCAGGCTGCTGTACGAGACACTAGACACCTGCAGCCTGCACACCAGCCTGTCACGAATCACGTGTGCTTGAGCTCATCTTGTCATTTGACTGAGATGAGATGCTTTCATTTTATAAAAGGCTGACATCCACAAACTTTTTGGAACTTGGTAGGGTGAGTTGAGGACTCTGTAAGCAAGGGATAGGAAACAGAATGCATTCTCTCTGGGCTCTGATTTTGGTTTCAATAGGGATGAGGCTGCCTTCTGGGCTGGTAGGCTGAAAGGTCAGCCTGTCCCCAGTCAGGGTGAAAAGTGAGGGTGTGGGGAAAGTGGGGTTTAAGGAAGAGGGCCCTGTGGGTGACTGGGGCCACTTCTCATCAAAGGGCATCCAGACCATCATAAAGTAGGGTAACATTGACATGAAGAAGTCACTCAGAGGTGTGCAGTCAAGATGCAGTGGCACCTTCTGCCAGGGGCAAAGCAGGAAGGGCTGCCCTTGGCTCCGGGGTGGCTGTTAAAATATGGGGTGGGCAAACCAGGTTCGCAACTCATAATGAGAAGGCACAGCCTCTGGGAAGGATGTGAGCCAGATGGGTCTGTACAAAATTTGGGCTTCGCCTTTAAGTCTGTACAGCAAGCAGCTGGTGAGGAGCCCGGGCACCAGGGCTCAGAAAACCAAGCCTCAAATTCCAGTTCTACTTCTTAAAATCTAAGTGACCTTAAGCCTCAGGTTCCCAAAAAGGAGGAAATATTATGTATGACTTCAGAGGGTGATCATTAGCAATAGGAATATGAAATAAGGCAGTTAGAGCCCTTAGCACATGCTTGGCACATTGTATATACTAAAAAATTAGAAGCCATTATTACTAAGTGCAAGGGATTCTGCAGCCATTTATAAACAGAGTGATGCTGGGGGGTGGGGAATGATGAATACAGACTAATTGCAGATTACAAAACAAAAGGAATGAAGCCTAAGAAAAATGAGACTAGTGACTCCATTTGCTCAAAATTTCTTTGTCCCCCCCAAAGGTCTGGGGCTTGTCTCCCAGCTTCTGTATGACCTAAGAGGTGACTTTCAGAGTCAGAGAGACACCCGGAATCCTGCCTTCCAAAGCCATGTGCTCACCATCTGATCACAGACCCTCCTTTTGAAAAAAAATGGAAGGGGAAGAAGTTAAAACACACACACAAACCAGTTGATTCAATAAAGAGCTTTTGGTGAGTGTTCTTTCCAGGATAATAAACCAAGCAAAACGTCTGGCTGTGTTTAAAATCAACAAAAGCAGCAGGAAAGGCAAGAAGAAGGGACTGGAGTGATCAGTTTGCGCTGAGAGTTGCCAACAGTGCTGCTTGGGGTGGGGGTGGGGCATGTGAGGAGCCCCCAGAGCGAACAGAGGAGACCAATGCAGACGAGGACGGGGAGGGAGGGAGCCAGGCCCAGTGGGAGGCAGAAGTGGGCCCAGGGCCCGTGGGAAGCTTTCTGCAGGTTCCAGGCCTCTCTCAGAGCTCTGGCCTAGGTGGCCAGCAATGTGGGGGCTTCAGAGCTAAGCCCAAGCGCTCCCAACCAGATCATGAATTTGATAATAATGGCCACACTTACTGAGCACTGTACCATGTGCCAGCCTATGTTATGCTCTTTATATGCAGTATGATCCCCATTTTGTAGGTGAAACTGAGGCTCAAAGAGGCACTGGGACAGCCCACAGCTAGCTGCTTAGTGGTAGCAGTCCCGTGCCTTATTCCTGATCCCCAGCTCCCTAATACAGAGCCCTACTGTGTCTGGCCCAGGAAGGGTAAACAGCAAGGCACAGGAACCAGCTAATAGACATCTGGGAAATGCAGACTGGGAAAGAAAAGGTTAAAAACGGGCCAGTTGTGAGCTTAAGTCCAATTGCTTCTGGGAAATGCCAACCATAATGTCGCCAGATGAAAGGACGTTTTGCCCAGCTCCCACATGCAGACAGAGCAGCAGGTCCCCCAGCAGGTCCCTGACCTGGGCCCGCCATACCGATGGTGCAGTGTTCGCCGTTCCAGCCGGGGCTGCACTCGCACTTGCCGTCGCGGCACGTCCCATGCTCTGCACAGCGCGGGTGGCAGGCCCACTGGTCGCAGGCTGCCCCCATCCAGCCTTCCTCGCAGCGGCAGGTGCCCCCCACGCAGACTCCGTGGCCACCACAGTCAGCAGCACAGACCTCTGTGGGGAGGGGGAGGATGGGGTGGGGGAAGGACGCAGGGGTAGGAGGAGAGGAGGGAAGGGAGGAGGGGAAGGAGAGGGAAGGAGGGGACAAAAACAAAACACATTTTGAGCCCAGTCATTGTTGGGAACAAGGGTCACCCTTGGCTACCCACCCCACCTCCTTGAGGCTCGGGATCCAAACCTCCCTGAACAATGACCCTCGGATAAGAACAATTCTCATGGCAAAAGCCTGTCCTGAGCCCGTTTCCCTACCCAAACTGGGCGGAATGGAGGGCTCTGCTCTGTTTGGTTTCCCCTATTCCAGCCTGTCCCTGCTTTTGTGCTTGCCGCCTCCAACGGGGACCAGCCTTCCGAACAGATGTGAGGAAAAGTCAAATTTAATTAAAAACTGGTTATGTGTGAAAACAAAGTGAGGACGAGTCCCTGATCACCAAGTGAAGTACTTGTGGATCTGGCTGGGTCACATGCAGGGGGCCTGGGGTCTGCATTTCATTCCAGCCTCGACTGCCATGGAGGTGGGGTGAAGGGGAGGCCAGTCCCCCGCACCCCGGCGTGTACTCTGGGGGTGTCTCTGCTTCTGCGGCCTGTGCTCTATCCTGCACACACTGCTGTCACTCCCACTCCACGCACCACCTCAACGGCCCCTCCAATCCAAAACAAACAGTTGGGGGACCATCTCACAGCCAGAGTGGGGTTGCCCAGCCCTTCACAAAAGGCCTGTCTGTGAGTCGGCACAAAACACACACAGGCCGATGCACAGGCCGTCTCGGCTCGGGGCCAGTGACAGCTTCACAGTTACACAGGCAGGGGTTGTGAAAGCTCCCAAACAGGTTTTAGGAGACCAGTTGAGCAGTGGCCACTGATTCTCTCTGCCAGGACTGCGATGGAGCCCCTGCCTGGAGTCTGGGCCTCACGGCCCCACAGTCTTCAAATGAAAATCACAACGCTTTTATTCTCTTTCAAACTAAATTAACTGGCACTGTGTCAAGTTGCATTTGCCCATGACAGCTTGGAATCTTCCAAGCTGTAGTCCTGATTTAGAAGCTACTAATAGTCTAGCTATTTTTGAGAAAGGAGCTAAATCAAAATTAGATCTCAGAGGCTTAGACCTTTCATATCAACCTACAAGGCAATGGCTATAATGCTTAAAAATTAAAAACAAGGGGCGCCTGGGTGACTCCGTTGATTAAGCGTCAACTTTGGCTCAGGCCACCATCTCACGGTCTGTGAGTTCGAACCCTGCTTCGGGCTTGGTGCTGACAGCTTGGAGCCTGGAGCATGCTTCAGATTCTGTGTCTCCTCTCTCTGCCCCTCACCCATTCATGCTCTGTCTCTCTCAAAAATAAAACATTAAAAAAAAAGAATTAAAGACAAAACATAACACGACAGTTGCCTACGCCAGACACCTAGCCAAGCATACCACCTGAATAGGGGAGTACTGTGTGCAGGGACACACTGAATTTTTCAGCTGCGGAGGGGGGGGGGTTGCTGTGAAATGAGTGAAATGAGCCATGGCCTGCAGCTGGGGGGACTGGGGGCAGGTTCTGTGACATCACCCATGTATCAGGTGTGGGCAGTGATGATGCTGACATCAGGGCTGCGGTGAGCACTCAGTGAAGCGGAACAGAGGACGGCAGGGCAGAGATGACTGATTCAACAAAGGTTCCCCAGGACAGTGGGTTTTAGACCAGGAGTCCAAGGACCAGGTATGCAAGGTCCTTGCTCGCTCAGCCACTCATCTGCTGTGTGACCTTGGGAAGGTCACATCCCCTCCCTGGGTGGTTTCCTCATCTAGCGCAGAGGGAATCTGATGACACCTAAGGTGTCTTCTGGCTCTAAGACTGTGGGAGTGTGTGATGTAAACACCCTCCATGTGACAGAGCATAACCTCACTCCGAGGCTCAACTCAAGGGCCTCTCCTCTGAGAAGCCTGGGACTCACACCCCGTGCTTATTCTCTTGTTCCTTGCCCTTCCCTATTACGTGGTAAACTGATTTTCTGTTTCGTTGCCTATCTCACTGTCAGACTAGGGATATCTGAGGCTGGACTGAATGCTCCTGATCACACCTGTGCTTGGTACCAGCACAGACCCTGGCACAGAACAGACCCGTAACTGCGGCTTGCTGGATAATGATGAATCCATGTGTGCCTCGGGCGACAGGTACCCGAGAAGGTAAAATGATCATATACGCCCTGTCAGCCTGGTGGGAGTCGGTCTAGGCCTTTCTCTAGTGAGCTGCCCTTATGAAAACTTCCCAAGTGCGGGTGGGGCTGTGGAGTACAGCCTCCATACCCAGGATGGCTTTCTCAGGACATTCTTCAAGCTTCCCTCCCTTCTTCTCATACAGACAATGTCTTTCCTCGAGACAATGAATGACAATCTCCAGGCCCCAGGCCTTCCTGAGTCCTGTGTCTGACATTTCTATCCCTACTGTAGGGCAGTGACCTCTGGTGACTCTGAGGCTGGGCCTACCTCAGGGCTGGAACTTTCTCCCTGAGAGACCCCCAGGGAAGATTAGTTCAGCATTTGTTCGATTTACACAGCACTTTCTCCAGGTGGCAGTTTTGGTGTAAAGGTAAACAGCAAACAGCGCTTCTATTCACTGAGGTATGAGCCAGGAAGAGGGACAAGCTGCTGGAGCCAAAGCCTTGGCCTTTTCAGGTAACAGGGTCTGCAGAGTTCAAGGGGTCCAGAACAACAGAGGCAGGCTTCCCCAGCATTTGCCTGCCTTCAGGCCTTAGCCAACAGGTAGGTCATTCCTATACTAATTCACCTGGAGCCAGTGTGGATGAAAGAGCCTAAAACTCAGAATCAGGGGTGCCTGGGTGGCTCACAGTTAAACCTCTGACTTCGGCTCAGGTCATGATCTCATGTTTGTGGGTTCGAGCCCCATGTTGGGTTCTGTGCTGACAGCTCAGAACCTGGAGCCTGCTTCAGATTCTGTGTGTGTGTGTCTCTCTCTCCCCCTCTCCCACTTGTACTCTGTCTCTCAAAAAATAAATTTAAAAAATATGTTAAAAAATACAAAAAAGGCTTAGAATCAGATGGATTTCCAAGTATGTTCTGCCAGTTATGTGACCTCAGGCTACCTATTCCACTGCTGAATTTCGTTTCCTTCTGTAGAATGGGGGTGGCGATAGCATCCCTTGAAAGGGTGCCTGACATAGAGTACAGACCAATAAATTCATACCAGTCATTCTTCTGATAGTATTCCATGCATGCCTACTACGTGCTCAAGACTGTGGCTGGTGCCAGGAATACAGAGAAAAACTAGGCATAATCTCCGTCCTCTGAGAGATCACAGTCCAGACAAAGCACGAGCTGATACTGCATACCAAAAATTATCCAAATAACCTACAACTGTCACTGCCACACCTTCTTGGTTACACATGGCAAATAAAGACCCATGAATTTTAGGATGAGATGGATTTGGGGTCCACTCTTGCTTTACCACTTATTGGCTGGGTGACCTGCAGGTTGCAAGTTACAAAATTCATTGAGCCTCAGTCTCTAGTTCTGTGAAACAAATATAAAAAAAATCCCCATTTCATTTCATCTCATCTCATGGTGGTGTTAGATCAAACGAGGTAATGTGTGGGAGAGCCATTTTTGGCTTAATAACTAACACTTCTATCAGGTTTTGGAGTTTACAAAGCACTCTTCATATGCAACTTCTCACTTTAGTACCACAACAATGCTGTGAGAACACCCAGCTACTCTCTTTCGTAGAGGTGAGGTGACTGAGACCTGGACAGCATGAGTGAATTCTACAAGATCATGCGATCACCTGGTGCTCCTTCCTTGTTTTGATAATTCTCAGAGCAATATGCAAGACAGACATTTTGAGATTAAGGAAACTGATCCGCAAAGAGAAAGGCTCTCCTGCACGGAGACCTCCTGCTTCTTCCAGCAGGTCTGTCTCCTTTCCTGGCCCTGTTGCTTATCTTTTGTTACATCCCAGGCAGCCCCTGGATGTATGTGAAATGAAATGAGATCCCCCTCCGCAGAATTTCCCAGACACTCAGTCTCACTTTTGTCATCTGGAGACTGCCGGGCTGCCCATCCAAACGCTGCATTTCCTCGCCAGTTTACACTAGACATGCTCTCCTGGCACGAAGCTGAGGTTGCCTGGTGGCTGGGCACCTCTCCATCAGCCTTTTACAAGCTGGGTTGTGAGCTCTTACACATTTTAATGGAAGGGGCCTGAACAGGGTGACCTTGATGTTTATGGGGTGCTAAGTGATGGTAACACAACCTGTCAGTGTTCAGACTCCCCTCTGCAGATGGCCTCTCCGCCTGAGTGGGAGACTCACTGACTCCTGATGGGAGCAGAAACCCGAGATGTTACTTTATCATTTGGTCTTGAGTTGTAGGTCCTGTTGTGATTTTTCTTACGCCTTTTTTTTCCCCCTTTATCCTTGATATAAAAGGAGCTGCTTTCATTTTTTTCTTGACTTCTGCTTCGAGATGAAAGCAGATGTAACTTCCCAGAGTGGTTGCTAGAAACCAAATAGGATGGCTCTGAAGAATGTGCTTGGACAGCTCATCTACCCTGTATGTAATGTAAGTGGTACTCTGAAATGTGGGTCACAGCTCATCTCCAGTCCCGGTTTCCTTGCTTGTAATCCAAGGATGACACCGATCACTGGATAGTGGTATTGTAGGGATTGCTCTCACTTGTTCTGTCTCTCGAGTGCCCACTACATGCCAATCCTGCAGCGATGAAATCTGATGGTGACCGTGACAGGCACAGTTCTTTTGACCTCAAGGAGCTGACATTCTAGCATGGCAGACAGACATAACCAACACAGTTACACAAATTCCCATGTGAAGTAAAACTTTTGGCATAGTGTGTGGCACATAGGCAGGGTATAATAAATTGTGCACATGTGTACTCTTGTGAGAAAGAAAATGATGCGTAGTGGCACATACAGTGGACTGACGTCACAGCATCAGACGTGAATTCTGACTCTGTAACATATCCGATATAAGTGAGCATTTCACAAGTGCCTGTTGACCTTCACGTGACAAACATCAGAGCTTTCTGGCTGACAGCTGGAAGGCTGGGGTGTGAGAGGACTCCTTCAAAGTACTATGGAGAATACAATCCACAGGGTAGACTTGCGCTTGGATTCTGACTTCCGGGCTTCCTTGGGTCCTTGGAGAGTTCTCAGAGAATTACTTAATCTGGGTCATATGTCTTCACTCCCCAAATGAGGAGAGTAATAATGGTCCCCTAGTGGGTGAGTGGCAATAATGGAAGACAAGGGTACACGTGGAAAGTCCTGGGTAAGCTATGTTATGAACACAACTGACTGATGAGGACTGAAGATATCTTGTATCATCAGAGCTGTACTTCTTGAAAAGGAGCATCTTCTTGAAGAGCAAAATATTAGCATTTGTAGTAATCAGCCTTGAAATTTAAGTATGCTTTCTCTAGTCACCTCATCTGGCACCACTGGCCAAGACCATCGAAACCCGGGAAGAAGCCATTTGTATTTGCAGCCTTGTTTCCTCTTGAAATCACATGAAAATCCCCAGCTACCCCACAGTTCTGATTCCAAGCCTGTGAAGTTCTCGACTGAAGCACACAGGACCTTGGAGAGGAACCAGCCCAGGCCCAAGAATATGTCAGCTCTTCTCTGAGGGAAAGCCATGCCCACGGCCCTTCCCTTGTGCACCTCTGTCCTGTCCTGCCTACGTACATGGTTGTCTTTTCTCCAGACCAACAGTCCACCTAATGGCAGGCTTTAGTGTTTTCTCATCTTGGATCCCTGGCAGCAAGCACCAGGCATGGCACAGCAGCAGATTTCAACAAATATTTGTTGAAAGCACATATAAAGAAAAAAAAAACCTCATGGAAGAGGTGTTAAATTACATGGGCTTGACTCTGTCTCAGGGTCATATTGTACAAGATTTATTTGGTTAGATACATTTGCATAGGGGCTCAGTCCCCTTCGTCCCTAACCTTCTTAGAAACTCAGCTGCAATCTCTGAGAACTCTGAAATCTTTAAAGGGTCCTTGCACTCAACTCCCACCTGCCTTCTTCCTGCTGCCCGTGTCACACCCATTCTCCTTCCATGATGTAGAAGCGAGTAGGCACATGAGGAAGAAGTGAAAAGGGTAGGGAAAGATAGGCTTGGCTATTGGTTAATTGTGCCCCAAAGTGTATACATAAGGGAAAAAGCTGCCCAAGGCTCCTCTCATTAAATGTTAATCCCTATAGGAGCCTAGATGAAGCCTGGGACCTAGCGCAGCAACGTTTTAATTTGTCTGGACTTACTTTACAATCCTGTTCATTAAAATAGCTGGTAGGGGAAGCTGTGGCATTCCCCTAAAGGGACAGACTTACATATATTTTTCTCATAAAATTTCTGCAACTTGGAAAGATGCTCAAAATTGCCACAAGTGAGGAATGGAAGGGTCCCTGCCCAAGGATCTGTAGGCTTCCCTGCTGAGCAAGAAACAGAGGCAGGTAAAACAGAGTCTTGGCCCCATGTGACCTCCTAGAAAGTCCTTTAATAAGTCCGTTTTTAGCACTAAAAGGGATAATAGGGAAAACTGTTCTATTTTGCTTAGGACCTGAGGTTCCTAGAATGCCCTTAAGAAATTTTAATAGGGGGTTAAATAATTTTAAATGATTCCTGCTAGGATTTTGTTTTATCACTAGCTCATTGGAATTAGTGCACAGCTCGGGAATTTCTCTAAAATTCTGGTACATGTTAAGTCCAAGCCATACTACTGAAGCAGGAATAAGGAGAAAATGTAGAAGCCTGGTTGGTGGCCCACAAATATTATCTCATTAATTTCTCACAATGGCCCTGCAATGGTATTTTTATTTCTGTATCATAGCTGAGGAAACAGTTTGGAGAGATTAAGTGACTGACTCAAAGGTACTTAGCTAGAATGAAAGATGGCCATGATTAACACAACTCTTTCCTCCGTGACTTGTGTGACCAAGTTGAGGTGAAACCGCATTTGTAATCTGACACCTTTCCATGACCGTCAGTTACATGTTAGATTATCACCCCAGCTAGAAGGATCTCTGAGATCAGTCACAGTCTCCTTCTCACCCTGACTCAGTGTTTACCATATTAAGTACTTTTCCTTTTGTTTGTGTGTCTGTTTATCTGTTTTTTCATCTTACATATGTCCATCTGCCCATCCATCTGTACAATCCACCCAATAGTCTAATCATCTACCCAGTCATCAGGCTATCTAACAGCCCATCCATCCATCCATCATCCATCCACCTATCATCCATCCATCCATCCATCCAACTGTGTGACTTGGACAAATTACTTCATCTTTCTGTGCCTCAGCTTTCTCATCTGCAAAATAGGGTTTATACACTAACATCTCAGGTTCATCTGTGAGGCTTAAATGAACACCTTATAATGGGCCTACTATCATGGGCATCTTTTATAGAGTAAACACTGTATGGCAACTATATCATGTTTATGTGCTGGAAAGAGCCAGGAGAACAGACAGTTTAATGATTCTGGGAGAGCAAGGGGTTGATGTG
The DNA here is from genome assembly GCF_006229205.1 of Suricata suricatta. Taxonomy (NCBI): domain Eukaryota; kingdom Metazoa; phylum Chordata; class Mammalia; order Carnivora; family Herpestidae; genus Suricata; species Suricata suricatta. The sequence goes on from NC_043710.1 coordinate 59,724,761, forward strand.
AACACCCAAGCCACCTCTGAGCAGCTAGAGAGGACTGGATTTGGAGCCTAATCTGAGGGACAGCTCTTTGTGGGCATCTCATCTTCTGGGGAGGGATATGTAGGCCAGGACAGCGGGGGACAAGGGAGCTGTGAGTGATGAAGGAGAATAGCTGGAGGTGAAGTACCATGGGACTAGGGGAAAATGATGGAGAAGGAGGGTGCTGGAGCCGGGCAGGAAGTGGCCTGCTTCTGGTCAGGGCATCTGCCTCAGGTGGGTTTAGGGGAAAGAGAGAAAACAAGGAGGAGAACTTGGAGGAGCAGTTTTTGTGGTGAGAGTGTAAGAAGACACTTCAGAGAGGCTCTAGTCATTTTGTAGACAGGAAAATGAGGGCTGAGAGAGAGGAAGTGTCTTGGCTTTCGTCCCACAGGGACACGTATGTCAGCGTTTGAGCAAGAACGTAATGGTTGACTTTAGGAAATAGTCACATAAGGGGCCAGCTAGACAATGGCGGAAGCAGGGGCCTTACCACACTCTGTGGCCCCTCTGTGCCTCTGTACAAGCTGTTTCCATGGTCTGTGTTCCCCTTTTACCTCGATCTTCCCATGTTCAACTCTCCATTGGCTTTGAGTTCTGGCTCCTCCTCTTTGAAGCCTCCTTCTAGAGTTCCAGCTGGCAGGAGTTTCACCTCCTGCCTTCCCAAAGCACTTGACAGGAACCTTTCTTTATCAGGGTATTAGTCTGTGTTGCCTTCAGAGCCCTGCCATCACCAGATTGATCTCTACATTCCCTAGTGAGTCTTACATGGGAAATGTATCTTTGGACTGTGTCAAGGGTCTACCATTTTGCACAGAAAAGAGGCTGGGATTCACAAAAGCTAGTAGAAGAGCCTCTTCTGCTACATCCCAGCTATGGGCAACAAATATAGCACCCCTCTGAGCCTTCTCTTTGTCATTTAGAAAATGGCGATAATCATACCTAGCTTCCAGAATCCTGAACTTGGTTTAAAAACATACTGAGCACCCACTAAGTGCCAGATACTTCTGGAGGCTGAGTATGCAGAAATTATATTAAATTGTCCCTAGGTTAAGGAACTGAAGTCTACCCATGTGTGTAAAGGAGCACCAGGCACCAGCACACCCAGCACACAGTAGGGTAATTACAAGGACCTTTATCTCCCGTAGACAGACATCTCTATATTTTGAACAAATGGGTTTCAATATAGCACCCACACCCGCTTTTCCTCTTTCTCTCACTAAATTGGGCAGATGGCTTTTTAGTCTCAGTGCAGGTTTCAAGAAGAAGCCAGAAGGGGAGGAAGGTACAGGAAAGGAGCCTTCAACTTCCTTACAGTAATTAGTCTTTTTGACATTGAGGCCAAACTCAAGCCACTCTCCTGCGCTTTTCAACTTCCATTTCTATCACCAGAAGGTCAGCGCTGCTCCCAGCCACCTCTCCATCCCACAGATCTAGTTGGCAGAAAGCTAATGAGCCTTGGAAACCACATGGCCTTTCACCTCACTGGAGGAGCTCGGGAAGCTTTCAAACCAAGCAGAAAAGTGGATTCCAGCAGAAAAGTGGTACATAGCAGTCTCCACACCTATTCCCCCAGGACTAGAATTTCAAGTTTTATGAAGCACCTATCACAGGAAGTAGGAAGCCACAGCTATTCTTCTCAATTGGAGGGTATCTGGCTTTCTGATTAAAGGAGTTCAAACCTAGCTTGGGGGAGGCCTCCAAATAGGGTCTGGCTTTGCAGAGGAAAGGGCTGATGAGCACAGAAGCCACAGAACATGCCCAGGATGTGGAGTTCTGGCCAGTGCTGCAACACTACCCAACTCCACCAAAAGGCCCCAGTTGAAGAGACAGTGATGTTTGGTCCTCTTCCCAGAGACCCCCGGCCCTGGTATCCTTTTATGAAAGGCCCATCTCTCCACCAGGTCATGTGCTCACCTATATAACTGGATGTTGGACATCTCCACCTAGATGTCCCCCCTGCCCCTCCAACCGCATGCCAGGGTTGGAACTTCCCTCACCTCTTCTCCCTCTCACTACTGCCACCAATCCTAAGCAAAGCCATTCCAGTCCTTCCTGCAAATGCCATGTTCTGTTGTATCTTTGTACATGTTGCAAATCTCTGACTTCTATTATGGGATGCTGTAATGTGCTTGTCTCTTCCTTCTATCTCTGCCAACTCAAATCCACCTCCATCACCCACCTTAAATCCCACTATCCTCCTGGAAGCCACCCAACCACTCAGGCTGAAAGCAATCAGTCTTGTCCTTGAACCCTTATAGTACTGCCAGTTTACATGGGTCTTGGCAGTGGTATCCAATGAAATGATACCTTATGAGCCTCATACCTGACTCATCAACAGGATCAGTGTAAACCCTGGAAGTGGCCAATGGCAGAGTAACGCAGGGGATAAATAGGGGCTCTGAAGCCATAGAAGGCTGGGTTGGAATCCTTGTTTTCCCTGAGTGTCTCTGGGAAAGTCCCTCAAGCTCTCTGAACCCTGGTTCCCTGGGAGTAATAACCGTCTGCAGTGTCACAGGCTTCTGTATTTGTTGTCTGAATAAATCATGAAGCATAGACATGAAGGAGCTCTGTAAAATGTAAATAAAATTTCCATTCAAAGAACAGTTATTATTTTAAAATTACAAGTTAGGTACCAGCAGTTTGATTCAGGAAGACAACTGGAGATTGTGTACAAGCCATCAGCTTGGCCGTCCAAACAGGAACCTGATTCTGAAGCCCAATTTCAGGAGGGCTTATATTTACATACTGAAGAGCTCCAATTCTGATAGAAAATGTTCTAGGGCTGTCAGGGGAAATTCTACTAAATTACAAAGCTGCCAGCTCCTGGTTTATCAACCTTTAGCTCTGGCACTATTTAGTACTACGCCTGTCTGGGCCCAATTTCCCAGTCTTTGATTAAATGTTAGGAACTGACCATCTCCTGGTGTCTGAAACTGCACGCTACTTCCCAGACCACTGGTGGGCTCATGTCTGCCTCCTCTTCCTTCTCAGTCTCAGTGTCAATCTCTCAGATATTTATTATTCTGAACTTTGATTTCAGGCTCTCACTTGCTGTTGGGAAGGGGTACAGGAAATGTCAAGTCTCAAAGGATATTATTCCTTGGCTGAAATTCTAACCTGAGGTTCCTTCTTCTGTAACATACCTATACAAAAAGAGCCCAGCCTGATCATTTCCTTTTGATGTTTAATTGGATGTCGCTGCTGTGCTTTCTGGGCTGAGAAGCTAATGCTTCTCAGAGAGAGCACAATTCCGGCTATACACATGAGACTTGGAGCAGGGAGAGTGCTCCACGCTGAATGTAATTTTCTCTCCCATCCATGAACAGAAGACAATTTCCCTGGCATTAAGGCATCTCACTCAGTCTTTCTGTCATTAATAAGAATTAAATTCTGTTCCCTCAAATTTAAATGTAATTATATTTGCCTTGTAAATAAAAACGAATTACCATTTTCAAAATTTAGCACTAATGCAAATGCTATGTTTAGACCTTTGGTTTTTTTTAACTTCGTACTACTTCCGGTTTATTATTTTTGTAAACCACTTGGCTTACTTTGCTAGCCACTGTGACTCAGAGCATCTCTGTTCCCTATCTTTCCAGTCATATTTGTGGTTAACAATGCTTTGTGATTTGCTGGCCTCTTTTGGCAGCTCAGAGGATCTGAGTTTGAATCTAAAAGCTCCCCTCTTAGTGAAGGTGGAACCTAGGCCAGGTTGGGCTGAGAGAGCTAAAGAAGAGCCCTGACGTGGAGTCTGAGAGGGAAATTTTCACTGTGCATTGAACATTTTTTTTTTAACCCAAGATTTTCAGCAAAGCATTCAGTGGACCCCATAGTTTGGACCCTGCCTACCTCTCTGGCCCTCCTTCTTCCTATGGCTCTGACTCTCCGGTCAGAGAAAGGATTTTCCAGATGCCGCTCCTGCATACCTGTGTATTTGGCACACGGTGTTCCGTCTGCCTGCACTTCCCCTGTCCCTCTAATGGTCTGGCTCACAAGTCTCCGGGAAAGACTGTCTCAGCTTCTGGTCCCACCCGTCTTCCGTCTGAGCTCCGTGCTCCTGCTCTGGTGCTCCCAAACCCCATGCACACACATCAGTCAGAGCTCTTCTAACACCACCTAACTAGGTGTCACTTCCTGAGTGGCTGGGGCTCCTGGATCCTCGGTGCTCAGAACAGCACCCAGCACGCAGGGAGGACTGAAAGGGTCATAGGTGAATGAGGTGGGTGTCTGTGCCTGTCGGGGGCAGGTGCAGATCTGGAGCCATTCGGGGGTGCTCTGTGAGGCTGTGCTCCTCTCTGGAAATGAGTTCAGAAAGCTCATCATGAAAGCTGATGCTAATGCTATTTGGCCCTCGTGCTGTTGTTTGGGGATAATTACTTCGGCACATTAATAACTTCATCTAGACTTGATGACCAGTGATGGGAGCTGGTGGTAGAGAGTCAGAAACCACAAGAAAACTGAGCCTCTGAGAGAGAAAGCAAGTTGTTCAAGGCTGCACAGACTCAAATCCAAGTCTGGCTCTAAACCTTCACTATATAAACTGTCCTCAGACTTAAATTTGCAAGAGTCTAAGGGACTATTTGGCTAATTCAGATTTAACCATATATTCTAAAAATATACACTTTATTTATTGAGTGCTTACTGAATGTCAGCACCATGCTAGGCATATTATACATATGTATTAAAGCTAATTAAAAAAAAAAACAACCCTGCAAAGCATGTATCATTAGCCATATTCTTTGGATAAGCTCAGTCTTAAAAATCTAGCTTGGTCCCACTCCAAATCCCATGCAATTCTTTCTGACTGCATATGCTACCTCAAAACCTGTACCACTGAATCTCTAAAAGATCTCCACCTGTTATTCCATGAAACTCAATTGCAGTGAAATGATAAGAATCATAAACCACCAGCATGGGCGTTTTATAGGCAGAATGTCTGCCATGTATCGCTTCTATGAGCCAGCAACCCAAAGGGATAAAATGTGGTGAGAGGGCCCTCTCAAATAAAAGTCGTTTATGGAAGACAAGATTGGAGAGAGCTCACAGAGCAATGGAAATGAGGAATGAATTTATGAGGCTGAGGACGGAGGCTACTGGGCCCGGGCGGAGGGCAAGGAAGACCCGAGGGAGAGTCAGCGGAGCAGCCACCACATTTGAAATGGTGTCCTGGAAAATGTCACAGAGCCGGAAATCCGCTTTAGAAGTCCTGAGGCTCTGAAAGAAAGGTAGACTTCTCCAACAGTCAGGACCATCTCAGAGAGGTTAAATTCCTCCCCCTTTCTAAGGCAGCTCAATGCCAAGAGGATGAAAAGCCTGCTAAAGCCTTTGGGGGAGCGGGGAGTCATTTGCTCAGCCCTCAGCCAGGCTGCTGAGTGGGTCCTCTTTATGCAAAAGCTGATGAGGCATCCAGCCTAGCAAGGCTGCTCCCAGGGGAAGATGGCCTGAAGGAGGTGAAATGATGCCAGCTCTTGCCCAGAAGGGGTTCCCGCCAGCTGGCATGGCATGAGAAATTAACATGAGCTGGGTCTGGAAAGTGACAAAGAAGGAGCCCAGGGATTTGGTTTTAGTCCAGAGTGTATGCGTGTGTGTGTGTGTGTGTGTGTGTGTGTGTGTGTGTGTGTGTGTGTATAGGGGGTGTGGGGGCACACTGGGGTGGGCAGAAGGGTCCTGAGAGAACAGATTAGGCTGGTAGTGTGTTGGCATCTTCCTGGGCAGAGCCAATAGCTTCCTTCCTCTGTGATGTGTCACTGGGTAAGTCATTGCTTGAGTCATTGTCAAGAACCTAACCCAAGACAGGCCCTGCACTAGGGATCCTGGCAGAGCCTGACCACATGGAGATCACAGCTTGAGAGGGGCTTGATGGCAATATATTGCTCAGTATACCACAGAGCTTGACAGAAGCCATATATCTGGCGTGAATCTGGCCCCTGCCACTTACCCATGCAGGGGGTGAGGGAGGCTGGAGAGGAGCTGAACTTCTCTGAGCTTAAGGTTCCTAATCTGGACAATGGAACTAGTAATAATACTTTCTTCCACAGGGTTTGTATGAACCTTAATTAAGATAATGGTTGTAATACACTTGGTTCAGAGGGTTGGTACTTGGTAAGCCCCAAGAAATGGGTGGCTCTTTAAGTGCTGCTTTATCCTGTGGCTTATCAGAAAAAAGATAAGATTACTGATAAGGAAACCTCTCTGGATAGAAAGGGGGCTTAAGGCAAGAGATGAGGACTTAGATTTAATTCACACTCTGCCGCTGCTAAGCTGATTCACTCTGGACATGTCATTTCCTCTCCCCAGCTCTTTACCCTCCTGTTAAACACAGCACTGGCAATCACCATCGCCATCCCCACTACCACCAACCCCAGAGACTGGAGAAGCCAATCCTGCTGGGCCCGCAGTTGAGGGCACTGGGGTGCTGAGGATGGGCCATAAACCTGTGCTCTTCGGGCCACAGGCATTTGTCCCAACAGTTATCTTACCCTGTTTGTCAGGAAGGACGAGCACGTGAATGAGGCAAGGTTTCAGGAGGAATTTCTGAGATGAGGTTGGAAGCCAGACTACTGGGAGCTCAGGGGCCTGAGTAAATACTTGTATAAAATCCGACGTCACTGTTTCCACAAACGTAACCAAAGTGCTGGGGAACTCTGTCCGCTCACATTTCATCACAGGCCTAGAGTGCAGGGCATGTGATTTCACCTGCTTTCATCAAGTCCTGTTTGGGACAAAGAGTGAGACATCTCTTCATAATCCTCCCTTCTCTGAGGCCAAGTGGTGATTTCTGCCAACCTCACAACCCATAGTCCATGCAGACAGTGTGAGGAGCGCTCAGGGGGCAGTCGGCCCGTGGCTCCTGCCGGGAAGGCTCGGGGAGGTGTCTCCGCCAAGGCCAAATCACACCAGATGATGACACCTGCCTCTTGGCCGCATGCCTGACTTGGGCCACTGTGCTGACCACTCTACCTACACTTTCTCACTGAGTCCTTACAACAATCCTGTAGGTAATTTTACCTGTATGATAGAAGAAGAAAGGATTCAGTAGGCAAAGAGGGAAAGATTAGGACCTGAGGTCCCTGGGTGGGGGAAAAACACTGATTTAGGAACAATGCTGGGGGTGTCTGAGCACAGCAAACCCCCTCAGGCTAAGCCTCCTCTTATGAATGCAACAGGCCCCACCCATTCCCCCTCAGGCTTCCTTCAGGAGTTTGACAAAAGACCCAAATATGGCCTTAGGCCACCCCTCTTGCAATGGAAATGAACAAATCAGGAATGGACCACGGAGCACCTAGAGCTATCAGGCCAGTGAGGGCGGGACCTGGGAGGGAACAGGGGCCAGGTGAGGGCTGACCGAAAACTTCTAAAACACGGATTCTTGCCTATTGTTGTAGGCATTCACTTTCTATTGTCCCCTCTCTGCAAAGAGAGCTTTCCTACCATGCTTCCTTCCAAACTTTTGCCTGCTGCTCATTTTGTGTCCAATTCTATATTCTTCGAGGCCACAAGCCAGTGAATCCTGCAAACTGGGGTAAAAAGTCCTGCAACACCTTGAAGGAAATGAAGGGTGAGGAAGGTTAAACAGCTTGCTGCAGCCACTGTATTATGCGTGGCTCCATGGCAGACCTGCGATAGCCTTCAAACAGCTTCCGCTCCGCGCAGGTGCCCTTGGACGGGAGGTGGGAGAAAGACACCAAGCGCCCACTCTGTCTAGGCACTGTTCTTTGTGTGCGCACACATTGTATCATTTAGTGGTCACATAACCTTTGAGGTGGCCACTGTTATTATCTCCATTTTCAGATAAGGAGACTGAAGTCAAGAAAAGCCGGTACCTCACCAAGGTCATCCAGTTAGCGCATGGCAGAGCCCAGGCAGGTACTGCCTAAAGCAGCAGGGGTTGTGAGAGAGAAAACCACCTTTGAAGCGCTTTCACCAGGGGAGGTGACAGCTGAGGAGGAACCGTGGCCTGTGGAGAGGCAGCACCCAGGAAGCAGTTGAGGCCTGGGCTCCCAGGCAGAACTGGGGCTGCCAGCCTCCTGGGGCGCCAGTGTGCCTGAGGCAAGTCTGCCACCCTCTGAGCCTCAAGGTGAGAATGGGGATGATGTCATAGCTGTGGCTGCCCTGCCTACGGGGCTGTTGTCCTGTGTGTGTGTGAGAAAGAGAGAGAGAAAGAAGAGATCTCTGTATGCTGTGAATCACTCAGCAAACACAAATTGTTATTACTATATTGCCAGGGGTGACAGTAATTTTGAAGCCATCTTGAAATTCCAGCAGTCGTGACACTGTTAGTCAGTTGCAGGTTAGAGATTTAAAAACTATAATCCACATTTCTGAAAGGGCATATTTCATCTTGCCTCTATCAAATGTCTTCATTGATATCGAGAGCTCTCATCAATGGCTGTTTTAATCATAATTGTAATAGTAGCTAACATTCACTGAGCTCGTATTAGGAGCTGAGTAGCATGGTAAGTGTTTTTTAATAATATCTTAAACAATTCACCACATAATAGTTTTCCAAATAGTAACCCCAGAAGGTGGGCACCGTTACCACCTCCAGTTTACAGCTGAGGGAGGTGAAGGAGTTTGCCCAAAGCGATATCTAGCATACAACGGGGCCAGCGTTTGAACCAAATGCTTCTCATCCCTCCTGCCCTCCAGGCCACACCCAACTGACACCAGCTATGGGGAGTGGTATACACACAGTTGAGGAAGACAAGCTCTGACGATTCTATTTAAAGTCCCTGCCAGTGGGTCTGCTGTCTCCTTTTACAGGACTGCGGAAGAATATTTAGTGATCTCACCCAAAGTTAAACCTGCCTCTGTTACGGCTGTGGGGTTTCATCAGGGATCAACAATGCATGGACAGTTATATACCTATCGTAAATTTGTTTTGTGGCCACATAACAAACAATACAACCCAGTGTAGCTTCGAGAGGACCATTTATTATATTGCTATAAACAGAGCTATATAAAAAGAATTATTCCTAAGACCCTGCGCATCTGCGTTTGCAATCATGTCTTAACACGAGCTTTGCAAACGAGGATAAAAAGTCCAATTGAGACTGCGTACTGAACATCAGTCAAGGCAGTTCGAAGTATTCCAGAGGCCCAAAGCCTGCATGGATCTCATTTTTGCCAAAGGTCTCAACCATCTCTCCTGATCACAAAAGGGACTGTTAACATGCAATATGATGAGCTCATCTGGGCTTCACTTCGTTCACACAGTGTGGCGTGGTAGAGAAAGTGATTTAAGTTAAAAAATAAAAAATAAGACCAAAAACCATAGCTAGAGAGGCTACCACTTTTTAGCTGTGTGTCCTTGGGTGGGATTACTTAAAAATTTTCTGTGCCTAAGCTTCTCTATCAGGTTATTTCTCTTCATTTGTTTCTTTGTTGTCTCCACTCCCTTTGTCCCTCGATGCAAGTGCGACAAAGATGGGGACTTTCTTATCTCTTTATGATGAGAAGAGTCCGTAGCACACGGTAGCTGTTCAAAAGTACTCATTGAGTAAAGTATGAGGTAAATCAGTCCAACAGGGGTGATAATACCTTTCTCATGGGGTTTTCACATGTCCACGGTTTATTTTTTAAAGTTTCTTTATTTTTGAGATAGATCGAGCAGGGGAGGGGCAGAGAAGGGGAGAGAGAGAGAAAACGTCTGCTGATAGTGTGGAGCCTGATGCAGGGCTTGAACTCGTGAACTGTGAGACCATGACCTGAGCTGAAATCAAGAGTCAGACACTCAACTCACTGAGCCACCTAGGTGCCCCACATGTCCACTGTTTAAATGAGACATTAAAGTGAACACATCAGCCATATACCAAAACCGTGCTAGGTAATTCACAAATGTTGCCATTTAATCCTTATTTTGAGAAGGTCTCTGCTTAACTGACTGAGCCACCTAGGTGCCCCAAGGATCTAAAAAATCATCAAGTGCTTACAAATAGAAGGGTGCCAATAGACCTAATCCTTTGAAGGTTATATGTATAAACCCTCCATATGTGAACCAAACAGTAAAACCAAGAACACACTGAATCATGCATCCATTCACATGTTCATTATCCATTCGTCAATACACACGGAGCAGCTGCAGTGAGCCAGGCTGTGCTGGGTCCTGGGCATGTAGGGTGAAAAGACATGTTTGCTATCTTCACGGAACTCACAGGCTAGCAGGGTGTCTGGCCAGAATGGTAGGTGGGGACCAGATCACAGAGAACCTTAAAAACTACAATGAGTTCAGACTTCTTTCTGAAGAACGGGTGAAACGAAAGGGTTCAACAGCTGGGACCTGAGTCCTTTAAAGCCCCATCCCTGCAGATGTCACCCAGGTGTGCTGTTCCCTAAGGCCCTGCCTTTAGGGATGAGCACGGTAACATGGGAGATAAGATTTCAATCTATGACTGTAATTCATGTGGTTACAGGGCGAGGTTTGGACTCTCCAGGCCACCCCTATGGAAGGAATGATGTGAAGATTAGTTTCTGAATCCTCTGCCCATCTAAAACTATGAGTGGTGAAGAATGGAGTTCAGGGCAAGGACTACTCAGAGATGTGGGTCACCCCACTAATACACGACAGAGAACAGGGTCAGATCACCGATGGGGCACGACCCGTGAACATGTCACAGCGGAAAGCTCCTTCCTCCAGCCGCGCTGTGCCCTTCTCCCTGCACTTACCAATGGAACAGTCGTGTCCAGTCCAGCTTGGGTCACAGCTGCAAAGACCGGTGTCTGGGAAGAAGGTTCCGTGACCCGAACACTGGTCCAAGCACGTGGCCCTGGGCGTCTCGCAGTTGGTGCCTCCCCATCCCACGGAGCAGTGGCACTCGCCTCTCACGCAGACGCCCCGGCTTGAGCACGTGGGGTCCATGCAGTCCACTGTGACACAGAGCAAAGGGAACACAGATGAGCATCTTACCAGCAAAGGAGAGGCTTCTTTAAGTGAACTAGTACACTTTATAGTGGAGGGGCTTCGTAAGAGGACGCAGATCTCCTGTGAAGAGGCCGCTTGATACAGTAAAGAGAAAGGATTTTAGTAACTGGTAGGACCTGGGTTCCTGGCTCTCTGGGTGGCTGACTGTTTTACTAGATGGAGGCTCAGTTCCCTCGCCTGCAAAAGGAAGATACAAATTCCTGCTTCCAGGTTTATTGGATTGACAAAGTAAAAAATATATAGCAAGGGGTGCCTGGCCGATTCACTCGGTAGAGCATGTGACTCTTGATCTCAGGGTTGTGAGTTCAAGCGTCACCCTGGGCATGAAGTCTACTTAGCAAAAAAAAAAAAAAAAAAGAAATACTCATCAAGTGTTAGCGTGGTGCCCAGTGCCTGCTATGTCTGTAATAACTACACCAGTTAGCGGACAAGACTTTGTTTGTTTAATTCTGTGATATCCACCCCCTAGAACAGTGCTCAGCACACAGGAGGTCCTCAAGAAATCTTTGTCAAATAAACTAGCATTGTCGACCACTTCGTAATACAGGCTTAACATGAATGTGGGACTAAAAGAGATTCCTTAATTTAAAAGAGAATTTATTTTGCACTTAAATTCCATTAGATTTTATCATCTTGCCAAAGTTCTTGTGCTTGACACAAACTTTCAAACCTCACTTTCCAGAGGGCAAACGTTTCAGTGACTCTTCAAAATTACATGTGGGAGCTTTGCACAGATTCTCCTCACGTAGTGGGTGAACTATAGAGTGAGAGCTGACAGCCAAGCAAACCCTGCGGGGCTATTAGAGCCTAAGGTCAATGTGGTCTCAAGAGATCAACCAGGAAGAGAGAAGGAGAATAACACTGTGGGATACCTGCTCTGGGCCTGTGTTCTAGGAAGCGCTTTACATCTGGGATCAGACCCAGCTCCTTCCATTACCCAGTGAGGGACAGATGAGATTGAGGCTCACAGAGGCAAATAATCTAAGCCAAATCATACAGTTAACTCTGCCAGAGAGGACTCTAAAGGCGGGTCTGTCTGAGTCTGAAGCCAACATTTGTTCCAGGGGCTGATTTTCCTAAATCAAAACTGTAGCTATGGGGTTACACAAGGTTAACAGAGACCTCTAATCTTCCAGAAAGCACTGCACAGAAAAAGCCCGAGCCAAAGGTTGGTCCAATGCTACAAAGAAGTTGTTAGATCTTTTATTTTAGGACGGCAGGAGATTCCACTCCTCTTGCGACTGTCGGGGACCGTGGTGTCCTGGCAGGGGCTACGACCTGCAGCAGTTGGAAAAAGAGTCGATGGTGCCGTGATGGGTGTGGTGGGCCTCCTCCCTGAAGGAGCTCATGCGGAAGCCCTGCCTGTGCTCCGCGGGAAGGAAGGGAGCATCGACCTCCGAGGTCCTAGATTCGGCATGGGACGAAACACACTGGTTTCATGACCCCCGTCAAGTACCACTGAAATTCTCGTGTCCAAACTATCGACGTCTCTGTCGCTAATGAGGACACTGAGAGGCCCTGAAAGGGCTGTGTCAGCTGTAAAGCGGGGCCAAGAAGTTACTTTTCCATCCTGTCTGAATGTTGTTCAGCGGCGTGACGTGGGCAGGCAGGTCAGGGGTGCTTTAACTTTATTTATTTACACTTTAGACGTGCTTTTACTTCATTTATGAACTAAATTTTATAACTCCATATATTTGATTTTTGTGCAAAGGACTGGGAAGCCTGGCCCGCATACATTAGAGTCACAGACACAGATGGACAGAGACTGAACAAACGGCTACATTCTGGGAACAGAATGTCTGTTTCAGGACCAGCTTATCAAGAAAGTTCTTTTACCTTATAGGTTTTGAAAAAGATTTCAACTTACTGGCCTAACTGTGAAATCAGAAATTCAGGAGTCAGGAGCAATCATTTACTAAAAACAGAGTAATGGGAGTAAGAGGAACAACAATAACAACAATCAATATTGAGGTAGTTCCTCTTCTGGGCCATTATGCTATTAAACCTTCTATATATGTTATCACATTTAATTCCAGCAACAATTCTTTGAGGTAGATACCATTACTATCCCCATTTCACAGATGAGGAAGTTAAAGCACAGAGAAGTTAAATAACTTGCCCAAGATCACACGGTGGTAAGTGGAGGGATTTACATTTGAATCACTCTTTCTTGGTTCACATCTCCTGCTATTTCCTCTATAATCTTACTGGTTTGAAAACACACACACACACACACACACACACACACACACACACACACACACACACATATATATACAATCCTAGGCAGTTAAAAAATAGAAGCAAAACCAAAATAAAACAAGAAAAGAAACAGAACAAAGTGGAGAATTAATAAAGCCAACTCAGGCAAAGAATTTTCTCTTGCAGTCTCTGGACACCACTTAACAATGGTTCAAGCATGACCCGTTGGAGTTCCTGGTAATTAAAAATAATAAAAATAATAATAGTGATATATTTTCATGACCAGCCTCACATCTCAGAACCTCAGAAGGATTATTCTGGCCCATTAGGCTACTATGGTAATTCCCTAGATCCAGGAGCTTTCCAATTTGACAGGAAATGACTCAGCAATTCCTATCCCAAGGCCTATAAAGGTATTTCCCGTTCTGTGAGTTCTGTGAGCACCCGGGCCCAGGCTTGGGGTGAAACTGTCTCTGAGGCGCCCTCCAGGCTGAATCTATAAATCTGCACTATTAGCGAGCAAGCCAGGAGGGTGCCAAGTTTAGCAAGAGGCCCTTGGCGTCTCGATCCTGCTCCTCAGACGCAACAAGTCTGACAGGGACCCAGGAACGAGCAAAAACAATCCCACGCTCTCAGAAGATGGTCCAGGCAGGGAACAAAGACACTGATGAAAGGTTACAGGTAATTAACCACTGCTTCTGAAGGTCCGCCTGGCAAAGCGGGTGGGGAGTGTGAGGGAAGTTTCGAGGAGGGCTGAATCTCCAGGAAGGACCATTGTCCCTGCTGATCCTATGCCTACGGCCAATATCTGTGCCCCCGGGATGGTCTCCCAGAGACGTCCAAGTAGACTCTTCCGGGGCCTCTGGGGTGATGGGGATCCTAGGGTGGGGTTGAAGTTGTCTTCTTCCTATCACAGGGCAGTTTCACAAACGACCTCTATTTCCCTGGGAGCCGTGGGTGTCACGGGAAGAGCCAGCTGGCCAGGGGTTAGGGAGTTCTGTGCTGAAAGAGTAGGGGAGAAGTTGGCAAGGAAGCGGGCGAACGTTGTGTGGAAGACAGTCTAACTTAGTTTCTGCTTGGGCCAAATGCTTGTATTTGTTTTCCTCTGCAGAACTTGGCATTCAAGCCCAAATTTCTGGCAGAAGCTTAGCCCGTTAATGAAACGATGAGGCCTGCACGAGCTGCAAGCACAACTCTCCCCCTAAAACGCTCCCTGCTCCAGTGACCACACAAGCTATTAGATGCTCCTCACGACCACAGCACTGGGTCTTGCTTTCCACTGCAAAAGGCCCAAGGTGTTCTCTTCTGCTCCTCCCCCAACTCCCTCCAAGCGTCCTGTTGGCGTGGTTTTAAAAAAAATATGGGACCATAAACTTCAGAAGGAGAAGGAGAGAGAGAAAAACAAGCTTGTTGGTTGATGTTTTATAAACACAGTGAAACCCGCTGGAACAGAGCTGAGGGAGGAGGAGAGAGAGAAGCGGAGGCTGGGGGGAAGGGGTGTGAGGTGGGGAGAGCAGGAAGCTCCCCCCCCAGAAGCCCCCATTATAAACACAAGGACCCTGCAATGACGCTTCAGCAGAGAAACAGAGATAATAAAGGGAATCAGTACCAGATGGCCCTCCTCAGGAAAGAAAGCAGGAGCGAAAACATTTCTTTTCAAATAGAACATGTAAATCAAAGAGCTAAACCACCTTTTCTTCTTCTTTGTAAGGAACCCTGCCTGCTGGGGCACTGTCCAGTGCCAGCCCAGCCGGGGGGGGGGGGGGGGGGGGACAGCCTGCCCCTCTGCCCACATAACACAGTGGGGTTGGGGAGGGGCCCACAGTCTCAAGAGGAATCTCCTTTTTGTTTTTCTTTTCCTCTCCATGTTTTCACCTCAAGTGGCTAAAGTGAAAAGGGACAGCAGATGAAGGTCACCGTTGTCAGGATGAGAGAGGAAGTTCCTTTGTTCCTGAGGCTGGCCTTCCTCCTCTCTGAGGCGGCCCAAAGTAATCCCCATCCGAGTTAATAGGTCTGAATCGGGACCCCCAGGCACACTTGGGGTTTATAGGCAGCCTGTCTCTGAGAGGTACTGCTTTTCAGACACTAATCCCTTCCTGTTCTCCACTCTTTTAAAGTGGGCCCATTCTACTGGCTCTCCTTTGCTTTCTTTCTTTTTCAAGAGAAATGATACCTTGAGAGAGGCCTATGCATTACATCCCGGATGAGTCAGGAGGCCAGCTCTCCTTGGAGCCTCTCCCACCCACCAGAGAAGATGCCAGCACCCTCGATGGTAGGCAGCGGGAGTGAGGACCCTTAGCATTGTCCACCAATTTCTTTCTTTTTTTAATGTTTATTCATTTTTTGAGAGAAAGAGAGAGAGAGAGCATGAGTGGGGGAGAGGCAGAGAGAGAGGGAGACACAGAGTCTGAAGTAGGCTTCAGGCTCTGTCAGCACAGGGCCCGATGCGGGGCTCGAACTCACAAACCATGAGATCATGACCTGAGCCAAAGTCAGATGCTTAACTGACTGAGCCACCCAGGCGCCCCAAACACTGTCTACCAGTTTCAACAGCGGCGTCCACCCATTTCCAAAAGACCTTAGATATAGTGAGTGGCGTGAAACAGGAAATGTGCTTCAACTGCCCCCAGAATACTACTAATAATATCAGACCAAACATTTATGGGGCATTTATTACGTGTCAGACACTGAGCTAAGTGCTTTACATGGGTCACTGAATTCAATCCTTATGACGGCCCTCTGTGGAAGGAATTCCCATTTTATTGATGAGGGAAGGGAGGCTAGTTAGTGGCACAGCCAGGAGTCAAAGCTACCTCTGATTCCAGAGCTTTTAAAAGCCAGTCTATATTGCTTGTGAGTAAGACCCCTCTCATCTAGAAATCCCACGCGGTCAAGAAGAAAGAGTGCTCTGACGTCATGAGACGCGGGATTTGTCAAACAAAATGCTCACTTACCTCAGCACGTTAGGCTGCCTAGGAGAGAAATGGCAACACTGTTAAAGTGGGAGCTCACGTCTAGCCTCCTACTTTATGAAGGAGAGAGACACACCCACGAGCATCTAGGAGCCACACGAACGACACATGCTCATGCCAACAGAAGGCAGTGTTTGAAGGTCTCTAACAGACGCACGCTTTAAGACATGCAGAACACATGAACTTAAAGGTGAGGAGAAAGAACCTGGGCTGAAGGACCAGAAACACCGGGCTCAAACCCAGCTCTGCCACCTACCAGCTGCGTGACCCTGGGCAGGTCATCTGACTCTCTGGGCCTCAGTTCCCCTAACTATAAAACAGAGGCATTATCCTACCCTATTGGGTTTGAGGTTAAATGGTAGGAGGCTTCTAGGACCGAGCCTTGTATATAGCATGTGCTCCACACAGGACACTTCTCTTCCTGTCACCACCTAGGACCCTGGTTTGCCTCTCCTCTTCCATGTGCTTCATTTCTGCTGCTGATGGGTGCTTGGCCCAGGGTGGGCTCTCAGGGCTGTCCGGGAGCTCTCCTCTGCCCCCCGGAGGCCCTCCTGGCACTGCACGCTGACCTCTGTTTTGGACAGAGGTGCTGGCACTGCCCGCCCACAGTCGTACCTTCCTCGCAGCTCTCGCCCTTGTAGCCGGGGTTGCAGATGCAGGTGCCCATGATGCAGGTGCCATGGTTGCTACAGGCCACGTCGATACACTGGTTGGTGGGCACGTCGCACTCTGCGCCCTTCCAGCCGCTGTGGCACAGGCATCTGCCCTTCATGTACTGGCCGTTCCCACTACAAAGCACGGGGCAGGAGGCTGGGGAGACAGCACAGGAAGTCGGGTGTGAATCCGCACCCAGCATACCCCACTGGCCTTTGCCCCTTTCTCCCTTCGGCCTGCAGGCTTGACCAGGAGCCTCAAATGCTTTGCTACACTCCGCATCTGTCTGTGTCTCTTGCTTTGTTTCACTGTAATTGAAACACATCCGGAATTGTGAGCAAAGGTGTACAGGGCCTGGTGGAGCTAGTGCCCAGTGACCGCTGCTTTCCACTGTCCCCCGCACGTCCTGGTGCAGCACGGTGGCCACCGGCACCTTATGCTGGAGGCTTCCATCTGTTCCTTGGTCTTACTGCAAAAGACAGCGACTCAGCCTCCTGCCTGACCCAGTCTCTCTTCCAGCACCCA
This sequence comes from Suricata suricatta, assembly GCF_006229205.1. Taxonomy (NCBI): domain Eukaryota; kingdom Metazoa; phylum Chordata; class Mammalia; order Carnivora; family Herpestidae; genus Suricata; species Suricata suricatta. The sequence goes on from NC_043710.1 coordinate 59,742,053, forward strand.
CCATTTTGCTCCCTCCCCTCTTCTGCAGCACCACCTACTGTCTCTAACCCAGTCAATCTCAGCTTGTCTTGCCTTTCAGGCTCCACCTGAGCCCCACACACCCCATAAGAGAATAGCTGAGCCCAGCTTGGCTCTTTAAAGTATTATCTTTCCATTCTGCCTCTTAGTGTAAAGTGTTTTGTGATCATCTGGATGAAGGACACTATATAAAAACATTATACTGCATTGTGCTGTAAGTACCTACCAGCCTTACCGAGATACAATAAGGCTGTTTTATATGTGACTCTTAACTTTAAGTGCATATGGGATGAGACAGTAATTCTTGTTAGAAGGAATGACTCATCTCTTCTCTCTGCACCACCCTCCCCGGCCCCTGCCTCGCTTCTTTCCTTTTCAAGGCACTCAGCAGGTAATCACCACGGCTCCTCTGGGCTGCCGCTCTGCTGTCTCAAGCGAGTACCTTCCACATTAGGGAGAACAAGGAGAATCCCCCAAACAGCATCACGCCACAGTACTGTATCTGCACGGCACAGTGAAAAACCATCTTGGCCTTCCTCAGATGAACAACTACTCAAGCTTCAGGTCTAGGTTCCAATGGCACCCCATCTGGGTAGACTTTTCTGGTCCTCATCATGTCCATCCTAAGACAGCTGATGGGCACTCCCTGAATTTGACCTTGCTCTAGCATGTTTCTCTTACTAATGAGTGCTTTGTCATCGTCTACTTACTCCTCTGTCTCCTCTGCCAACTGAGAGCTCTTGGGACTGGGGCTTGCTCAGTGCTCTAACCCTAGCACCGAGCAGCGAACAGGCCCTGGAGGGCACTAAGCAAATGCCTGCTGGGTGAGTGGAGAGGTGGGAAGCCTGGAGGAAGGAGCCCTTTCCCCAGAGGAGTGCCTCAGAGCCTCCTTTGGCCTTTGCTATGTTTATTCTTCTGAGAACAGGGATGAAGGCCAAGTGCTCAGAGTGTGCCATGGGGTAGCCTTGAAGCCATGTCAGTAGGGCTGTATGAGCCCAAGTGCGAGGCAACATCAGGGTCCTGTGTGGAGAAGAGCACCCTTCCTCCGGAGCGGCTCTCCCCTCGGGGGTCTCTGCAAAGGTTCTGGCAACAATGGAGCAGGAATGAGGCCCCGCCACAAGACCGGAGAGACCCCGTGCAGACCGTGAACAGTAAAGACGCCTGGCTCATGTCAACTATACTTCAATTAAAAAAAAAAAAAAAAAAGGAATAAGCCCCCCCCAAAACCCCACCAAAGACATTTGGCAAAAGTTGATCACTCCTCAAAGGGAAATCAACTTTTTCAAAGACCCTCACAGTCACTTCCCCTGGCCCCACAATGGACGTGAGATCCACCGTGGCTGCCCCTCCTGACCTCCCGATCATGCCCTCGTGAACAATGGGGGCTCTGCCGGCGGACCACCGCCCCACACTCCCCCGCTCTTGGAGCTTCCAAAGCACGGCCCCGGCAGGCCCTTCCCTCGGGAGGCAGGAGGTGGCCTGGGGTCTTGGGCTTGCTCTGAGAAGTAGGATGTGAGCCACCCGCGGGGCCGGGGGAGCGGGCCTCGCATGCACACATGCACACACAGGTCTCACCTCGGCCACAGTCGGGGCCCAGGAAGCCCAAAAAGCAGTGGCAGGTCCCAGAGATGCAGTCGCCGTTGCCATAGCAATTGCTGGGGCAGTTATCCACCGACTCTGCAGGGAGAGAGAGGGGAGAGTTGAAAAGAGAAACTTCTTTACCCAAACCGAGGGCCCGGGTATCGAACCTCCGGTTAACCAGGGCCCACACCTTCCAGCTCTTCTGGGCCAGTCACTGAAAAGAACCAACAGAGTTAAAAATGATATGTTATTTTCACCCTTACTGCATCCCACATGACACTAAGAGATGTGTTCTGGAAAAAGTGTGCCCCAACCAAGTCTTATGTATCAGGTTTGTATCTACAGATACATTAGAAATTCTTCAGCTAAAAACACTGGAGAAGCCAGTGCAAGCCGTTCGCAGTGCTTATCTGTGGATGCCGGGCTGCCGGGCAGTTCTTGTGGGCTTTATGCTTTGCTGTGCTTTACATTTTTCTCTTACAGGGGTGATATTTTGTTAACTTTTTTTTTTCTTTTTTTCCTTTCTTTTTTTTTTTTTTTCCATAAAGCTCCTGGGCATTTGTAAACCCGTCTTTTCCCATCTCAGATTTTTCACCTATCGGTCTGGGCGCACCCCGTCTTTCCCCAGGGCCAGCCTCCTGCTTCCTCTCTTGCTCCCCACCCCAATGCAGTCACCGCCCAGTGGTCTGAGTGATGCCTCGGAAACCAATCTGATCCTGTCATTCTCCTACTTAAAACCCTTCAAAATGGCTCCCCCTTTCTGAGGGGGAGACAAAAAAGAAAAGCCAAGGTCTTTCAGAAGGCACAGGAATTTCCTCTCATATTCCCTCTGCCGTCCCTGCATCGCTGGCCATATGCTTATCGTGCTCACCTTTGGCAGAGATATGATTTTCTCAAATGCTTCCTACTACTTTTAGTATATTCTCTGTGACCTGACAAAAAAATAAGATGTTTAGTTGAGAAAGATTTTAGCAAAACAAAATAGTCAATGTTTTGTAGCTTCAGGTAGTAAACCTGTTATCTAGAAAATCTGTGTATTTGGAACAGCCTATTTCTCACTAATGCTGGATGTGGAATAAAGGAAAGAAGCCAGTATATACTGAATACCTTCTTTGGGCCGTGAGTTTCCACAAAGTTTATCATTTCACTGTCACCGAATCTGCAAGCATGTATTGCTATTCCTATTAAAAACGAAAACAGAGGAGGCTCAGAGAAAGATGAAGTGGCCTGCTAAGAACCACAAAGCCACTGAGTCCTGGAGGCAGCATTTGAACCCAGGACTCCAGGCCTGGTCTTCTTCAATGATACTGTGCTCTCTGGGCTTTGAAGGAACTCCACAGCAAAAGCCTGAGGAATGAACAAGGTGACAGACCTGTGGCACAGTGAGGCTGGTCCGGAAGACAGCAAAGGACCCTGCTGGAAGGTAGTAAATTCCAGAAATTTCCAGGCGTAACAGGATCCAATAGACCACAGCCTAATGCTCTCATTTAATTGTGAAGGAAACGGAGACCCAGAGGAAGGGCAGTGACTCACCCAAGAACTCAGAATGGGTCAGCAGAGTCACAAAGTACTCAGAAAGTAGAGGAAAGGTTAGTCAGGGGAGACCGAGGTAAGGATTCGGCCTGTTGTCTTAGCTCACAGCTGCAAATCATGAAGCCTAGACTAAGGCCTCTGTTAAAGGAGATGTTACCCTGGAAACCATGAGTCTTGCCCACTGGAAATTTGCAGCCTAACTGTGGGAATGAGAGGACAGCTGCCACCCAGGCAGCAGCACAGGGCATGGAGGTAAAGAGACCTGGTTCTGGGGTCCATTCTTCCAGTGCCACGCTAGGGCACCTAAAACAACCTTCCTCCCGTCTCTGGGCCTCACCTCTTTCATATGTGAAACGCAGGTGATGGCAGAGATGACCCCTAGGACTAACTCCTGTTCTAAAATTTTAGGAGTCTACAATTAAGAGAGCAACTGTGCAGAAAAGATGCCCAGACAAGGGAGCCTTAAGCAGGACAAAGCACTTAGGGCCAATGCAGCAGGAACTGGTAAGGAACAAAACCAGGACAGGGAAGGCTTCTCAGAGGAGGTGAGCTTGAGGAATGGCCTGGGTACGGACAGGTGAGGACTCCTAGGGAGCTACATTTCCCAGACACGTCTCTTCCCAGGTGTCTGTCATTATCAACTTGCAAACTACTTACAAAGTTTGACAAAAGAGTTCAAATGTGTAGTTCCTTTCGTGAATGGGTAGGAACTCCCACTCCCTGGATGCCCCCCTGCTAAGAAGGGCAGCATCAAGAACAAGAGGGTCCAGTCTGCCACGTGTTCTCACTGCAGCACAAAGCAGTCCAGGTCCGGCAGAGCGAGGCTCACGAGCCAGGGCCCGGGGCACCCTTGCTCTCGGTTGACTTTGGCTGGAAGAATCCACGTTCATACTGCCTTTAAGTTATAAGGGTCTTTACAGAGAGTGACTTGGGAAGTTTCATTCTGAATATGCTTTCAAAAATAAGAATTTTGAGTACAGTTTACAGCCAGATTATTTTCACCTGAAGATATTAGTTGACGGTGCAACTGGGGAGGGTGGATTCTACCCGCGGCTCTGCAGAAGGGGACAGACCGGGCAGAAATAGGAAGTCTGGCTTCCAGGTCCTGCTCTGCTACTGGATGCCTGTGGGACCTTGGCCATGTCACTTGATCTTTCAGCACCTGTTTCTACATCCTTCCACTTGTTCCTCTCTGGCTTCCCTACACAGCCACTACTGGTACTTTCAAATCCAGCTCAAATATCACCTCTTCTGCCAAGCCATCCTGATTTCTTAAAAAGGCTAAGTTACTCCCAGGACTTAAGGTAAGGTACTCACCTCTATTAAAACACCATGTAGTCTACATAGTTATTAGCACTGAGAGAATTCAACCGGAAGATCCCAGAGATCCTCACAGCTCTCACACTCTCTGGTTTAGTCCTTCTCAAACCCAGGGGTATAAAATATGTCTCTTAATAAATTGCCATAGTTACCATTGCATTTTTAACAAGATCAATTGCAGATAAGTGTTACACACTGTCTAGATTTTGATTTATGAAGTCTGCAAGATACAAACCTGTTAATCATCTGCCAAAAAGCCTTCATAGTGAAACGGTGAGGAAAATACATTTTCTGTGACTGAGTAAAGTGTTGTTTGGTGAATCTGACAGAATAGAAGCCTGTTTCCTTCAAAACTTGCCCTGGGCTGTTGGTGTCAGGAGAGGCAGAAGTTTTAAGAGACGTGGAATAATTTTACAACAGCAACAAGGAAGTGAGAGGGAGTCATTTAGAGGCTATTTCCTTTGGACGAAATGTTTAGGTCTACAGTTTTTCCTACATTTGGAAGGCTTTCAACTACAGGGGGTCCACTTGGGACCCCACAAATAATGAGTCTCCACTAACCAGATACCTCAATACTAGACGTTAGTGCATAAGTGACACTCATTGGCTTGGTAGAAGTGTGAACTTTATTGCATAAATGTTATGTTTCCAATTAATGTTTGGTGAATTTCTTCCCCTTATCGTCTTCTTTGCTCCTGTTCAAACTGCAGCTGCCTTCATGTAGCAGAAGGCGTGCCTTTAGACCACTCAGATCTGGATTAAAAATTCAGCTGGCTATGAATAACATTCTCATCCTCAGGGTGGATGGGATGCTGGAAAATGGGGGCCTTTCCCCCTAAGCTTTTGTTTTTCTATCACAACAGTGGGTCCTGCCAGGAGATCTAATTTTTAGGAACTTGTTTTTATTCCACAAATATTGGACAGTAAAGTCCTTAGCTCATTCTCTAGATGTGTGTTGTTGCGTGGGTGTGTTCTTTGGACGTTGTACAAAATACTGTTCCAAACACAAAGGGGTGTCTGCAGAAGGAAGAGGAAGCAGGCTGCTTTCTAGAGATGTGGAGACCACAGAGGCTCCAGTGAGCCGATGACGGTGCCTCACTGTGCTCACTACCCTTCTCAGACCCAAATCGCTAGCATTGCTGCGTCACCATGAAAGAGGATCAGAGTTGAGAAAAATGTCCTCCTGGACTGGGGCTAATGCCCAGGAAAGCCTGGACTTCATTTTCCACCTTCTGCTTTCCTTTTATTAAAAAAATTTTTTAAACATTTATTTACTTTTTGAGAGAGACATAGTGTAAGTGGGAGAGAGGCAGAGAAAGAGGGAGACACAGAATCTGTAACAGGCTCCAGGCTCTGAGCTGTCAGCACAGAGCCCGAGATGGGGCTCTCACTCCCGTATCGCGAGATCATGACCCAAGCCAAAGGCGGACATTTAACTGACTAAGCCACCCAGGCGCCCCTCTGCTTTCCCTTCTTGAAATCTCAGAGCCTCCTTTTGTAGGAAACAAGGAAATCCCGCCTGGGGGAGGACTACTAGTTCACAGGGGCAGTCACACTGGAAGAGGAAAGGAGGACTTTCTCCTCTGCCAGCTCACGAGGGCGTGAATGCACCCGCTTCATGCCTTGGCCTGGGCAGGCAGACCTCCAAGGTCATGGGAGCCAGCTGATGGACTCCAGAACCAAAGACAAAAAGACTCAGCTGTGAGTGAGGCCAGAGCTCCCTAGCCATTCTCAGTCCCTCTTTTCTGCTCGTCCATCACAAATTCCTCCCTCCCAGCCCCTCCTCTATCTCTTGGTCCCCTGTGATGTGTCCCAGACAACAGAAACAACTCCTTCCGCCTCTCCTCTCATCTCTTCTTAAGTTGTAAGTGTGGATGTCAGTAATTCTTTGGGAGCAGTGGGTTGAAGGACCGAGATCTACCTATTGGTAGATCCACTCTCTGCTGCTTCCTTTTGGGTTCTCTGTAGGACAGACGTTAATGCGTCGGGAAAGAGCAAGGAACTTGGACTCTGGGAAAGCCAATTGGACGACTGGGTACATTACCTTGACTGCAGCTCCTGAAATTTATACTTTAGGTTACATCTATTACATCTTCCTTGATCCTGAAAGGGGGATTGGGCTTATTATAGGCAACCAAGAAAAGAGAGGCAGACAAACTAGATGGCATACCTGGGATTTAATTCTACAGCAACTCGAGGTTGAGAGAAGACTCTGAGAGACCCTCTCATTCCCTCAGATGGAATCATGAAAGGTGTATCAGATATTTTAATTTATTTTTCATCATAATTATGAGAAAGAGTACTTTTGCCATCATTTTACACATTGACAGTTCTCAGATCGAGATTGCAAGCTGAAGTCACTTCCTTAGGTCACACAGCTGTAAGGGCAAACCTGGCAGGTGAACCCAGCTCGGTCTGAAGCCAAAGAAGCCGAAGTCTGTGTTAGAAGGTCTGAACCGGAGTATGGGCTCTGGAGCCAGGCTGCCTCTTGCTAGCTCTGTGTCTTTTGGACAAGTCATCTCTAAATACTGTTTTCTCCATCTGTGAAATGGGGTTAATAGCAGCACCCCCCTAAGGTAGTTATTTTGAAGAGCTAATACTGTAACATTGTGCATGCAATAAGGTTTGCTCAGGACTCAGTAGAGTTGACATTCTGGTTTTAAAGAAGGGTCATACATGCCTTCCATTTATGAACCAAAGCAATGTACTACCCTGGTCTAATGAATCCAAGCAAGGCAATGTGGTCTTTTGGAGGTAAACACACACACACACACCACAGAAACTTCCCATGGTAAAATCGGAAAGCAAACAAGCACTGTGTTGAATGTGAAGAAGGCAGGGTGGTTGGGTAGATTTCCTCCTGGGGAAAAGCACTATCAAAACAAATTAAACCTGTTGTCTCCCAGAAGCCCAAAAAAAAGGCAGACTCATGCCAACATCTGAAAGAACTTTTCTCCCCCTGCACTCTAGATTGGCACTGGGAAGGTGCCAGGTGCTGGAAAGCTATTCCGTGGCCTGTGAAGTGTTGGTCCCCATAGGTGCCCCAGCTCTCTATGCAGATGATGGGATTCAAAGGCCTCCAGTCTGTAATGGTCTAAGTTAATGCAATGACAAAAATCTGACAAAACCCCTGACAGCCTGGGCTTGAAGCCAGTTCTGCACTGGTATGTTAAATGGGAGATCTGTTTTCGATCAGACCTAGAAGTTTACCAACACTCTTAAGAGCAGCTCTAAAAACGGATCTAGGGAAAAGATGATTCCCTTGATTATACTAAGTGTTGGTTCTTTGTTAATTATTTCTTTGGGGGCAAACAGTATTTTTCCAGTAGACTATGAGCTTCTTGAAGACAAGCATCACGTTTGGTTCTGCAAAGAGTCTGGTGTGTGCTACACACACAGCAAGAACTCAGTGATATTCGTTGTGTTGAGAAACTGACTGGAACACAAAGAGGAGAATGAGGAAAGAGGGCAGGAGGCATGGCATAGCAGTCAGACTCCAGAGAATGGCTGCTGGCTGGCAAGCAAAGCTACTGTTTCCTCGCCCTACGGGTTGAGGTGTGCACTGCCTAGAAGAAAGGGGCCGATAGGAAGTGCAACTCTGTACTGTCCTCTCAGACCATAATCTGGAGTTCAGTAGTTCACATCCAGGAGCCACATTTAAGAGACGGATAAGATGGGCTTGAACATGTTCACTGAAGCGCCATGAAGAGAAGGGTAAGAGAACTTGAACAAACATTTCAAATAAAGAATTCCTGAAGGGATTGGGAATTTAGCTTACTCAGGGGTATGACTTCTATTTAAAAATATCTGAAGGGCTATTATGTAAAATAAGGATTGGACTTTTGTTTTGTGGCCCTAAATGAGGTCGATTAGGTCCAGTGAATAAGGACTATATAGTCCTTGGGAAATGGGCTTAGTTCAAAAGAAGAAAGAATTCTGTATAGGTCAGAGAAGGACACTACTCACTGTGTTGGATTATATTCTAGTAAATTGTATGGATGTATCCAAATACTGTATACATCTTGAGGGCAGGAAATGTCATTTGTTTCTGAATCTTCAGTAAACAGTAACATTCTTGGCTCATAGCAGGTGTTAAATGAATGTATGTTGGCTGAGTGATGAAATGAATGGACTAGGTGGCCTATAAGATCATATATTTTCAGTTACTGGATGCCTTTAAAGAGAGGGCAAATTGATGGGTGGCAGATATATTGCAGGGGGATTCAAGATAAGCTGTATTGCATCTTCTAAGCCTGAAATCTTATGATTCTACAAATCACATGTGAGGGAACAGGCCTGGACTATATGGAGAAACTTGGATTTAGGCCTTCTCCTGCCCCCAGCTTGTTAGGGGACACTGGCCAGGTCCCTTCCTCTCTCAGGGCCTTTCTTTTCATCTACGAAATAAATTCATTCAGCAAACATTTCCTGAGCATCCAGTATGGCTCAGGAAGTGTTCCAGTAAGTGGATGGCTTAGAGGATCTTTCAGATCTAACATCCCGTGATCTAATTAATCAACCCAAAATGTGAGTCGTTAGAATGCTATACCAACAGAAGAAAGAGCTGAGAAGATCATCATGTTGGGTTTGAGAGGGGAAAAGGAGGTTTGCTGATTTAAGGACTGACCTTAACTTTTCACACCTCCCTTCTGCATCTGCGGGTAATGGAGAGCGAACATCACGTGATCCTCACGCTGTGAGTGGGGCAGCAAGGGCGAGTCCTCAGGACAGGACTGGAGAGCAGGCGGCTCACTGCTGCCTCAGGCTAAGAGCCCCACTCTGTCCCTGGGGCTGCTGGCAGCTGCTCTCCCAGGTGTCAGAGGTCCCGCTGTTGGCTCTGGTTCCACTGCCTTGCCTGGAGAACTCCGCATGCGTGGTCTCCCACCATGCCCCACCAGCTTATGCCAGAAAGGCCATTGAGACACTCACGACCTGCTGATGAGGCTGACAAGTGCTATGCTGCTTGAAAAGGGCATCAGAGGGGAGATGTGTTTTCACATATTTGGAGACACTCTTCCTTCCCTTGTAGATCTATCAATCCTCCACCGACAGCTCCTTCAGACAAGCTATGCTCTGCCCACGGCACCTGCCTAAGCAGCAGGTCCAGGTGGTCCAGGGGATGCCCCCTGCCCCCTACAGGCCACAACTGATTGGCCTGGGGTGAGCATGTCTGCCCCAAACAGGCTCTGCACGGGCTGACTGGCACATGCTGACGTGGCCTGGTGCACAGAGGATCTGGGCCAATCAGAGACCCACTCTCTAGTACCTGAACCAAAATGCACCAGGGACCGTGCTGTCTGAAGTCTCAGCTTACTCATCCATGAAACGAAAAAGCCACTCGCCTTACACAACTGTTGCGAAGACTAAATAAAACCACTACACATGCAGGAGTCTGTGTAGATGTACATGGTGCACGTGGCATATATATATATAGAGACACGTCCCTGGTACACACGAGGTGCTCAGGAAGTGCTGCTTTGCTCCTGTCCCTAGTATAGTGTCAGTCATTATAAATCTTTGGCCTGTGTCCGTCAGCTGAGGGGCTTCTTCTTAAGCCATGGACTGCTAGGCCCTACCTCCAGAGTTTCTGATTTCACAGGTCTGGGGTAGGGTCCCAGGTGACGCTGTAACCTTGGGCACCCTGGGTACCACTTTGAGAAGCACCGGTCTGGAAGAAAGGCTGAGACTTTACCCACAGCCCTATCAAAACAAGCTGGAGGGGACAGAAAGATCTAAACTATGCAAGAATGCCATAACTTGTGGACCACTTCCAAAGAGGAGGGCCTGGTCCTCCAGGAGGTAGTATTTGAATAGCTCTTAAAGAAGAGACAGTCTTTTGAAATGCAAAGCAGTTCTGGGCAAGATGGGGGTCGAGCCGGAGCCAGAGCCAGAATAATCATCTTTGCCACTCCCACACAGAGACCTGCTGATCATCATGCCAACTTCATGTCAAGTCTGTCTTTAGAACAAATTATTTAAGAAATCAGGTTTTTAAAAGCTCTACTCAGCTGCTGGCTAGAGAGTTCCAGCTAATGAACATCACTTTGTGCTGAGTTATTCTGTGATGACAGACAATGGAGGAACAGAAACAGGCTCTGAGGAGGTGGGGTGGGGAGAGCCGCTAATTATTCTCCCATCAGTTACCCAGGCGTGTCGCCAAGCTCGATATGCTCACAAGTTGCATAGAAAACCGGGTCGGCACGGTCTTGTTTGAAAATGTGCAGAGCTATGTAAAGATGACCTAGAGACCCACAGGTTACGAAACTCCTCTGACAGGGGTGTCTGGGTGCCTCAGTGGGTTAAGTGTCTGACTCTTGATTTCGGCTCAGATCATGATCTCACAGTTCATGGGTTCAAGCCCTGCATCGGGCTCTACAGAGCAGAGCAGAGCCTGCTTAGGATTCTCTCTCCCTCTCTCTCTCTTCCCCCTCTCCTGCTCGTGCTCATTCTCTTTCTCTCTTGTTCTAATAATAATAATAATAATTAAAAAATAACACTAATAATAGTAATAATAATAATAAAGAACTCCCATGACAGCCAGGACTTCACCTGCAAGATGGAAATGTCCAGACCATATTACCTCTGGCCCGGGCCAGTGTGTCAGCGTTCTGAGCAGACATCTGCCTACAGCCTTATCCCTCTCAGTCTGCTCTACACCTGCAGGCCTGGGCCGTCATTCTGGAACTAGTGTCTTCAGGCCACTGCTCCTCAGCATCCTCTGTAGATACCACGAATAGAAGGCTTTTGTTTGCACAATGTTTACAAAATTTGAATCAGTGGCCAGGATTTCTAAACAAGGAGAGCTCATTAAAAAAATCTGCATGGTGGCAGAGTGCCTGGGTGGCTCAGTCAGCTGAGCGTCTAACTCCTGGTTTTGGCTCAGGTCATCATCTCACGGTTTGTGGGTTTGAGCCCTGTACTGGGCTCTGTGCTGACAGGGTGGAGCCTCCTTGGGATTCTGTCTCCCTCTCTTAGCCTCTCCCCTGCTCACTCTCTCTCTCTCAAATAAAAAACAACAAACAAACAAACAAAATACAGTGTGGCTTTTTTTGAAAAATTGGAAGATCCAGCATGGCAACAATCTCTTCTCATTTAGGAGAGGCCCAGACACTGTGGCTACCTGCTTGGTCCCCGAGACATCTGAGTAGACGACTCCAGCCTGGAATGGCATTTCTAAGTGCCATTTACTTGGGTACCACCTTTACGCTGTTGTCATAGGCACATGCTATCTGTCCTATTATTCACTTAGTATTTTTGGCTCATTTATTTTCCTGAATGTTTTAAAACAGAAATATAAAATAATAGTCTGATGTACCTAATTATATCTTTTCCAGCTTACTAAAATAAATGCATAAGTTTGAAATAGTCTATGTATAATGTAAAATATTCTCAAGAACTATACCTTAGGGAACATTAGAGAGGAGAGAGCCCAAATCTCTGAACTAGGAGCTTAAGGCTCCAATTTCTCTTTCCAAAATAGCTTCTTAGCCACAAGGTTCCTCCTCATGGCCTCTGTGCTGCTGCCAAATTCCTCCCTCCACCACTGCCCGCCCGCTGCAGGAACCCACACACCTTTTCCAGCCTCCCTGGCTGTGCCGCTGCTGGTGCCCTCACCTGCACAGCCCTCTCCCCACCCCGGGACATGCGTCCAGGTCCTGACCATCCTCCAAGTCTCCCCAGATTCCTCCTAGCAAGACCCGTCCCTCTTTCTCTTGCTCATCTGACTCATAATGGCAATTTCTTTCGCTCCTTCACTTATCACCTACTGCTTTCTACCTTGCAATCTTGTTATTTATGAGTATAGCTCTTTCCCCCGCGAGGACTGCAAATTCTTTAAGAGGAAGGAATCCATTTCCAATTCCTCATCTTGTCCACGTCTCCCAGGTGACTGGCACACTGCCTTGTCAGCCACAGTGACTCCCTCAACACTTGTTAAATATCAAATGACAAAGGGCCACCTGTGCTTGAATTAGTGTCCTTTGGTGTGTTAAGTCTCAAATCCTGAGGCTGGATTCTGTCTGTGGGGTCTGGACAGTTTGCTTCTGTGTTGATGTTCTCTTCTCTTTTCTTTTTCTTTCTTTCTTTTCTTTCTCTCTCTCTCTCTCTCTCTCTCTCTCTCTCTTTTTTTTCCAATTTCATTTCTATAAGTTTTTTCCAGAGCTGCCACTTCAGTTTCTTCTCTCTTCCTCTGGGTCTGCTACATTCAGCTGGACACTTTCTCGGGCTCTCTTCTCCATGAGCAGCACGAGCCATGTGTCTGGGGAACCGGCGGGAACACGACTTTGCAGAGGCCCGGCTCTTTTCTCTAGCAAGAGCTGTCAGGATGGCCTCTGTGAATTATGGACTTGAATTACTTCTTTCAGGACATAACACAATATAATGATTAACAAGATGGATAAATTCTCAGACTCTGGTGGATTTTTCTTTACAATAACTCTAATGTGTGTCGGTCAGTTGCACAATGATTTGAACAGTATTTCTTTCTTATTTATCTAGTAGGTAACGCTCAGCGTAATAACATGGGTCTCTGTCTTTGGGCCAGAGGCCAAGTTGGACTTCTGCTGGACACTGAATTCTATTAGAGATCACGGTAATGTAATTATACGCTCAAGTTAAATATTTTATAGCTGCTCTAGCTATAGTGACAGATCACTCCCTCAGCCTCTAGGCAGAAAGTGCCCAAATGGCAAAAGCGAAAACTAGACATCTTGCAAGGTATTGAGAAACCGCTGCTGCTGTGAAAAGTCCGTGGAAACTTCTGGCTACCTCTGCCGCTCCGGTAGCAGTAGGACTCCGAGCAACCATTATACTAGATTACAATACAGCCTGGGCCAGACCTAGAGGGGAAGTCTCCCTCATGTCCTGAATGACACGCTGGCCCGTCCACATGCCAGGACTGTCTGCTCTCTGCCCAAGGAGAGCTTTGGAGGCACAGCTGGTCTGCCTGCTTGAGTGATCAGAGCCTGTGGGGTCCCTGGAGCACAAGCACACAGCCCTTGTGGCTGGCCAGCCCTCTTCCCAGGGCCCCGGCTCCTTCCCCTTGTCTACTGGGTTGGAGTGTGAGCCCCAATCCAGGCGTGGTCAGCTAGGCTCCGCCTCCTCATGCCTCAGTGCCTTGGGGCTGGAGCCCGGTACAATTTCTACGTAATCAGACTTCACTTGACTGGAACTCCCTGAACCATGACTGAGTGTGGGCTATGCCGTGAGACAGTCCTGGGTCTGACTTCTACCTTAATCACTGGTTGTGCAGCCCTGGGCGAATCATTTAGGGTCTCTGAATCCCCCAGATTCCTTACTCACTTATCTCACAGTGCAGATGGGGGTTAGCTGAGATAATGTGCAGAAAGCAGTCTGTGGAGCTCCCAGTAAATTTCTTATCCGTGCTAGACAGAATGTGACCAGTCACAACAAACCGAACAAAGCAAACCTATGTTGGACAGGCCAGGTCAGAGGCTGTGTGATAGAAGAGAAACAGCACACACTTTAGAGTGACACTCTGGGCATTCTCATCCCATTCTGCCACCACCTGTGTGAACTTGAGCAAGGCACTTCACCTCTCTGTGAAGTGGCCCCTCTCTGTGCCTCTCTGGGCCCCAGTTTCCTTGCCCGTAAAATGGGAGTGATTATACAGCACCTGACACACAGTAGCTCTTAGAGTACTAGTAACTGAGTGACTATGGATAAGGGGCCATGGACCCTGCTTAAGTGTTAGTATTTCCTGCCTGTCCCTGGCTGACCTCAGCTCACTTCTCCCCCATCAAGGATTCCAGGTATGCTGTGCCTACTGTCACGTGCACTTTCTGACATCAGGACAAGAGGAAGCCAAGCTCTCAGCTTGGAAGGCATCAACTACTGCCCTGACGCCATCTCCACACAGCACAGGCTTATGTTATTAAGACACAACTGGGTCCGTGTAAGAGATTACATTTCTTCCATGGGCATGTCATGGTGCGGCACATGGAAATGTACCCACATGGAAGTACTCAGGCTGCTGAACTCCCTTTTCCTTTGAGCTCAGACTTCCAATGCATGGATGAACATTCTATAAACACTACTCCCTTTCAGTGAAAGAGGAGTTGTAAGGGTCCAGCCTCGCCTACATGCCCTGGGGTCATTTCCCATGAGCCGCTTCACACTGGCTAACTCTGGGCTTCTTCTCTCTGCTACTGTTCACCCTGAGAACCCTCGCTGTGTGCACAAGTGTGTGTGTGGGGGGTGCGGGGGTGTCTGATCCACTGCTACAGCCTAGTTGTGGGCCCGGCAGCCGAAGGCAGAGCACACACATGTGCACACAGACGTGTCTGTGCAAGAAGCTGCCAGAGCTGCCCCCACTCAAGTGAGGGGGGCTGACGCTGGACTTGCTGGGTCTTGAGGCTTCCAAAGGATGTAGCAGAAATCAGGAAAAGCATCACCACCCTGCAAGGGAACAGACTCCCCCTCCTGGGGCTTCTGCCTCCTCCTGGGGCTGGAGTTAATGACCTTTTGGTCCTGAGTCCTGTGCCTGTTGGGACAGTATCTCTGCCTGCGTCAGCCTCTATCACTTCACCTTCCATGCCTGGTGGCTGACCAGGGTTCCAGAGGACACAGGTGCATGTTCTGTCTAGAGCACTTGGGTGTGAGGAGTTGCTGCTCTGGTCATCTGATGGTTTAGAAGGTTTGGGGAGAGCAGCTTTACTTCATGATGGCTGAGTGTCACCTCTCACCCTTCCCAGCCTCTGGAGAAATCCTAACTTTCCCACTCAACAGCCAGGATGGTAAATGAGGAGAAAGACACTGTGCCACAGAGCACTTCCAAAACATCCTCTGAAAGTCAAAGACATGCTACAATATTTGACCTCTCTTTCCCATCCAAGCTTCTTAGATTTCTAGCACAGATACAAGTTTTCAACAATAAAATAAATTCAGACATTCAGTAAGGTTAAGACGGCAGCTGTCGTAATGGCCCTCACCACCATCTTTAATGAGTCCTGCCAGGTGCTAGGCCCTGTGCTAAGCACACAAGTCTCATACATTATTTAATGTTCACCAGCATTAAGAGTTAGGTATCACTGTCCTTATTTTTCAGTCAGAGGAAATGAAGGTGCAGAGAAGGGCAATGGCTTGCTCAAGATTATAGAGCCGAGAACTGTCAGGTCCCCCAAACCTATGATGCGGCAGGTTTCACTGCTCCCTTCTGGGTGCCCCCACCCTGTCTGTAGGCTGCTCAGGCTTTCATAACAGTTCAGGTCAAAAGGCCCTGCAGTGAGTCATCTGGGGGCCCACCTCCCCAGGGCCAGTAGCACTTGGAGGGCCAAGGTGTCTGACCCCCTCAGTACCCCAGCTTTCAGTTCACAATCAGGCCAAGAGCAAATGCTTGGTAACTGGTCAGTTGAGATAGGATGCAGCCACAGCCTCCACACTTGGACCTTATAGTCCCATATGGGTGACAAAAAGATGGGTACCTGTGCCTGCACTAAATACATGTGTAAAGCCCTGAGGGGAAAGGGACACCTCAGAGTCCTCCCAGGAAATACTTCGGCTCAGCACTGGGGGCTGGGCAGGTAGTTTCCACACAGAAAAGGGCCCTTGGAGTATTTAGAAGGAGGAACACGTTCAAAGGCAGGTGTCCCCAGAATCAGGTAGAGCAGCAGGCAGGATGAGCAGAGGAATGGCAGCCGTGAAGGGCAGTCTGCTGGTGGATGCCAGTAACCAGGGGCAAAAGAGACTTGGCACAGTTTGGACGGGAGGCCCAAAGGAGCTGTACTTGAGGCAGATCAAAGTGCCCACTGCTGTAAATATCCATCCTCTGTGAAAAACCTTTGAGACCCACAGCAACCAGGCTGGCTAGAACCATAGACTTAGGCCTAGGGCTCTGACTCCCCCTCCCTACGCAGAAAAGGACTTCTTTCAGACCCTCAGCCAGTCAACACACTTCTGCTTGGGGACTCAGACTCCAAGAACAACTAAAGAGCAGTTGAAGGCCTATTGCCTTCCCATGGCTTTGCAGGCATGCAGGTGTGCCACACTATCTCACTCAGCCCTTCCGAAGCTCATGGTGTCAAGGTCTCACAGCTGGGCGGCTGCAGAACGGGGCTGCCCGGCCCGCCTCTCATTCTTGCTCTCCTGAGCAATGGCCTGCACTGCAAGCAGCTTCTCTTCCTGGACTTTTGTGCTGTGGCACCTCCCTTGTTTCCCAACAAAATCTTCTAGGTCTTCTTGGCCCACCCAGCCTATAATGACCTTCACAGTCAAAACTCCCTTGACGATTCACCTTGCACTATTGGTAACCACACCCCCACCCTCACCCCCACCTGATGCCATCAATGCTAAGTCTTCCTGGGCTGTGAGAAGCTCTTAAGGACAAGGACACCAGAGAGCACTGCCTTTGTCCCTCTCAGGGAGCAGCATTGTGCTTTGCTAAAAACAAACAAACAAAAAAACACAACCAATGTATGTGTTTTGAATTGATTTGCTTTTTTAGCAGGGTAAACAGTTGGACAAAAAAAGGTAAAACCTGAACTTGGACAACTGTGTAACTTGTGAAAACAATAAATACGAAGGCAAAATTGGGACTAACACGAATGCAGACGTCTACTGTGGGGAGCCTGCTCCTTAAGCGTTAATCCGTCTCCCCTCCCAAGCAAGTCCGGGCTGATTAGCGTTCCCCCTGCCAGATGTGTCTTCTTGGCGGTGTCTGCCGGAGGCTACCTAGCTACTAAGAGGAGGTGCCTGTATCCAAACCCAGGCTCTCCGGCCACAAATCTCCTCTCAACCAGGACACTGTGTGGAAAGGCTGAGGTGCTGCGGACTAACTTTCAATCACCGTGGATTCCTCACCTTGGCTTACTCTGGACAATGAAGGCTCAGAAAGAACAGATTCTCTGACTGGAGGGAAATGGACTGGGCCAAGTGAGGAGGTGTGGGAGGAGCCAGGGAGTTTCGCTGAAGTCCCTACTGCTACCTCCAATGGACACGTTAACTCTTCCTTCCTTGACCTCTGTAACATTTCCCCCCCATTTTTCTAATTCAAAGTAACGTATGTATATAGTTTAGAAAGTCAAATGATACTTGGGGCGCCTGGGTGGCTCAGGCAGTTAAGTGTCTGACTCTTGATCTCAGCTCAGGTCATGATCTCACGGTTCATGAGATCGAGCCACAGGTCGGGCTCTGCACGGACAGCATGGGGCCTGCTCGGGGTTCACTCTCTCCCTCTTTGCCCCTCCTCCCCATCCAAAAATAAATAAACTTAAAAAAAAGTCAAGCTATACTGCAGAGCTTACAATGAAAATAGCAGTCCTCTGCCCCACCACCACATCTGCAGGCCACACCCCAGACAACCTGTCTCACCTCTTTTGGCTATTTCTTCTAGAATTTACTTCAGTATTTCTAAATAATGTGCTTATCCAGGTGTATTTTTTACTTACATTGGATGTTATCTACTACCACTGTCACCTAGTCCTTCTGTCCAGCGCGATCTAATAGAAAAAGATATATCTTTTGCTTCTATTTACTTGCAATGTTCTTATTCATAACCATATCCATCCTATCCAATAAAACTAAAATCCCCCGAAATAGAATTTTCTGTGTGGTCAAACATACTAGGTAATCCCAGTCTGGCTCCTAGGATTTCTTCTTGCCTGGGGCTCTCCCCACTGAGCCTCCGCCTGCTGCGGTCTGGTGTGAGCGCTTCCTGGACCTGCTGCACAGGCCCTCCCCTCTCTCATTTACGGAAGCCCTGATTTCCTGGACCCCTCTTCTTGGTCTGGTTTAATAGATTTTCTAGGTGTGCAAAATGGTTTGATGCTGATCTAGCTGCATTTCAGGGAAGAGAGACGCAGAGACGTTACCCGCTGCTCCCCCATCGTGGCCTCTCCCTAGTTTAACAGGTTTAGACGGAGCACGTTTTCCAGTCGTCTCCTGAGAAAAGGTGAATGGGCCGTATGATTTTTAGGACCTTGTGTGCCTGGAATCATCTTTGTTTTACTCTTACACTTGACTGATAATTTGATTGTATGAGATAGGGCCGGGATATCTCAGGGTCTAACTTGCTCTTTCCCACTCAGAGACTTGACTCCATCCACATTTCAGCTCTGTGTCCTCCCCTTGCCCTCTGCTGTCCCTGGTACCTGGTTTCTGGAGTTTTCTGGGGCTCTGCTCCTCAGTGACATCTTAATCAGCAGAGACTCAGTATTCGGCTTTCTCCATGCTGCTAATTCAACACACTTTCTGTTTTCCAAGTCTGCTGACCCCCCCTGATGGCTATTGTCTCTTGTTCTTTTTGTCCTTGTGGGTTTGTCCCTGGTTTTAAATCACTGCTCTCAAAGCAGTGGGACCACAGGAGGAAGATATATATAACCTTCAACCACAAGTTCCTGTCAGTAGCATTTGAGATGATTTTTCTGGTCCTTTTTTCTTTGAAGTTCTCTCTCCCCTCAGATTTTAAAAAAGCACTTTCTGATACTTCTGCCACTGTAGCCACTTACCCTCACTCCCTCCTTCTCTGGCTCCTCCTCTCCTGGTGGGCCTTGGTGGGCCCTCTTCCTACTTACCACTCACCTCGCCCTCCCTGTCCAATTTCTCAAGGTCTCAGCTTAGACGGCATGCATTCCCTGGCCCCTCCCCCAATCAGGTTAGCTCCCTTGTTGACTGCTTCCCCAAACTCCACCCCTTGTCTTCAGAGCTTATCATGGCCACCATGCTGATCAACGTCCTTTTCCCTGCAGTCTGAGAGACCCACTGGAGCACGTCCCTGGGACATTTGTCCTCAGCTGTCACCACTGCTCAAGCAGAGGGCATGACACACAGAAGGTACAGAACAGACATATGCTGGGTGAAGGTGTGCTTATGAGGAATAGTGAATAAATGGGTCAATGAAACAGGAGAACTGGATTCAAACCCAGGCTTGTACATAGACTTGCTATGTCATCTTGGACCAGTAAAAAAACACCTTAACTTCTGGACCTCAGCTGCTGCTGCTTCTACTAAAGAGGGGCAACAATCCAAGCACCATCCTACCTCAATGAGTTGTGAAAATCAAAGTACAAAGGTAAAGAAAACCGTGTGTCATTGTGCTCAGTAAGCTAAAAGTCCTACACGACATACGGATTACAACTGTCACGGTAAACTCCCCTACACAGAAAATTCTTATCCGTTGTGGATATGGGAGATGTCGGAAACAGAATGGCAGGCTCAGGTTTCCAATCTCACAATTCTTTAAAGTATGCTTTCTTTCTGAAAGAAAGAATCCCACTAAGCCTTCTCTGCTTTCCCCTAACACTGGGCTTTGTGGTGGGGAGGCCACCCGGGGTCTTGCCTTCCCCATGAAGCAAAGCTGATTTAGAAAGCACAGGTGTGCCTTCGTGGTTGAGGGTTTTATCTTAATGCATTCTTTACAAAGAAAAACAAACAAAACAACAATGGAAATATTTATATGCATCGAGGTGTGTAAGAAACACACGTGTGCCCACAGCCTCTGCTGCACTTGCCGGCTGACTTTGGTTCAACTCAGATCCTCTCTTGGCCTCTTGATTTGCTCACTTGATCACTTGTGCCAACGGGGGAGAGGAGTAAAATGTAGAAAACCCCAGGTCTTAGAGGTTATAAGGCTCACAAGTCCGTTTCATAGCACCCATCATTAGTGCTCTGAAGCTCGCACTAGGCTCAGTTTGGAGGAGCACCGATTCCAATGGCTGACACCCTAGATATAGCACTTTGGTTTGCAGGAAGGGCATGTGGGAACAGCATGGTTTCGGCATTGAAAGACTTGAGTTCCACTTCAAATTCTGCCTCAGACAAATTAGTTATTAATAGATGTGTTCATGCTATAAACATAACTTCTGTGTCCTTATGGGGCTGAAGATGATAAGCATTTCCCCTCATTTCATACACCTCATGGTGATAATTTGTAATGGCTAATATTCACTATGCAAATATTCCATAATTTGCTTATGTTTTCTTACTATTAGACATTGGGTTATTTCCAAATTTTCACAATTGTCAGCAGTGCTGAGGTAAGCAAGTAGCTTTTGCTAAGTATCAGCTTATTTAAGACTCTCAAAGTTGAAAATAGGAACATTTTTATGATTTAACAGAAAATGCCAACCTGCTTTCCAGGGGAGTGCACTGATTTACAGTGCAACTAGTAATATGTGTGGGTACAGTTTCACTGCAGCCCATTCAGGACTGGGTATTAACTTGGAGAGGAGGGAATTCCCATTTTAGGGTCACCTGGGTGGTTCAGTCGGTTAACTATTCGACTTCAGCTCAGGTCATGATCTCACGGCTTGTGAGTTTGAGCCCCCTGTCGGGCTCTGTGCTGACAGCTCAGAGCCTGGTGCCTATTTCAGATTCTGCGGCTCCCTCTCTCTCTGCCCCTCCCCTGCTCACCCTTTCTCTCAAAAATAAATAAACATTTACCTTGGAAAGGGGAACATTCTAGTTTATTAGGTTTAAAAAAACCACTTATTTTAATTTGTACTTCTTAGATTACTAATAAGGCTAAACCTATTTCATGTTATGTTTACAGCTATATATTTTGGAAACTTATGCATGTGAACTTTGGCCATTTATCTCTGAGATCCCAATTTTTTTCACAGCATCTGTACCACAATATAATATAGACATTAACCCTTTCTTGATCTCTCATATTTACTTCAAATATTTTCTCAGTCCACTATTTTCCTTCTTATTTTTACAAGTCTTGTAGGGCATATGGAAGTTTTACAATTTTATGTAAACATCTGTTAGTCTTTTTAAATTTTTTTTGCAATTTCTTCAGTGACTTTTAAGCGTTAAAGTCCTTCTCTATGCCAAGGCTATGTGAACACTGGGTTTTACCCTCTTCTAGTTTGGCTTTCAAATATTGATCTGTTTAATCCATCTGGAATGCATTTTGCCATATGGTGCGAAGTGAAGTCTGCATTGGAGGGTGAGAACCCACATCCCTCCAGGGGCCACACAGGTAAGTCAGAGAGGCAGAGCAGGCCAGGTGTGGGCCAACAGGAGGAGGCGCAGACTGTGGTGATCACACAGTGCTCAGGAAGGAGGGACTTGATCTTGCGGGGACTTCGGTCTCCTAAAATTTAAAGGTAAGCCATAAACCTACAGCTTTATGGGAAATTGCCCAATTTTTAAATATTAGGCCAACAGTGAGGGCTCAAAAAGCCTCCTCTGTGTCTCTCAACCACATCTGTCCCTCTGAAGGCCGGTTTGCAGCCTCTGGTGTGAGCTATGCTTTCCCAACAACATTTGTTCACTGCCCCTTTTCTTCTCCATTAATCTGCAATGCTTCCTTTTTTCAAATGTTAAAGTTTTGCATATAGCTTGTAGGCAATGTTCCGAGGTAATTTTACTTAATTAATCTGTTTGACGCCTCTTCTTTTTTATTACAGATTTACGGTATGTCAGCATCTTTAGAGATGAGTGTCCTTTCATTATTCTTTTCGGAATTTCTTCCACACTTTCATCCATTTATTATTCCAGATGACGTCTTAAACCATTCAATCACGTCTCCTAAATTCCCTTTAGGATTCAGTTTAGCATTCCATTAAGCCTATAAATTGACATATTTAGAGTATTTCACCTTCTCATCTCGGAACATGCTATGTTTCCTAATTATTCATGTCCTGTTTTATGGCTCCCAATAAAATTTCACAGTTTTTGTCACACAGGTCACATATAGTTCTCATTAAGTGGTATTTTAATTTTTATTGATTTTTTTGACTGGGACTTTTTTTATTATATTTCATACCTGGTTATTGCAAGTATATGGGAAATCTATTGACTTTTGAAAAGCCATCCTGTACCCCATTGATGAGTTCTGAATTCTTATGAAGTAAAATAGTTTTTCAAATAATCTTGCTGTGTTCTCTAGGAATATAAACACATCCTTCACAAATAATGACAGCTTTGTCTCAACCTCTTGTTTCTGTTTTATGCTTTATGTTGGCCAGAGCTTCTAAAATAATGCTTACTAATGGCTATACCCTTCTTCATTAGTGAATTTATTTATTTATTTATTTATTTATTTATTTATTTATGGCAAGGGAGGGAGTATGGGAGGGTCAGAGGGAGAAAGGCAGAGAGAAGAAATCCTAAGGAGACTCCAGGCTCATGGCAGAGCTTGACAAGGGGCTTGATCCCATAACCCTGGGATCATGACCTGAGCTGAAATCAGGAGTCAGATGCTCAACTGACTGAGCCACCAGGCGCCCCTTTATGAATGATTTTAAAGGAAACGGGTCTTACATTTAACTGGGAAGCCTTAGGATTTGAGTAGAGGTCAGTGTTCTTTATTTTGCTATGTATCTTTTTGTCTTTCATTTTCAGTATTGTTAGGACCAACCATCATCACCAAACATGTTTGTATCACTTACTGAACACAAAAAGCTCAGCACAGTGCACAGTACATCCAGAAAGAGCTGGGAACTTGCAAACTTGTTAATCAGATATACCTGGGTCTGAATCTTAGTTAGCTCTGACCCTGTGTGACCTTGAATTTAATCTCCTGCCTCACCTGATAAACAGAGGTAAGTAAGAGCTCTGGCAGCATGAGTGGGTTAAGAGAGTTAAAATGGGTTGATGTAAATAAATTTGTTCAGTGTGGTATATGAGGCACCCAGGAGGAGCTCAACAGGTTTCACCTTCCTCTTCTATCATTTAAAGAGATAATGGTAGAAGGAACAATCTCCCAAATGAGAGGTTTCCAAGGAAGCACTTGCATTTACAAGCTTGAGAAAATGCAAATCATATTTGTGAGAAATACCAGCCTAGTCTCTTCCTGCTTTTGTGCAGAGGGCTTTTCCTTGTTCATCCAAAACATACTGTCCATCCCTTGCACTCTTGCAATGGATTCTTCGGCTTATGACACAAATGAAAGGGAAAAAATCAAGCTGGTGTGTAATATGAACCAGGAAAGAAACAAACTGTGTGTCGATTAGCCCCCAACATGAGAGCTGCTCAGATAAAGGCATGAACTAGCAGCTACTCAAACCAAAACCAGATGCTCAGAGGTTTCTGGCTTACGATGTTTTATAACCCTTCATATAACACTCATAGTCCTGTCATCTCAGCAGAAGGTCCTCTGCTCTGTTTAAGCAGCAAGAACCCCGCCTAAACCTCTGCTAGACTTGGAATCTTTAAACCTGTGCTCAATTGTAAAGATAAAGGAGCTCTCTCCCTAAGCGGGGATCCCTTGGTACAAACGCTTTGGCTCAGAGCAGCCAAGAACTGACAAAGCAAAGCCCTGTGAACCCACTGGCACAGGACAGGGGCAGCCAGGGGTACCGGGGGGGACTGCAGAGACAGCATGGATTCTGGAGTTAGACTGTCCTAGACTCAAATCCTGGCTCTACCCTTACTCCTTGCACGTGACTGTGAGCAAGTGTGTTAATCTCTCAGAACCTCTTTCCTTCATCTGTATAAAGGAAATAATAATTGTTCCTGCTTCCCTGGGATAATTATGGAATTTAAGTTAGACAGTGCACTTATCACACTTAGCATGTTCCTGGGACCCTGCAAACACTGAAAACCATCAATGACTACTATTGCCAATAACAGTAATAAACCGTGTATAGCACCTATCATGTGCCCAGCATTGTTCATAGATAGCCTTTAACACAGAGTAACTCATTCGGTCATCAAAATCACACCCACGAAATGCGTACTATCATCACTTTTCCAATAAGGAAACTGAGGCTCTGACGGGTTATCTATCCTGCCCGAGGTCACTCTGCTAGGAAGCGGCAGGGACTGGATTCAAAGCAGGTCACCTGGCTTCAGGTCCACTCCCTGACCACTAAGCCACGTCACTCCTCTCTCTACTAGTACAGTACACAATAGAACTGGTTCGATTCAGTGCTGCCTTTAATGTGCCTTACATGGAAGGCAACACATACAATTCAGGGCATCAAGGCCTCACCGGGGAAGGCAGTTTGTTTCTAGAAAGCACTGCTGACTCTGAGGTCAGCAGAGACCCTCGCCTGTAGTCCACTCTCCTCCACCTTCAAACTAACTTCATCTTTTCTCATCTTCGATGCACTCTCCATCCCATGGCAAGGCGGTGTGTGTGGGGGGTGTCTCTCTTCCTTTCCCAGGGCTATTCCTTCTGCACCACCCTCCACTCCCACCTCCTTTCATAAGTCATCTCCTCTGTCTCCTGGGCTCCCAGTCTTCC
The DNA here is from genome assembly GCF_006229205.1 of Suricata suricatta. Taxonomy (NCBI): domain Eukaryota; kingdom Metazoa; phylum Chordata; class Mammalia; order Carnivora; family Herpestidae; genus Suricata; species Suricata suricatta. Next base: position 59,766,657 of record NC_043710.1, read on the forward strand.
CCCTGGCTCCTTTCCCACAGCTGACAACACGTTCAGGGCTCCCCCCACCTTATATAAACCTTTCCGTGAACCTGCCTCCTCCTCAGGTTACTCCCATCTGTCTCTTTTCCTGCTCTGTCTAGAAGGAATTGCTTCCACTCTACGCCTCTCACTCACTCCTGAACTCGTGGTGACCCTGCTTCCACCTGCGCCCACTGAGGTTCCCAATGATCTCCTGGTGGCCAACTCCAATAGCTTCTTTGTCATCAGCTCTCTACCTTTTCTCTAAGGCTAATCTCCATGTACCATCTCCTGCCCACCCTCTGAATGCTGGGGTTCCATCCTTGACTCCCTGCTTCTCAGTACTCTACCCTTCCACCTGCCCCCTCTTACATCCACACTTAATGATGTCCATTGGGTTTCTGTCGCAGGTCAGAGCTATGCCCAAGCCAATGCCTGTTTATGCATCTGACCATTGGTAACGGCCAACAACTGACATCCACTTGGAAATTCTATCAGCAGCTCAAGTCTAATGTGAGCCTGCCCTCTGTACTTCCCCTGAAAAACCAACTTCCCCTCCCCACTTCCCAATTTAATTAATGTCATCACTGTGTGTCTATTCTCCAAGGTTGCAACTTCCTGCTGCTGCCTTATAACTAAAATACAATTGGTCACGAAAACCCGTCTATGATGTCCTAGAATGTATCCCCTCCTTCATACAAAAGCAGGGGCATTCGCCCCAGTTCAGGCCCTCTTCCCTCATGGAACCCTTTTCCAGTTAGTCTCCCTATTTCAGTATGAGGAACCAATGCATTTGTATATACCACTGCTAAAGAAATCTATCCAAGGCCAGAATCATGCTATACCTTTGCTCAAAAATTGTCCTGTGCTCCCCATTGCCTTCAAAATCAGATTTCTAGGCTGTTTTACAAAGTCCTCCATTTTCTAGGATCTTCTCTGGAAACCATCCTCTTCATGCCCTCTGCTCACTCCCAGCAGACACACCAGATGCTCTCACAGAGAGGAGCGGGAGAGAACATGAGAAGAGGGTGGGCCCTGGAGCCAGACACACCAGGACTTGAACGTCAGCTCCCTCACTCACTGGCTAGGGGACCACAGCCTAGTCATTTAGACAGTCGGAGCTCTTTGCCGCTCTCGGGAGAAATACGTACTTTATATGCTTGTTGTAAGAGTCTGCAATAGTTTATGTAAAACATCTAAGATACACTGAGATACAGTGTACATTGAATAAACAGCAGCTATTAATACTATTATTAGCCAAATAGTTTCAGAGAGGCAGGGATGAGTTTACGAAGACTGGCAAGACCTGAAACCAGAAGAATGGGACATTTGAGAAGTCCCCTGTGGAACTGGACGATCAAAATTTTAAGATCAAGTGATAGTTAGTGCCTTGGAATGTTCTAGAACTCACATTTCCATTTCTGAGCTGTAGCAGTACTGGCACAGAAACACTGTAAGACTAGAACCAATCTGAGAGTTGTTTTGTACCCTGAGTCCAGCAGCATTGGAATGCACAGATTCCCAGGACAGAAAGAACATTCCTCAACCAGTGCCTGGCAGAGCCCTGAATTGGCTATTGTGCCTTGTTCCCTTCGGAGCTGCTCACAAGAAGTTCATGTCCACAGAAGAAGGTTCTAGGCTGCAAAGAGCACATGTGGTCTCTGACCTTTAAACTTGGTGCTCACTGACCCTCTGGTGAAGGTCTGCCAGGTCAGGGTCCTGTTTCAGGCAACCGGGCTCCAGGAAAGGTCACTGGGAGTGCATCCAGAGGACCTGGCTTCATGTCCTCGTGTGAGCCACTGTGCTCATCTCGAAGCCTGGTTCCTCATCTCGAAGTGCGAACAATGATTCCTTCCTGCCTGGTCTTCAGAGGTTGAGCAGAGATGGTTACCGTCCTATCTCAATCTCCTCTTTTATTTTTTTTTTCAAGTAGCTCCTTCTCTATGTCCTGTGACTTGCACACAGCTTAGCAGCTGACAAAGCACTTCCTACCACAGTAAGTCCTTTAAACCCCACAACCTCCCCTGCATCCTTGGCAGAGGGAGCTGCCCTCCTCTCTGCTCCCGTGGAAGCTCGTGCAGACTCCCCATGGGCGTGGACCACATCACATTGCAGTTATTCACGAAAGGGGCAGTTCTCTAAGTTGACTGTGGGGTCTCAGAGAGCAAGGCATGTGTTCAATTCACTGATGAACCTCCAGCACTTAACAGAGCATGTGTTCAGCAGGTGTCAAATAATTAAGAGACATTTAAAAACATGCCAAGAATGTACCACCAATGACATGCTCTCACACAGTGGTCAGGCCCTCCAAAGTAGGTTTTATTCCTAATTACAGGTGAGTTGGGTGTGGCTCAGACTCAGCCAAAAGTCCCCTAGCTCCTAAACAGTGCCGTCAGAATTCAAACCCAGGACCATTTGACTTTTTGCCCTTTCTCTGGGCCACACCACCTCTCTCTGGCCACAGTGACTTCAGCTATCTGCCACCAATGCCAAGTACAGCAGACCTGGGCTAGAGTTATTCTTAAAAGGGTGTTAGAGAACTAGAGGCCATATATCAATCAGGTCCTGCACATGCGTGGTAGTGCGAAGGCAAAGAGGAAAGGTACCCCCATACGAGAGCCCTCTTAAAGGCCCCGCTCTGCAACAGAGAAGCTAGCTGGCAAGACGGGGATGAGTAACTGCCTTCATCAACTGAGAGAGGGAAAAAGCGATCAAAAATAAAATTTAATCATCAGATATAAAAATGAAACCATCACTACCTAAAAATCAAACCATCAAGACAGACTTCTTCTATGGGAAACTCCACCCAACTGGGGGTGGGTGTAGGGGTTCCTCTGGCAGGGGCAAGTACAGGTCAGGATGTTCTTTAGAACATGACAGATGGGTCTCCTGCGGCTGCTGGAGGAAGGCACGATGCCAGGCAGACTGCGAGCCTAGGAGGTGTGAATGCCATCACCTCTAAGACTGTGCCTATCTTGCCGTCTGATCCTGAGAGTCTTATAACATGCACATAGAGGTCATCACGTGCTAGAAACAAGACGTAAGAGAAAGCACGGGCTCTGGGTGGGTGGCCACTCTCAGTCTGCTATTTCCTACATACGAGACCTCAACAAACAGCAATGGATCTCTGAGCCTCATTTCTCTATAACATGGGATCACACGAGACCTAACTTCCAGGGTGTTTGGGAACCAAGTGATGATGCATGTAGTACAGTGCCTGGGGCAGAACTGGCACTCGGTCAGCAGAGTGTTGTGGCCATGACTCTGGCTCTGTCTCTCAGTGGCTGTGGGACCCTGGACAGGTCATGTGACTTCTCTAAGCCTCAGTTTTTCTACCTGTACAAGTACTATTTAAACAACTAACAGGTTTGCAAAGCTCTTGGCATTCTGTACCCCATGGCTGCAAAAACATACACCAACCATGAATGGAAGCTCTGGCTATGGACTGAGGAAGGTGGCCGAAATGCTGGAATGGGGCAGTCCTAAAGTATCTAGACTCCATCTACAAAACTTCCCGCCAGTACATTCTTCCGGTCCCTCCCTTCAGCTCTCTGACCTTCACCCTCTTCTCTGCCAGCTGCACGGCTTTACCCCTCCCTGAAACGGACCACTCCTCAACCCTCTTCTCTCCTGCTTTCAACTCCTCCTTCAGAAAACAGCATCTTAATAGCCAGCCTTTGCTAATAATCTACAAGGGTCAGTGTATAGCTCAAACTTGTTCATTTCTTTCTCTATTCCAAGGCCTCCATTCTGGTCCATTCTAGGCCAGTCTGAGCCCCTGCCTTGACTACTGTCACAGCCTCCTCACTGGTGTCTCAGCTCCTATATGCAAATCACATTTGGTCATTCTAGCTCAAAGTCCCACCATGGCTTCCTGCTACCCTTAGGATAAATTAAAAAACAGAACTCTTCGCAAGCCATCTTAAATCCCCATACGGGCCGACTTCTGGTACCTCTTTAGCCTTACTCGAAACCGTCCGGCCCTTTGATCCCCACGCCGCACAACGTGACCGTCCTCACGTTCCCCAAACACTTCCAGCCGTTGCCTCTCCAGGGCCTCTGTGTACATATGCTCTGGCCCCTTCCTGGTATGTTCTTCCTCCAAACCTTCATCCAAACAACCTCTGTCCCTACCCTGCCCTAGCACTTTAAGTCTCCTGTTTGCCACGATGGGTATTTTCTATTTACCATTATATATTTATATAAATATTTGATGATTGTATTGAAATTTAAGATCCTATGTCAAACTATCCCGAGTATGTCTGTAAATGACACAAGGGCAAGAAGAAACAGGACTATGTTTTATACACCACGGACATTAATGTGTGCTCAGGACGTGGCATGTAAAAGAGTGAGTAAATGCTGGTTGAATGAGAAAACGAACATAGTGTCTCGGTCCGCCTCTAACCCCTCTGGAGCTGCTCATTGGGCCCAGCCCTTTAAAGCATCGCGCAAGGGGCTTCAAGGAGTACTCCGAGGCCGTGGTTCCTCAGTGCTGTAAAGAGACCGAACGAAGCCCTTTCCCTCCTTGCCAGTTTTATGGGCAGTGTCTCCTTTTCCTCAGCCTCACTTACTGGCCCCGTGAGAACCTCAAGGGCAAGTACTGTGCTGCCTCATGGCTGCACCGAAATGCCAGGCCAGGGGTTGGCAGTGAGAGGCTTGCCGAACCAAACAGACTCAGTGACGCCTATGACAGATACTGAAGACCCCATACTGACCTCCCCACTTCCTGAGAGAACGCAGATTTTGTTTGGAGTGTCAATGTGGTAAGCTACAAACGGGCACTCTCTCACACTTCTCCACAGCTCTGAGCACCCAAGTGATGTGGCTATGCCAAGGAGCTGTAAGCTGGGTGTTTCAGGAAAAAACTAGCATCCCTGCTTCCCTCCCCTTTCTTCTCCCAGCCTGATATGCAGCTGAGTCCTGGAACTGCAGCAGCCATGTTGGGATCATGAGGGGGCACGCGTGAGAACAACAGAGAGAGCGGAGGACGGTAGGACACAAGGTGGGAAAGAGCCCGGTCCCTGATTCCACTACTGGATGCCGAGCTGGCCCTGGATGGACACACCCTAGCCTGGGAGCGAGCAGGAGAACATCAAGGCCCCAGTGAAATGCCACGCCAGCAGGGGTGCTGTTATTTGCACAGCAAACGCATTTCTAACCATTTTCAGAGACAAGCTTTACTACTTGGTACCTCTCCTGTCCTTGAGCTCTTTTCTTCTCTCCCGCTCTTGAGGTCCCAGGTCCCAGAGAATGCAGAAGGTTCAGCCATCCCGGGCAGATCCCAGGGGCAGGAGAGGGGGCAAGCAGGGCGGTGGGGAACCCTGCCCTACCGTCTTCGTCTTCGGGGAGCAGGGGCAGCTGTCTGCGGGCTAGTCCCCAGTCTGCAGATGTAGTGTGCTGATATTCCCAGAGCTCTGTGCCACAAAACAGATTTTTGGTCCCAGTCTGTCCCCAATGTGCTGACGTGAGCTCTCCCTTGGCCTACGGTTTCATTCCACTTACCAGACTGCTTTGAATAAATCACTGCTATCAGGGAGAGATGAATTTACAGGGTACTCTTCCAAAGAGGTGTTTCCAGCGGAAATTTCACAAAGTGCTGCCAATGTCATTTACAAGAAGGTGAGCTGATTACCGAGAGACCTTGATCCTTCATTGCTGCATTCTATCTTATAATTCAGAGGAAGGGGATATGGGGAATGATGGGGGCAGAGCTTATTAAAAACTGAAAATCATTCTGCAATCACTTTTCTTGGTTTCTTCTTTGAAGTAGTGCAGGATTTTACACAAGTTAGAATATATGATATCAGGGCTTTCTCTCTCTAGACGCTTGCAAATGCACTCAAAGGCTAATGAACAGTAGTCTCACCTGATCAAAGCAAAGGGAATACAGAAATGGCACTATCCGGGGATGTCTGGGAGATTATCAAGGACCCCATTTTGACTATCCCTGGAAGACAGAAGCTTATGTGAAAGTATCTATTCACATCCAGGGAAAAAGGAAAGGGGTGCATGCACAGCCAATCAAAACACCAGCACCAAGCTTGAACGAGTCTTTCTGTCCTTCCTGGCGCCCCCTTCCCCTCCCTTCTTTTTCTCCTGAAGTCACAAAGTCCACTCCCGGCAACCTCTTCTGGTTACATAAATTAATGAGCTCTTGTCCTGGGCCCCATAAGAGAAACCCTCCAGCTCTACTCACTTTGTTCCCTTGCTCAAAAGCCTGCAACGGCACCTAATACTTGTAGAATGAACTTGTCCTCGGGGTAGCAACAAGCTTCTGCCCAATAACTCCCTTCTCCCTCCCAGGGCATCCTGCGTTCTGGTCAAACAGAATTTCTAACTCCTTAGAGTGAGCTTTTAATTTTTGCATACCTCCCTTTTACTCACGCTGTTCTTACTACCTGGAACGGATTCCCCAACAACCCCTACCCCCTTCCCATTTTCCTTCTTTAGATGTGAAAATTCTATCCATCTTTTAAAAATGCATTTTTTAAATGTTTGTTTATTTTTGAGAGAGAGAGAGAGAGAGAGAGAGCGAGCACAAGCCAGGGAGGGGCAGAGAGAGAGGGAAACACAGAATCCGAAGACAGGCTCCAGGCTCTGAGCTGTCAACACAGAGCCTGATGCAGGGCTCAAACCAATGAACTGTGAGGTTATGACCTGGGTTGAAGTCAGATGCTCAACTGACTGAGGCACCCAGGCAGCCCTCTATCCATCCTTTAGGGTCCCATCAAATCTCCCTTCATCCAGAGAGCCCTCCGGACCCATCCAGCTGGACACACCAACCCTCATGGCGTCCTGACCAGTGACTCCAGGAGTGACCTTTCTTTGTCCTTTCCTTGGATTAGAGACACTGTCTGTGTCTATGCTTTATTTCCCTAATCCAGACCAGGAGCTACTTTTGCCAGAAATCAGATCATACCTTCTCTGTATCTATTTAGGAAAAAGCAGGAAAGCACTATTTGTTGGAGGAAGGAAGGAAGGAAGGAAGGAAGGAAGGAAGGAAGGAAGGAAGGAAGGAAGGAAGGAAGGAGGGAGGGAATGAGGGAGGGAGGGAGGAGGGAAGGAAGGAAGGAGGGAGGGAAGGAGGGAGGGAAAGAGGGACTAAATGGGCTTCCAGTCCCTGGACACAGGTCAATTTACAGCAGCTGCCTAGGCCTGAACAAAAGGATTCTTCTCTTTAATTAGCACAAATGTCCTCAGACCAAGAAGACCAGGGCATGTTTCTCATAAAAATGGCCAGGTTCTATATTTTCTAATAATGATTCTTATTTCTTTTCTCTGTGTTTCTAAATCCACTGTGGGGCATCTCTGTTATTTTCCAGATTGGCTCCCATGGCCACAATGCCAGGTTGATCTGCCCTTTAATGCTTCAGCATAAACCCAAACTAAAAGAGAAGATTCTAAAGACCCAAAACACCACAACACTGACTTGTCAGATCTTGGGGTTGCAAACAATTCATCTGAAAGTACATTTTTTTAAAGTTTTGGATGCTATGAGGTTCTCCCATGATCTTTTTAATGACTTCCCAAGGAAACTTCTTGGGTTAATGTAAGATGCTTACTTATATTGGAAGCGAGTCAGTTAAAGGGAAATTAAATTCCATATAATACAAATGGAAATAAAATATTTAATTGTATGCTATGATAAAAATAATTTATCATAGCACATAGTAAGAACTGTGGAGCATAAAGGGGAGAGCACAGAATTGGGAGACCAAGCTGCCATCCTAGCCCTGCCCTAATTAACTGTGTGACTTTGGCCAAGTACACCCTTCAGGCCTCAGTTTCTTCATCTGTAACGTTGAGATCAAAATACATATTGTCTAAGGTTCCTGTGAGGATTAAATCACATGCGGAAAAGATCTAAGCATGGCCCTGAACACACAGTAGGCACTCTCCTGAGTTTTAATGAATGAATAAATAGGTAGAAAAGAGCAGTGTAATACCCCAAAAGGAACCTTAATTCTGGGAAGGAGGCAGATTGCAAAGAAGGAAGATCCCAAGCTTTGGAGTCAGACAGATATGAATTCAAGTCCCGGCTTTTCTCTTACCATCCCTGAACCTCAATTTCCTGCTCTGCAATACGGGCTGATCATAAAAATAAGAATAATCAGCTCACTGTGTTATCTAGAGGCTTAAAGAATATATATAAAGCCCTCTGTAAACTGCAATAGTGAGTTGTATTTTAGCCACTGGTCTTACAACCTCCTACTTCGTTTAGTGTCAGCAAGGCTACCCACCTCCAGTGAAGACAGGACCGGAGACAACTTTACCTTCAGATTCTGGATCTCCACATGTGGGGGGAAACCTGTTCTTTCTGAAAACAGCTGCTCTGTTTTATTCTAAAACTTGCTTGGTTTCAGTTGGGAGTGTGTGTGTGCGCACATATTTGTGTGTGTGTGTGTGTGTATGTGTGTGTGTAAATGCATCTGGTTCAGAGGGAGCTCAGTCAACATCAGGTTTCTGTGTGTATATATTTATGTATACAGTTATTAAAGTGCTTTTAGATTTTTTCAAGGCAGAAGATAAACTCATTTAATTTAAAATCATCAGCTGGATTGCATTAAATGAAGGGAAAAGCAAAAGCGTACACAATACAGCCATTTGTTAAATTAAATGCAATTATTTCTCCTGTTACTTAATTACAAACAGACATAAATACTCTGGATTCTGACATCTCAGATCTTAAATTCTATGTCTGCATTTCAAACTGTAACAGAGGGAGGGTCATATTCCAATTCGTGTGTTAAGCAAACCTGAGAGTTACAGTTGTATATTGGGACCATAATGAGTTCACTAAAACAAGACCCAAACTTTTAATTAACCTGCCAAGACATATTACAACTCATGGCTCACAGGTAACAATCACAGACAGCTGAGACTCAATGCCACGGACTCTCGGGGAGAGAGGGATTAACAGCAACATCAGAATCCGTCTGTCTTTGTATTAAAGAAAAAAAAAGTATTCATTAAACAACCACTGTAGCTCAAAGGACGAGACAAGTCTGAAAGGAGGCAAGAGAAAGGTAGAAGGAGAAGGAGGCAAGAAGAGAATATTAGCAACTTCCATTTATTGGGTACTTATAGGGCTAAAGCCTGTGCGTTATATCTGCTCTGATCTTCAGGACAGGGACTGCAAAGTCACTATTACTATTTCATTTTCTATTTAGGAAAAATGGGCCTCAGAGAGATGACCTGAAAATGGTCACAGAGCTAGTGTGGGACAGTAGGGGAGGAAGGAAGAAAAAGCAGTGCTCATGAGGGAGGCATCTGTTCTCAAAGCTTAGTTGACGAAGCCCTGGAATCAGGATTATCTGGGCTCTCGCTCATGCACACTGGGTCATAATTCCTGGGGACCAGGCACAGGAATCTGAATTTTGAACCTGCTTTCTGAGTAAGTGCTTTGTACAATAATACTTGGGACCATTTTTAAGATACCATAACCCCCGGCTACTCAAAATGTGGCCCACAGATGGGAAGTATTGGTATCACTGGGTGCTGGTGGAAATGTAGATGCTAAGGGCCCACCCCACCTACTGAAGGAGAAGCTGTTTTAACAAGACACCAAATGGTTCATCAAACTCTGAGAAGCCCAGGATAGCCGGTCTGCTCTAAAGGGTATCATAGGGTTAAGGAGGTGAAGGCAGACTTCATCATTAAGGTAAGAACAGGAGAACACGAGGGAAAAGCAAGACTGTGGCCGTACTTACGACAAAACAGGTTAGCAAGCTCTGACAAGCCAAGAGTTGGCAAAAGTACCTAACTGCACCTACACTATACTTCTTTGAGAGTCACATCCTAATTAAGAGTAGTTTTCTTTGGGGGTTGATTTTAATATCCTTTCATATTTATGCTCAGTTATTAAAAATAAAGATTCTGATTGTAAGAGAGCTCAGTTCTTAGTGAACATGACAGTCCAGGCCTCTCTGTGAACCATGCCTCAGAGAAATCAGGCTGTGAGACCACGAAGCTCTCACTCAGGCACCACTAATGACTCGATAATCCACGGCCCTAATAATGAAGCCATGGTGGCCAGAAAGGGATAAGAAACAGGGTCTGGAGCCTGGCAAACCCTGCAGAGTGACAGCCTAATTGATGGTGAGGACCACAGCTGGCTCTCCGGTGAAAGGAGAATGGGGCTGCCCTTACAGCCTCCAGGTCACCAGCAATCGCCGAGCTGTGGCCTCAAATCCAGACTCTAGAGAAAGCGGGAGCCGGAAAACTTAAGTGATTAGTGCAGGGTCAAAATGCAAGTTAGTGGTGGAGATTCAGCGTGGAGCATTCTTTCCACTCCACCTCAGAAGGCAGCAATAGGGGAGGAAGCCAGGCTTGTGGCTGCAGACCGTCCTGCCAATGGGAGGCTGAGCAGAGGGCAGGCCAAGCTTGTGTTCATGCCCTTATTAACCCAGTGACCCTGCAAGTCGGGGTCTGGGCTGGGGGCCAGGGGGCAGAGAAGACTGCGTCCAAGTCCTCGCCCTCTGGGCACTTGGAGCCCAGCACCTAGGGCAGATGCTTCCAGACCGAGGACAGCACAAGGCAGGGCTGCCTACACTGGGGCCGATGTAGCCGAGGGCCTCTGCTGCCCTCATTTTGCCAAGAGGGTAGAACACTGAGCCTGCAGGGCAGCAGAAGTAGAAACCATACCTGTATTTAATGGGAAGGTATTTTCTGCCTGGACAAATGAGAGGAAAATGGCTTAAAACTGACTACTGCTGTGTAGAAGGAAGAGCCAGGGCTCTGTGGGAGTTTTAGGAACCGGTGACCAGGTTCAGAGGTTTTTATTTAACTCCCTCTTCCATGTCAGAGAGATTCCCAGCAAGGGCTGAGACAGAGTTTTGAGGTGGACTTGGTACCACATAAAGCTTTTCATTAGGCAGAAACCCTATTTTCCATGCATTCTGGTTAGCAGAGTTTCATTTTCTCTAAGTTTTATTTTCCTGTGGGAGATTCTGTCTCCAGGCTATGTCATAATGCTTCCAACATAAACTCAGAACAAATGTTTTCTGACCTGAACCACTGAGACCACTGCGTCCTGTGGCCATCCATGGAGGAGACGGATTCTATGGAATGTGTGGGTAAAGAACAGAGATCCCTTAGAACAAGATGCCAAGCTCCCCAGATGCCTGTGAGCTTGTGGGGCGGCCCCAGGGGCTCACCCTGAACGGGCAGCTGTGGCCCTCTTCCATGATGAGGGACAGAGGTGCTAAGCACTGTTCCTAACATGGCAGCTTGCTCTCTGTCAGAGATCAAGATGTCTCTGTTCTCAGCAGGACCCCAATCTGACTGATTACATTCTTCATTGAACCCTTTGCTCTGCTATTCTCCCCTCTCTCTGAGCTTTCATCTTCTTTTCTCAACTGCCAGGGACTGTTAGCTCCCAGAACAAAACACAAAAATAACCAAAAAGCTACACACACTCAAAAACAAAAACCCAAGTCACAAATCAGTGAGTTGAGCCAAGGAAGCTACAAAGACAAACACAGGTGTCGGAGAGAAGTGAGAAGAAGAGAGATGGTGCCTCCATGTGGCTAGTCAGGCAGGGGTTCCGTCTTGCTGTCAATTCCACCCTTCAGTTGCTTAAAAAAAATTTTTTTTCTTTTTTACATTTATTTATTTTTGAGAGAGACAGAGAGACAGAGCAGAAGTCGGGGAGGAGCAGAGGGAGAGGGAAACACAGAATCTGAAACAGGCTCCAGGCTCCAAGCTGTCAGCACAGAGCCCGATGCAGGACTCAAACTCACAAACTGTGAGATCATGACCTGGGCTTGAAGTCGGGTGCTTAACTGACTGAGCCGCCCAGGCGCCCCCAACTATCCTTCGGTGGTTAAATGTGGCAGCTGGTCCACACGCGACACAAGAAAGGCAGTGGGTAATGGCCCAGGATGGCCGGCCAGCACCTCCTGTCACCCTTCCCTTCCCTCCTTTCCCTGAATCCTGCTCCCATACCTGTGCAGCAAGCCCAGTCAGGATGGGCTCATGCCAGACTCCAGGTGGCATCAACAGCGGCGGGTAAGACACATTCTGTTGCTGGCTCCAGCCCTCAGAATCCCCAGGGTCCTCTCACCCAAAGAGACAAAATCCCACAGACCCCAGAGGGCCGGAGGCTCCTTACCAATGGCAGTGGTGAGAAAAGAAACCACTTCAGACTCCTTCCCATCATTGTAAAAAGCCAGGTGCCAGATTCCTGAGTCCAAATACTGGATGAACCCAGTCTCGTGACTAGATGGGGGGATGGCCCCCCGAGACTGGCGCTGGGGTCCCTCCAGGCTCCGTGCCTCCTGGGTCAGGAGCCTTCTTCCATCCAACAGCTCTACAAAGTCAAACTACAAGTACAAAGAGAGCATAATTAGCAGTGTGTCTGCTTCACCACAAGGCTAGATTCCTTCCTAACGCTTCTCCTGGGGGGCATGCAAGGAAATAGAGAGAACAGGCCAAGAGGCTAGAGCCACATGAAGGTTGATCAACCAACTTCACCTCCTCCCCAGACCTGTTTCTCATGGTTAATAGTCTCCTCATTCCCTTGTGAGTGAAGCATAAATCACACATTTTTCTTTAATTTGGTGTATGTGTGGGCAGTCTTCATCTGGTAGAGTCTGTGCCAGGACAACCATGCTTTTCCAGTGGTGGGCACATGATCAGAAACCGAGCCACTGAAGGGCTGACCTCCAGCTCCTCGAGAGGGATGCTGGGAGTCTCAGGGCTCAAGGCTTGGGACTAGGGCAGTCTGTGTGCCTTAAACGTCAGTCAAGTGCAAGTGTGAATCTGATCTCTATCTATCATCCTGTTGTCAATGAGCCTTTCTAAATGCTCCAGTTTCAGGGAGCAGTTTTAGGGGAACTAAACTGGATTAGCTCAAAATTCTATCAATGATTACATGCTGGGTCAGATACAATTGCTGGCTGATCTGAGCCTGCTAGTGTGAGACTCAAGAGAAGTCAGCCACACAGTGTTAACAACAGGTAGGTGGTTAAGTCCTCCTGGCCTACTAGCAAGCAAATCGAGCAATTATCTGTCTACTATCGGTCTACCTACCAACCTACCAACTGAGATACTGATTCTATTTCATGTATAAATGAAGTCCAGGAATGAAGTCCAGGACTAGCACCACTGTCCTGGTCCGTGGCCCAGCTTCTATTTTCCTGTGACTCCACCATTAGCCAATATGGCTGTTTAGATTTCACCTGGGAATCTAAAGTAACAACTGGGCTAGGAAAGCTGCACATGGCCTGGGAACGTCTGACAATGCCTCTGATTTTTGTCACCCCAATCCCAGAGCTGGCAGGACCTTAACAAGTGTTCCTTACTCATCATGACTGGTGTTCTGTCAGTCATCCCAGATGAGCTGTCAGGTGTTTCTGGTGTGCATGCATCAGAGCAAATGTGAAACCCCGAAGGAGGGAAGACATGTAAGAGACTAGGGAAGTAACATGTATTCTGAGCCAGATGTGCACAAGCTGCTTTATAAATTCCCTTGATTATCCTCAGCAGCCCTACAAAGTGGGTAGTGTTATCATCACTGGAGACATTAGAAACTTGCTCTGAGCGGGTAAGTACCAGGCCATAGTTACCATAGTTGATAATGAGAGGATTCAAACTCAAGTCTGACTCTCAAGGGCATGCTTTTTCTCTTTAGATTATATTTCTTGAGTAATTTCACTTAGGTGACTGGGTAACAGTAGAGAGGCTATCTGAGATATTTCCTAAAATTTCCTCTTCTTAAAAAACCCCAGGGAAATAACCCTACTCATTGGAAAGGTAGAGTCTTAGGTCAAATGGAGGAATGAGCTATAGATACATGAAATGCCCTCCAACACAAGGTTCCCGGTGTGAGCATTAGGCTTCCTGACTTTGGGTAGGAGCTCCTACAGATCAGCGGGGTATGCGGCGTTCTGGTTACCTGTGTATGTGAAGGAGGAAGGCCTTTTCTGCCATAGATGCCAACCAGAGCTGCCTTTCCCAGAGACACATTGAATTTCAGATGCACAGGATGGTCTATGAACACCTGAGATCTCCAGAAAGTGCCAGGAGGAATCTTCTGGGAAGCCCGTCTCCCCACGTCGATTTCTCCAGAGTCTATGAAACTGTCCTCTGGAAAGAAACTACTGGGCTTTCCTACCAAGACACAGGGAAGGGAAGACAAAAATATCAGTTTGCCACAAGTGAAACAAGGGATCAGAGCCCCAAACAGCAGGACTCCCCTGTGCCTCACACTTTTATTCGGTTCCACCACCAGCCCCCACCCCCCATGCCCCACTCCCCATTGAGGAGGAAGAATGTCCAGAACTTTTTTTTTCCCCCGGTGATGCTCAAACTGTTCTGCTAAAAATATGCATCCTTCCAAAGCAATATGGGTCCTCCTCAAGGGCCATCTGTATGCTGCATAATTCCACAGCCTGTTAAGATATATTCTGATCCCCAAAATAATCATTGGCGGTCACATGAGAAAAACTGTGTGTGTGTGTGTGTGTGTGTGTGTGTGTGTGTGTGTGTGTATAAAAGCATGCAGGCTAAAATAGAAAAGACAGTGTGAACAAGGTGTTGTTATTAAATTTCCAACTCAAAATGGTCCCACCAGCAGTGGGAAGCATGACCTGAGCAGAATAAGGTATTTTACAAGTTTACTAGTTTATGTGTAATTGGAAGCCAAATTCTAAGACTAAGACATGTGGCTGGGGGTTTATGTGGGGAGCAGGAGGTGGGGTGGGGAAGATGAAAATGGGAGTACTTCTGAATGGAAGGGACACTTCTGAAAAATGCCTTGGATGGAGGTGTTCAAATATCAGTTTTGTGCTAATGTAGGTAAAGCTGAGGGAATTTCTCAGGTTCAGGCACAAAGCCTACGACATGCAGGTTGCAGGGGACTAGGGTCAGAAATATGGTCCCTCACCCATATCTGTCACCAGTCAGGGGAGTGACAGCTTTCTGGGGGCACCAGAAGTGCCAGGAAGGAAGGCGGCTTATCAAACTTCCTCTGTTTACTAATTAAGCACACACACACACACACACAGACATGTGAAAAATATAAACCTGACTTCCTGCCAGACATCAGCCTGCTGGGGAGTTGGGAGGGGACAGGAGGAGGTGATAGGGATGTTAGAAGACCACCCTTAGCACACTGACTAGCCACACGCCTGTCAGCAGACTATGTCTTAATTGTCGCAAGGAAGAACCTCCTGGGTATCTAAGTTCCAAGATTTGTTAGCCGTGTTTGAAGAGAGGCTTTAAGAACACGAATCCATTTGTAAAGAAAACACGTTTGTGAGAACTTTTTATAAAAAGCACTTGGGAATAAGAAATTAAAATGTCTTTTTTCCCCTAGCTTTGTAAGATTCCTTACAAAGCACATTTGATGCTGAAATGGAGTTTGGCAGGGCATTGTTGTAGTCATAAAATATTTTACTGTTTTAAATAATAAAATTCAATTTAAATGTTAAACTTCTCCATATGTTATCATTCCTTTATAAACTCCTCGGCAGAAACATCAGGTTTTTAGCTTCAAACCATTAAATGTTATTTTAATTAAAAATATGCCAACAAAAAAAAAGTTAAAATGCATGTTCTCAATAAAAGTACCACTAGTACTCTGTCATTAGCATGGGAAAGAGCTTGCATTTAATTCCTTTATGGAAGGAATGTGCCCCAGACTTTTACCTTGAAAATGCAGACACACAAAAACCACTACACTGTGATTCAAAGTTCAAAGACAGAAGCCAAATTCACAAGGCATTAAGATGGAAGAGAATTACTTTCCCATTCTTATCTGATTTGGGGGCTCCCAATACCACAATTCTTTGTCTTCTAGGTAGAAAATAGTGTACCCTTTAGCTTCTGCTAGGGATGCAGAACTGAATTTCCTTCTAGAAACTGCATAGAAATCAGCCTGAGACTGCTAATTCCAAGGACTCGCTTCATCTGTGAGTGGGTGGGAGTCGGGGCTGATGGAATTTCAGAATTGTCTGCAGTCAAATAATTCCTATGTCTGAGAATAAATAATGAAAACTTCCCCCACATTTTGGCAGGCTAGGGTTCATTTTCTCCTCCAGTGTGCATGGCTTTTGGGAGACAGCTCTTGTAGCAGCGGAGTTCTGAGCCTCGAGAGGTCAGAGGCCAGCCCAGAGCCTCTCTCCAGAGGTCTGCAGGCCCTAGAGGCATGTGTTAAGTTGGCTCTTACACCTGAGGAGTGATAAAAAGGGAATATTCTTTTCTAGCATTCTTGTCTGTCACCAATGTGGGCCAAAATGGGAGAAAAGCACTGTCTTTGGTGTGTATACGGTCAAATAAAAATCATCAATCCTGTTCCACGGCACACTGGCCACCGGAACCTGGACTCTCTGAGTCTGTGAGGGCCACTTGGGCTTAGGTTCAGAAGTGACCTTTACACTAAAAGTCACCTGGTCTGGATCCTTAGGGAAGGGACAGTCCAGTCTAAAGGTGGTGTGTTTGATGGAAAAGAGGACCCCATCTGGGGATTTAACCTTTATTATCCCTCTGCTCTGGTCGCCTATGGTGACCTTGTTGGACTATACATAGGGACAAGGTGGGGGCTTCTGAGGGAAAAGAGGAACAGTGCAGAGAGTACCTGTGCCTGATGGGAAAGAGGCAGGAGACTGCTGGGCTAGCAGTTGCTCAGAGTGAAGCCACACTTCCTGCCTTCCCCTTTCCAGATCCTCTGGTCTTAAAGCTGAGCACCAAGCTGTGAGTGCTAGGACAGAAACTGTCTCACTACACAGCAAGACCCACCAATGGTAGAGTAAGGAGAGAGGGTTGAGGATGGAGGGAGTTGGGGGAGACAGGTCTTGTGCATAAAATTCTTTCTATCCCCACCTACATTCTGGAAAATAGTAATGATGACAACAACAACAGCAGTAATAATAGCAGCAGTAGTAATAACACTAAAGGTAGAAGTGGTAGGAGTAGGAGTAGCTATCATTTCTCGCTCTGACTACATGCTGGCCCCCCCACCCCTTTACGTTCATCGGCTCAGTTAATTCTCACACTGATAAGATGTATGTACTGAGGCTCGGAATGCTTAAGAAACCATTAGAAGATAAAGCCATTTGGGGTTTCTCTTTATTTGTTAGAATATGGCTTCTTAAAGTATTAAATTGCTAAGTGGTTAATTAAAATTCTTCAAAGACATGCTCAATAGTCTCACTCAAGGGTCAAGGGCAGAGGGCACTGACACCCTCTAAGAGCAAGAGTCCAGCTTGACTCCCAGTCTCCAAAAGCTAACCATCAAGGCTGGGCCAGGTAGATCCAAGGCCCACTGAGAGTCATGAGGCACAACAAAATTGACAATTTTCATAAAGCAGGAACACACAAACAGGACCCAGAGCTAAAGGGCAGCAGTTGGGGTCTCAGGACATGTATTAAGAGGATACCACGCAACCAGAGGGGGGCCCCCAGGGACTTAACAAACAATACCAAGAGCTTAAGACCTGGGAATCTCCAATGGCATGATCAGGTTTCACAAGGCAAACAGCCTATTCTTTGTAAAGATATACAGATTCAGCCTTTCTCTAGCAACGCTGTTCAAACACACAATCTTGTCTATAAAAGAAATTTCTCAACAATTTGCTGAAATGATTGGATAGTTTGGTCAAACAAAAGAAGTGAAATTCCAGGCCCTTCCCAGTCACAGCCCTCACTTTCTTGAACTAACATCCATCTATCTACATAGGCTCTAAATTCCTAATCAACTAACACTCTCCCCTTCCCTCCACCTTTTTGGTTCTTTTCAATGTAATAACTTGCACAAAGAATCCTTTAGTCTCCTTAGCAACTGTTGGAAATTTATTTGGTTATCAAAATAAGCTGTTCCATTTTGGAGTCCAGCTGAGCCTGCATGCAGCAATTTGCATGGTTTAAACTGATGGGCAATTTTGATTTCATTGCAGAAGAAGAAAATGCTATCCCTAAGCCCACCAATTCAACTATCAGAAATTTTTGTTTATTCAATGCTTTCCCCCTCTCTTTTCCATTAACACAGAACATAAGTTCTTGTGACTTTTCTTTGAAAAGCTGCCATATTTGGTTTCTGTCCCATGACACCCTGAAATGGTAACAGCACTTTGAAAACACAGTGTAGACTGCAGTTTGAGGTTATTCTCAAAGACATGATGAGCATTTAAAATATTGGGCTCATTATATATTCAATTTGCATAATTAAAAAATATATGGCCTTTTACAATATGAAAAGATACCCCAATTATTTGCAGGGGCTTGGAGGGGAAAATATTACTTAGTCTGGATTTCTGAGATTCTAACAACTGACAGGG
This sequence comes from Suricata suricatta, assembly GCF_006229205.1. NCBI lineage: Eukaryota > Metazoa > Chordata > Mammalia > Carnivora > Herpestidae > Suricata > Suricata suricatta. The sequence continues at coordinate 59,784,938 of NC_043710.1, forward strand.
ACTGGCTTGGAATTTGTGTAGATGAGAACCAAGGAAGTGACATTTGTGGAGTGCCTCTTCACCGCCAATCTGAAAAAGTGCAGATGTCATCATCCTTGTTCTTACAGATGAAGAAACTGAGGCCAAAGAAGATGGAGTAATTGGCATGAGTCAATAAAGCCAATAAATTTGAGGGCCCGGAGTCAAGTCCCGGACCACTTGGCTCCAAGGCTCATTTATCTTCTCCCCATCAGACCACGTTGTTTCTCCCATCTCTGGACACCAGGGCTCCCATCTGAATTCTGTAATCAGTGCTCCCCTCTGATTTCCTCAGAAGGGATAGGAGATGTGCACTCGCATCAGTGTTAAAGACTTTCCCCTTGAGCTATGTCTAAGGAGGTAGATTTTTTAATATGACAATTAAAAACATAAACTGGGTAGACATTGGTTTGACCAGGGCAAAAGAAATTAAGAACCATGTGGTCTCACATAAACTGTAGGAAGCTTTGTCCTCTGTTTCTCCAGTCTGATGTATTTTTTGTCACAGTAATTGCTTTTGATGCTGACCACTTTCCAGCACAGCATTGCATTTTAGGGGTTTGTAAACAGGATTTCCATTTGCATTAGTAATGACAGATAAGCCCTTTAAGCAAAAATACTCCAATTAAAGTAAACCAATAAGCTGGTGCAATTTTATTTTGTCTCTTATCTGCACCTCCTGCTTCTTGGGTAAAACAAAACAAAACTTAAAAAACCCACAAACTAATTTGATTAGAATGGGAGATTTCAGATAGATCCAACTCCTGTTTCAAGAATGTCTGATAGGGATCATGGAGGAAAGAAAATACATTTTGCTAAATGAGACCTCTTCCAATGCCTTGAGGGTTAAACATATCTTAAATTTGCATTTGTACATGCTGATCTAAAGACAGTCCACATGTATGGTATTCACAAAGGGCATCTGACACCATAAACTGATGAGGGAATCACAAGCTGACAGGCAGGACCATGGACAGGGCTGACCTGGAAAGAAAATTCTCAAGAACCATCTGGTTGGTCTGATGATGATTCTATTACCAATTTCATATGTAGGACTTGTGAATTAAATTGGACCTTGGAGCTAATTTAGCTCAATAACCTCTTTTTAGAGAGGAGGAAAATGAAATTCAGAAAGTCTTTCTTTTTTTTTTCTTTGAAAGCATGTTCACTTTTTTAAAAGTTTACTTATTTTTAAGAGAGAGAGGGAGGGAGGGAGGGAGAGTGCAAGCATGAATGGGGATGGACAGAGAGAGAGGAAGACACTGAATCTGAAGCAGGATCCAGGCTCTGAGCTGTCAGCACAGAGCCCAACGTGGGGCTTGAACTCATGAGCTGTGAGATGGTGACCTGAGCTGAAGTTGGACACTTAACCGACGAAGCGCCCCACTCAGAAAGTCTTTCAAGGGATTTGCTTAAGTCAATTCAAGGGGCAGCAACTGGGCTTGAAGTCAGGGCTCTTGATTCCTAACTTGGAGCTCTTCCTGTAGCCCTATCCACACTTCTTCCATATCCTTAGTAAAGGTTGAAGGAAGTGTAAATTATTAAATGTTTTAAGTCTTAACATCTTTGTAAAGGAGAAGACTGGCATTGCCCCTAGAAAAAGGAGGCAGTCATTCTGATTTGGCTCTGTGGAAATGTTCCCATTCTTACTTCCCCTTAAAGATGACCATGGGTCAATAGTTGGTTTTGTTAGAACAATACAGAGAATATTAGCATAGTCCCTGTGCAAGGATTACAGGCAAATTCGTGAACCGCTCCATATTTAAAAAACAAAAAGAAAGACTTGGGGGTGCCTGGGTGGCTTAGCTGGTTAAGCCTCGGACTCTTGATTTCAGCTTAGGTCATGATCTCTTAGTTTCTGACTTTGAGCTCCATATCAGGCTCTGTGCTGAGAGTGAGGAGTCTCCTTAGGATTCTCTCTCTTCCTCTCTCTCTACCCCTCCTCTGCTCGTGTTCTGTCTCTCAAATAAACACTTTTTAAAAAATAGAACTGATTTTGACCTTCAGGATCATTCAAAGGTCCTGAGTAGCTACTTTAACCAAGCATTTGGTATCCTGTTAACCAAACAGATTCTGAGAAGGCAAATCCTTGAGGGCAGGAAAGTTCAGAAACTATGACTCCAAAGTTATTTGAGATGATAGGAAAGAAGATGCAGGATGTAAAGGTTGGTTGGACACAGATATGACCACTTTGCTAACAGAAGAGATGAAGCAGGGCACAGCAGGTACAGGAGAAAAGATGCCCACACTGCCCAGAATGGCAATGAGACTGGCCCATTAGCTCAGCCATTTTTGGGGCACCATTTTTGTGAGTCTGTACAACTTCTGGCTGATAGTGAAAGAATGTATGTCAATGGTGTGTTAGAAAGACCCTTAAGAAATTCAGAACATGGGTTTATGGAAGTCCCATTTAAGAACGCCAAACTCCATATGTCACTACCACTTCCATCATTGATAGAAAAATATCTGTGTCCCATTATACAATGGGATTTCTCATCTACATCTCCTTCAGAGTCTTGTAACCATGTGGTAAGTTAGGGAGGACAATTTAGAGAGACAGTAATAGCTCTGGAGTCATCTGGACCTGGGCTCATACAACAAGTACCATTGTTTATGGGCTGAGTGACCTCTGGACAAGTCACTACATTAATGTAACCCTGAGGTTTTGCATCTAAAATTGGTCAAAAGAATTATCCTTACCTCACAGGATGTCTGTGAGGATTAAGTGTGAGATGTACTCGACAAAATCTTTGAAACAAACTGTACAAACAGTAATGGTACTATTATTGAGGATGAGGAGACTGGTGTTGAGGAAAATAAGTGATGCTTACGATCACATGGTTAGTCAGTGTTAGAATACCTCAACTGGTGCTTCCATCGACCACAATACCCCAAGAGTACTTCAGTTACAGCACACCATCTACCCGCTTCACCACACCCCACTCATGGAGAGGTCTGCTCACCCCATGGGATGCCCCATAAGGGCTCATCCCGATCCCACACAAAGACAGCCACCCCAACAAAGTGAAAGCCCCGGATGCTTCCCTCGAGGCATGAGATGGGATGCCACTGAGCACCAGGAGAGCTGCCGAAGCCCCGCCATGAGCTCACAGTGACAAGGAACTGAGATGAAGACACAGGCGGACTGGCAGCCAGCATGGAGTGCAGAGAGATGGAGGTGTCAGAGCATGGAACTGTGAGTCAGGCAAATGGCACGCATAATGAAGGTCTCTCCGGTTCAGAGGCAGACACAGAGGACTCACGACACGAACAACACAGCAACCCTACCTTCTGTGGCTCCTTTGCCTTTCCTGTCAGGGATCTCTAACCCAGTGCCCCCTGATGGATACAAGGAGACGTCCGTTGGCACAGGCCAACTGCTGGCTGTGTCCTCCGTGATTTCATACATCTGCCCCTCCATCGGCTGCAGGTGCCAGTTTAGGCCAAACAGGTGCATGGCTGTGGTGAGCAATGAGAAAAGTCATCTTTTTCTGCTGGAGGTGGAAATGGGACTCCCAAGCCATGGGTGGGGGGCAGGCGGGGTGGGGAACTCAGGAATTCAGTTCAGCTCAGTTCAACAAACTGCCCCTGAAGAGAGCTTTACAATGCCAAGCCCTATGTGGGGCCTGGGGCATGGAGATGCTCAAGGCATGGACCCTGCCCCTGAGGGCTCTCAGTCTGGTGGGACAGGGAGAGGGGGAGAGGTGGGGGAGTTTCAGGAAGTCTTGACCTTTTGCTTCAAAAGATAAATAACCTAGGGGGAATTTTTGCAATTTGTACCACAAAGGGTGAATTTCCTTAATATAAAAATAACTGCTACAAATAATAAGCAAAGTCCAACAGCTCAGCAGGAAAATAGGCATATGATATGAACTATGAGCAGAGAGCTTACAGAATAAGAAATACAATTGGTTCTCAATCATATGAAAAGACTCTCAACATCACTCATCATAGGAGAAATGTTAAGTTCGACTTTGAAATACTATTTTTCACAGAGGCTTTGGCAAAGATAAAAAAGATTAAAATTACACAGTATTGACAGAGAACAGGAAATAAGCACTCTCGTACTTTGTTGGTACGAGCATAAGTTGGTACAAACCCTACGAAGGACAATTTGAAAAAAGCTATCAAATTTATAATAAACATACTACTTATCCTGGGACTTAGAGGTTCCCAGGATTTCTAGAAAATTCTAGAAATTTCTGCTCTAGATATTTTCACATACATTCTAAACGATATATATACAAGGTTATTCACTGCAGCACTCTTTGTAGTAGGAAAATATTAGAAACCATTTCATCAATAAGAGGCTAGATAAGTTACCTTCATACAATATATTATGTAACCATAAAAAAGTACATTGGAAGCTCTTTGTGCTTTTCTGAAAGGAAAACTGTAACATGCAGTATGGTGTATCTGATATACTGCCCTTGGGGAAAACAAGAATCCTGTATCTGTTTAGAATATTCCTGAAGGATATGAAAGACATTAGTAACAGCAGATGTATCCAATGATGAGAAGAGATGCTAAGGGTCAGGGATAGGAGAGAGATTTGCTTCTAATTGTGTATCTGCTTTACTTTTTGATTTTGTAGCATGTACATGTATTTCTGTTTTAAAAATATTTTTTCCAAGTAGTGACTGCTCAATAGTCTTGTGCAACAACCTAGAAGAGACCATGAGACACCAAAGAATGGACAGTGTCCCCTAACATACACAATGTTTGCAAAGGCAAGAAAGCTTGTTTCCAAGAGAGTTTGTAATCTAGTACAAAATGTCTGCTTAAATCCCATTTTAGGATTCAAGACTTAATGGTCCCTGAAATGCCTGCCCTGATTCCCCAAAAAGAGATTTAAGAACTTTAGTCTCGGACTCACACAGCATCCTGTATGCACCATCACTCTTTTGTTGTACTGATGAACATTTTCTAGAAGCCTACCTACTCTATACCGGGACCTAGGGCTGATTCTGGAGAGCCAGGGGGTAATCAGACAACCCTTGCTTCCATGAGCTCACAGTCAAGTAGGGAAGATGGACAAGAAACAAAGTCTACTCAGGACTAGAAGGCCCAGAGGAGGAGAGGGCCAGAGGAACCCAGGGAAGGATCTATGGAGATAAGAAGGCCCACAGTAATTATGTTTACTGAGGACTAACTGCATGCCAGGAAGCACAATGGGAAATTTGTATACATTAACATCTAACCCTCAAGGCAGCCCTGCCAGACCCAATTTGTAGATGTGTACACTAAGGCTCAGAAGGTGATTATAAAACTGAGTGCCAGGTATTGTACTAAAAGCAATAAATGCAGTATTTCCTTAATTCTCACAAAAATCCTGAAAAGACTGTAATAATAGCCCTACTTTACAGATGCAGAAACGAAGACACAATGACATCGATTAACATAGGGAAAGTTAAATGGCTCACAAGCGGCACAATCTAGACTGGAACCTACAACTACTCAAACCCTGCAATCAGGTATCACCAGTCTCTCTGGCTTGAAGCCCAGGCTCCGCCCATTTTGCCAAGGCTTTCTCACTAGCTTTACATTGCCAGGCAGGTGGGCATTATAAAAACATCCCTTTCACACAGGGAGCAGCCTTGGGGCTGTAACATAGGATCTTGTGAGGAGGCCAGAGGGTTGTGTTGCTTGGCCTATTTGTGGAAGGGGTCACTGACGGAAGTCCAGAGGGGGCCGTGTGGCCACCTTCAAGACACAAATAACTGTGTAAAGGACAGGTGAACAGCACATGTCTCTGACTTCTAGTCCAAACACAAGCAGCCCAGGGAATGCACACAAGTTTGATCTCATCAGGAGGGGTGTTCTATAACAGAAATGTTATCGGACCCTTTGCACTCTCTCTGGTTGCTGCCATGTGGGGGACAATGTGCTGGGCCAGAGATAAAAAAAACTGGTCTGGAATCCTAGCTGCATCCAAGAAATGGAGAGACAACTATTTCAAAGAATTACTCTATCACACGAGGTAGTATATGGCGAAGTACTTTGTAAACTGTACATATGCATGATGGCTGTATTTTGTAACCATTATAGTTGTACGGTTGAGGGTAATGATGAAACAGCAGCTAACACTTATTGAGCGTATTTTAGGTCCTGGGCACTAAAGGAGGAGGGACTTCATGTTGCTCTTGGCTGTGGGTAGTTGTCAATAATGATAGAAGTTAACCTGCCTGGAAGAAGTGAAAACTCTGCTGAATTAGCTCCCATTTCTGCTTACCGTCTTACCGTTCTAATCTATATATTGGCAACTCCAAAGGTAATGGAGAAATTGCCTGAACGGAGGACGACTCAGAGATACGCAGTTAAATGAGCGCCGTTCCTTTCCCCATTAGAATCAATTATCTCATCTAAGTGCGCAGAAGAGCTGTCTTGTTAAAGGTCATGAGAATTAAGTAATCCCAGGATGAATAGAACTCTCACAGCTTTGCCAAAAGAAACATTTTTATTGTCAAAGCTTTCTTATTTTAACAAGATGCAAAATCAAGCCCTTGCTTTAAAAAAAAAACGCCGAGAGGAACGAAAAGCTGGTGGAAAAAAGTGTTGGAGGTGAAAATGATCACAGTAGCTTGTGTCCCAGGGAAGTTAATTAGGGAAGGACGGTCCATGGCTGGTGGGGGAAGACGTGGACCTGACGCTTCAAGAGGTTCGCTTGCTGGGCTTTCTCGTGGCCTTGGCCCCGACTGCCCGCCATCACAGAGCTCCCACACAGCTGTGAGGCTGGCATGTCTGCCGCTTTGCAGAGTTCTGGACCCCACTCTAACCTGGGCCCTTGGAGGACTCGGTCACCCAGAAGCCAGTTGTGGAGGTGTGGAGGGGGGGGAGTGAGCACGGGCCACCAAGGTTAGGCTCTCCACAGCCAGCTGGAAGGTAGTACTGGGATAGAGAGGTGGGATGATGTGGAGATGGAGGTGTGAAATCCAACCAGTCATGGTCGTTTTACAGCCCAAACAGAAGGGACCCTAACTCTCTGGCTCAAGGTCTTAAATAGAGCTGTGCTAGAGGGCCCTCAATTCCTTTACTGCCCTGTGTGGGCAGTGGTTAATTCTACAGTTCCAGGTTAGAGAAGAGGGGAAGAGAGAAGGAACCACCCCCGCCCCTCCCCTCCGCTCCCCTCTCCCCAAAGGATAAACCACAAGCTCAACCACAGTCCCAGGAACACAAAACTCAAGCAACCATGCTTCTGTTTCATTGAACATAATCAAAATAATAGCAACTCAAAATGTGGAATCATTTGAGTGTGTACCAACATGCTGAATGCTTTATATTATCTAATTTAATCCTCATGTAAAGATAGGTAGAAAAATCATTACTGGAGAATACATACAAAGGAAAGCAGAGTAACATTTAAGGTATACTGACATACTCTGATTTACTGGGAGAGGTAAAAGTAAGTTACCCAACACCACAGTCCCCTTTTCCTGCCCAGCAAGATGTAAGAGATGGCTGAGAATATACAAGCCTACATCCTGACATTTTTAACAAGAATGCCCAATAGATGTTCAGATGCAGATGTTGAAGCCTACCCACACCCCACCCCCCACCCCCCGCCGCACCTGGTGGAGGAGACAATTAAAAAAGTCATTATGGGGGCGCCTGAGTGGCTCAGTCGTTTGAGCCTCCCACTTCGGCTCAGGTCAGATCTCACATTCGTGGGTTTGAGCCCCGCATCAGGCTCTGTGCGGACAGCTAGCTCAGAGCCTGGAGCCTGCTTCTGGTTCTGTGTCTCCTCCTCTCTCCGCCCCTCCCCCTCTCATGCTCTGTCTCTCTGTATCAAAAATAAATAAAACATTAAAAAAAAAAGTCATTATGGAGGAATCACCAGCCTAACTTTAGGAGCCAGTATAAATTTGAGGCGAGCTTCAAACTTAGGAGCCTGTGTTCCCAACCTAACTTCCTCTCCTTCATTCTTTTATTATTTTTTTAAGTTTATTTATTTCTGAGATAGAGAGAGAGAGAGAGAGACAGACTGCACGTGGGAGAGAAGCAGAGAGAGAGGGAGACACAGAATCCGAAGCAGGCTCCAGGCTCCGAGCTGTCAGCACAGAGCCCATTGTGGGGCTCAAACTCCTGAACTACGAGATCATGACGTGAGCTGAAGTTGGACGCTTAAACGCTTAACTGACTGAACCACCCAGGTGCCCCTTTCATTCTTTTACTTTAAAAAGAAGATAAAATATGGGCAACATAAAGCCACCAGCAAAAAAACCCACAAACAACACCCCCCCCACACACACACACAAAGGCTACAATTAATGTTGGGGGGGCAGTGGTGTTAATAACTATTTCTTGGCCAACAGCAAATCACGTTTAAAGTTGTATATGGCAGGAAATGAATGCCACCCAAATGAGTTGAAATGAACAGCCATGGATCCAAAAAAGCTAAGAAATAGAAATAGTCCTCCCGGCCTGCCCTAAGGACCAACCAGACCACTGAAAAAAATAAATTGTAGTTCATCCTACTCCCTTTCCTAAGAATAAGTGATCACTCACCACCAATGCACATCACAGGATTACCTAAACTGCACTCCATGGTTTGTATTTATAACTGTTTGTGCAAAACTCTCCTCAAGTACACTGAAAATGACCTAAATAAGAAACTTGATACTCATTTTCCCTTTAAACTACATTGTAATTCCATGAAAAGGTGAAAAGGTGCTAAAGAGTTCAGAAGAAGGCTGTGGAAAGGCAGTGGGTTCACAGGATCACCCACACTGAAATGTTAATGATTTCTAAAAGCAAGAGCTGGGGTGGGGGAAGTTTCTTATTCTCTCAGCTCTGGTCAATCTGATCCCAGGGTTGACATTTTCCAGTCCCCTTTTCCTGCCCAGCAAGACATAAGAGATGGCTGAGAAAGTGCAAGTTACATCCTGACATTTTTAACAATGCCCAATAGATGTTCAGACACTGAAGCCTACCCCCCTGGCCCCCCCACCTCCGGCACCCAGCCAGCAGGCAGCAATTAACAAAGTCATTATACAGGAATCACCAATGTAGAGAGTCTCCTGTCCTGGTGCACGCTTCCCTTTCTTCCAAAAATCGAATGCATGAACCCACTTGCATCTGTAAATTAGCAGCTCCAGTAGTGACTAGAGACAGTAATAACCACAAGGAAGTATTGGTTCAAGTGGCATTTTTGGTTTCAAAAGGCAGTGGGAACCAACCTGGTTATGTGGCTACCCACTTTACTGTTTTATATAATTGCTCAGTTTTGTTTTCTTTTGTTTTTAATAAATATCATTTCTGTAAAATATTAAGTCATTGGCGTTCTTGGACTATGGTTGTCTAATGTGGGAAAAAACATACACACACACACAAAAAGCCAAAACAATGTCAACAAGAGGAAAGCGTTTCATTCCCCAGGTTCTAGTTCTGGTTTTGCTACAGAGCTGTGACATTCACAAATTCCAAACCGAGACGTTCCATACACAAGGATGCAGACCACAGGGTAAGGGCAGAAAAACTGAAAACCTAGACGTGTTAAAATTGAATGACTTAGCTGACTTATCATACAGCTACTGGATGGAATGCAGTGCAATCATTATACAAAAATGACGATGACAACCAGTAATGAGGGCACATGCTGATGATAGAATGCTAAGAAATAAAAAAAGAACAAGACATAAAATTGCATTTTTTGCTGACTGCATCTCTGCAAACCCAGATACGCATAAGAAAAAAAATCTGGAAAGATATACGTATAAATGACATCAGACTTTGAATTATAATAGTGGGATTATGGATAAATTTTCTTTCCTAGTTTCCAAACTCACTTTAATGCTGCCTTATATTAAAAGGAAAGTTCTACAACCCAGTCTTAGGAGGAATAGGTAGAAATGAAGGGTGTCGGAGCCCAGGGAGGAGATCCTACCTCAGCACAGGCCATGTGTCAAGGGACTGCATATGTTACTTCATTCTATCCTTACGTAAACCATGAGAAAATTATTATTATTCTCATTTAAGACAAAAAAACCCAACCAAACAAAAAACCCACTGGAGGCTCAGGGAGGCTGCATGATTGCAAACACTTTTCAGCTGGGAAGTGATACAGTATCTGACCCCAGATCTGACTGGTTCCAAGGTCCAGACTCTCCTGCTACATCACACGGCTAGTGAGTTTCAGCATCTGGAATCAAGGTAAAATTAAAGACAATTGAAGGCAAAGCCGCTGTGGACAGCATAGCCAGGTTTGCTCTTCTGAGATGTTTGTGAAGGGGCTTTCTTCTCAAGGACAAAGCATGGGGCCCCCCATCCTACTACTTTAGGCATGGTTGACCCCCAGAGTCAAAACCATGTACATGCGAATTCAAGTCTGGATCTCTCCAGAGAGACCCGAGCTCGGTCATTTATTAGTTTTATGACTTTGGGCAAATTACTTCACCTTTAGGAGTCTCAAGTTTCCTCATCTGCAAAATGGAGCTGGTAGTATCTGTCTCAAAGGATTAAATGAAATGATGCATGTAATTTGCTTAGAACTGTGTCCTGCACATAGTAGGAACTCTATGGAAGTTGTCATCATCTCTGTCATTTTGCTACACTGATCTTCCTAACTGCTGTATCCACTGAAAGATCTGCATACGCCAGCTCTATCACCTTTATCTTCTTTCTATACATTCCCCCAAGTCCCTTTCCACGCCAACTTAAGTTTCTCTACCCTGAGGGGGCGTTTTCTATCCTGCTTCCATTAGCTGACAGACTTTGGGCACGGGAGCCAGGGATATTTGCCCAATGGATAAAACAGTTTTTAAAAGCGGAGTCGGCATAAAGAAACCTGACAGGATCCCACTGGTGACTACGTGGGACTAATTTTAAATCAAGCAAATATATTGCTTTTCTTCCTGTCTTTGGAGAAACCTGACTGCAACAATCAGGGTTACTGTCTCTCACCCCCAAATTAAGTGTTTTCTGGAGGAGGGACTCTGGTGCAGCTCATCATTTCTCTGCCCATGCAATGCTGTGGGGAAGGATTTGCTGGCGGCTGCTCAGCATTTCTGTAAATCAAGGGCGGGGTTATGGTGGTGGTGGTGGTTGGGCACGGGTTACCAGGCTCAAGTGCAGCCTGCCACACAAGTGGGGACCAGACTCTCCCACTGTCACTGCAGGGGAGCAACAGCAATTTAATGGGAGGGTACCCAAAGCTGGCCACACAGCAAGTTGTGGGGGGACCAGAGCTGGGATCTCATTGACACAGAATAAACTGGTGTTATTGCAGTCACAGAGTCAGAAGCTGTCTTTTCTGGGTGCCTTTCACCGGGCAGCCTCTACTGAGACCTCCTCTGTACATAACTAGTTCAGGAGCTGGTCACCCCACCAACCCAGGGACTGGCCTCAGCCCAGTTACCCGACCTCTCCCTGCCTCCTCCCAGTGCCGTGCTGGTTCCGGGGCCAGAAGTGGGAAGCACGGAACCGTCACGGTTATGAGCACAGGTTGTGCTGTCCGACAGCCCTGCGTTCCTTCTCGGGTTCTCGTGTTCATAGTGATGTGCCTTGGCAGACCTTAGGTAACTCTCTGGAGCCTTGGGTTGCTCATCTATAAAATGGTGACAATAACACTTAGCTCCAAGAGTTGTGAAGATAGTTTATGAGATTTTGGTGGGACTTTGGGCTTGGTGTTTTCTCAAAGAAATGATCCTCTTTGCTACTAACATGATCATCATCACTGTAATTGTATATTGAGGCTTTCCCTGAGAAAGTGAGGTAAGGAGATTTCCCAAGGGAGTTGAGGGACCGGAATTTCTGCTGGGGTGCTGGGGGAGGGTGTTGCTTAGAACTGAGGGTCTAAGGGACAGTCACAGCCCTCGCCCCGCTGCACAGGTGAGGAGACCAGACTTGACGAGAGCACGTGGGCAGAGCCTGGGACCCTGGTGAGCGCAGGTCTCTGCCTTCCTGGTTCAGAGCTCTTCCCACTAAATGACTCTGTCCTAAGATCAGGCGAGAAATCCGGTAAGGGCAGGAAAGCCATCTCACAGCTTGTTCCTCCATCAGGCACTGCATTCCCAGACGACAGGAGCTGTCTCCTTGAGCCTGGAGTCAAGGGAATGAATCCACGGGACAGGGTACATCAGGCCACCATGAGGGCTTCCCTTCACGGGAGGGATTATTCCTTTCATTTCTACTCCTCAGCATCTAGCCCAAGGGAGTGAAGACGAAAGGGAGGAAATGAAGGGGCAGACATAATTAGGATTATCATGAAAACAATTAAGAACTGCTAATTATTAAAATTGTACCATGCGCGGGGCATAATGCTGGAAAATTCACATTGGTGGGGTCGTTCAATCTCACAACTTTTTAAGGAAGGTATTAAGGTATTACTGGGAACTCCATTTTATACATTAGGCGCCTCAACACACAGTGACAAAACAGACGTTATTAATCTAATTTTTATCTCCAGACAACCAAGCCTCCAGAATTAGCTGTCATTGCACATTCATCACGGCATCACCAAGGACTGAAATCAAATCCTAAGCCCTTCTGGGACTGCTGTCAGGGAAGCGCAGGACAGGTTTCCTGTTAGCCCTGGTGAGAATAAACATGCAGTTGTCAACCGAGTCACTGCCAACACAGCAAACACACAGGCAGTCCTTTCTTTGCTCACTTGGCATCTGGCTGGCCGAAGCCTTTCTTTTTTTCTTAAATTTTTATTTATTTTTGAGAAGGAGAGAGAGCAAGAGCGAGAGTGAGAGCACGAGAGAGAAAGAGAGCATGAGAGCAAGCACAAGTGGGGGAGGCGCAGAGAGAGGGACACACAGAATGTAAAGCAGGCTCCAGGCTCTGAGCTGCCAGCACAGAGCCCGATGCAGGGCTCGAAGCCACGGAGAACAGGACCATGACCTGAGCTGAAGTCAGGACACTTAATCGACTGAGCCACGCAGGTGCCCCTGGCTGAAGCTTTTCTATAGAAATACGACTCCGCTTAGCCAAGGACCCGCCTCTCACACATGAGGCACCACTCCTTCCCTCTTGTCGTCAACTGTCCAAGGTGCCCGAGGAAACCATGGGTTTGGTTAATGCCCAGGAGCTACCGAAGGAGGAGAGAGCTGTCGCCGGCTCTGTCTCCACGGCTGGTAGAACTCACTGTTACAGACACTGTTACAGAGCAGCCCTTCCGTTTCCTGATTTCCTCTGGCATAGTGGCCGTGTTAACTGATTTTTTTCTGTGATCAAAGTCAATTAGGAGGTGGTCCCCACTGTACCTCTAAACGGAGTTTTAATTTGTGTATATATTATTAGCAGAGGTCTTTTCCCTCTGGAACATTCACTTCAGCAAGAGGAATGAGGGCGGACAACTTAACATGGAGCCTGCCACCCGGATTTGTAACTTGGGATAATATTTCTTTATAATGAGAAGCGTTTTGAAAGAGCATTTTAAAATCTCACAGAACAGAGTGTGTGATGTTTCTCTTTCACTCCCCAGAGCTTCCCAGGCTCCTGCCCTGTGGGCAGGCCTCTTCCAGCTCTTTGGGGTCACCCACATTTTCCTGCTTTCCTCCTCTTGTCTACACCCAGAGCAAGGAGCTCAATACACGTGAGTTCCCTTTTACCTTCTCTGATACACACAGATCTCTGGTTTGGTTCAGCCTTTCAATTAGTAAGGAAGTTGGGGTGCCTGGGTGGCTCAGTCAGTTAAGCATCTGGCTTCGGCTCAGATCATGATCTCAAGGTTCGTGGGTTTGAGCCCCGCATCAGGCTCTGTGCCGACAGCTAGCTCAGAGCCTGGAGTCTGCTTCGGATTCTTTGTCTCCCTCTCTCTCTGACCCTCCCCTGCCTGCGCTGTCTCTCTCTGTCTCTCAAAATAAATAGAAAATATAAAAAAATTTTTTAAAAATTAGGAAGGAAGTTTAAGGCAGTGCCGAGTTCTGGGTGCCAGGGTGATGATGATGGTCAACCTAATGAATAGCCACTGTTATTAATTGAAGGCTGTGCTATGCCAAACACTGCAGTGAATGCTTTATAAACACAGCACCATTTAGTCTGCACAAAGCTCCACAAGGGAGGTAGTATTATTACCTTCATTTGCAAGACGAGGAAACTGAGAATCAAAGTGATTCATTCAATAACTGGCCCACGACTGCACATTTAATGAGGCAGAGAATAAACTCAGATCTGAGTCAAATCCACACTGCCTTGAACCTGTCGCTAACCATTATGCATGCTACCTTTCCAATTAGATGTAAAATCATGGAAATGACAAACATGGGGGGGGAGGAAAGGGCAAATCTCTTAATGCGGACCAGTCTTACTGCTTGAATTTTGAATTTTCCTGAGGACAGAAACCTGAGGTAGTATCTCTTTAAAACGACACAATGTTGCAGAGCACTCTCAATGCCTGTTGAGTGCAGTAGCTGACTTTCCTCACAGAGTTCTCTCTGCTCAGGAGTCCTGGTCTGTGTGGTTTCTTCTACCCCTTGAACACACCTGTCCATCCAGCCTCCAAGCTTTTGCAGACACAGTGTCTCTATGTGGAAATGGCCATTTCCTTCCCTATTTAAAAAACTTTCTCCCATCCTTCAAGGCCTACTTCTGTGTGGATTTTCACCATCACACCCAGCCAAAAACGACCTCTGTTGTTCCCCCCAGTGCAGCCCGGGGCCATGCCATGACCTCAGCACCTCTCCCACGCATAGTGCCCTGACAGTTCAGGTCGGGGTGCTCCTGTCCCTTGCTGGAGGTGCTGTTCACCTACTCAGTGGGGCGGATCTGCAGAGACAGCCAGGCTCCCAGCTCTGACCCTTATTAGCTGTGTATCAGCAAATAGGCCACTTAACCACTCTGACCTGCAGTGTTTTCATCTGGAGAAATGGAAATAATACAAAACCATCTCCTGAGTTCTTGTAAGAATTAAATTTGATGAAAGTTTTTTATAGATTAGAAAGTGTACTAAAACCATAAGGCATTCTGGTCACATTGCTTATAAGTTAGTAAGAGGGCCACCTACCTGGGTGGTTCAGTCAGCTGAGCACCCGACTCTTGATTTCAGCTCAGGTCTCGATCTCGAGTTTTGTGAGATCAAGCCCTGTGCTGAGCTCCATTGTGAGCATATGGAGCCTGTTTCAGATTCTTTCTCTTTCTCTCTCTCTGTCCCTCTCCCACTTGCGTGCATGCATGCTTTCTCTCAAAATAAATAAACTTTAAAAAAAGTTAATGAAATAAAGAATACCCGAAGTTTAAAGCAGGGACTAACGCAAAGATCTGTACGAGAAACACCCAGCAAAGCTCCAGACCCATGCCAACAAGTTACAGAAGCAGAGTTTCCAGTTTTCAGGTAAAGAAAAATGTTATGTCTCCTAAAATTCGCATTTAATCTCTGCCAACTTCCACACCATCTCCCCTCAAATACCAGTTTTGCATGTAAGCTCGGGGGGAATAATGTATGTGCTCATGTAACCAGAGACACACACAGGAGCCCATGGAATAGGTCTTGCTGTAGAATTTAGGACAGTGGGATGAAGTGGAGGCCACAGCACAATTAATGACCCTGGCATATTTTCTCTTTTCCCCACTGGAGCCTGTGAACAAAATCTAACTCCAGGCTTGAAAGGGCGATAAATCTAGCTGCCTGCCACACGCCAGCGGGAAAGGCTTCCTCTAAAGTGAAATGTTACACCGGTGACAATCTAGTCATGCCAGACGAAGCCTGGAGAACAGCGGAATCAGATAACATGGAGGGGCTGAGGCTCAGGAAGCGATGTGTACTGAGGTCCCTGATGTCATCTTGGTCTCCTTGTCTCTCCAATCCTGAGGCATGTTGGTACAAATCACAGACCCACTCAGTGCCACGGGAACATAGCAATGCTGCCATGGTGCATGGGACAGGACAGGTGGACATTAATTTTTCTTCTGTAGGAAAGTGAGTTAGCCTCTCTGCTTCGTAAGGCACTTCTTGCATCCTCTCAGCAGTTCAGGTCAGGGACTGTCCCAGCCCTACCCCAGCTGTGGGAATCTAAGGGCACAGGTGGGAAGAGGGCAGGGTCTGGGGACAAATCCTGGCTCCTGCTCTTACCAGTGATGTGGCTCAGGACAAATGAGTTAACCTGCTTGTTTCTCGTCTATAAAACGGAGATAAAAGGAGAATGGTACCTAGCACCTGGTGGGCACCTGACCAATAGCTGTTGGATAAGTAAGATTGTAAGAAGAGTCAATGAGAAAATGCAGGTAACACTCGGAACATGCCTGGCCCATGGTAAAGGTACATCACATTAGGTTGCAGGAGAGGAGCTGGGAGCAGGGGCAGAGGAAAGCCGCGGCCAGGATGGCCATGGCCCCGTGTTTTGCTCTGAGTCCCGGATACGCAGGCCCGAAGCAGATGAGGACATCGGAACAGGGCTCTGAGAGGCAGCACGCTCTGTATAAGGAACACAGGCCTGGGGATGGGAAAACCTGGCTGCTCGGTCCAGCTCTCTTACCCGTTATTCCAGCTAAACAAGTTATTTAACTCCAGCCAGCCTCATTTTCCACATCTGGGGCTTGCAGGACAGGGAAATACAGTTAAGAATTCTATACGGTGCATAGTCTCCTGGAGAGGATAGATGGGTCGGAAAGCCTCATGGGAAGGCCAGGTATTTACTGGTGCAGCGTGTCTCCTAAGGGGGAAGGCAGCCGGCATCCTGCAGCCCTTGTGGGTTCTGCGCGTCCACATTCCAGAGCCCTGGGTAAACAGACCAATGCCTGCAGGTGGCTCAAATGCACCAATGGACATTCTAACACACAGTCTTCTGATACAGGCGCCCCAAACAGCCAACATTTCTGTCTCCCATCCTTTGCCTTTGTTTAGGCTGTTACATCTTCCAGAAAGCCATTCATAGCTTCTCTTTCAATATCTTACTTGATTTTATCAAGTGCCTTGGGGAAATTTTATCTGATCTTCTTGCTTGGAATGAATTGCTCTTTCCTTCGGGCTCCCACAGGGACGAGGCTTAAACTCTAGGAACACGGTCTTATCATCTGTCTCGTACAGCCATCAGCTCCTTACACACCTGGCTCGCCACAAAACCCAGGATGACTCAAGGCGGTGATGCCAGCTTATCTGGCTTCGTCTGTCCCTTGAAGCCCAGGACACAACCTGGCAGACAGGCTCAATGAATGCTCTCTGCCCTTCCATACCCAAACTTAGGGACACTCCCTCTTCTTAATCTCAGATTACTTGAAATCCCCGCATCTGGGAATGGCCCTTACTGGTTGAATCTGAGAGGGTTCAAAACCTCTGCGTGATCCCGCTGCCTAGAAGGGGGCATTAGGTAAATAGCCACTGTGGGCCACCCATGGCCTGGACCCTTTGCAGGGGGCCTCTTGCTTAATGCTCAGAACACCACTTAGATAGTAACTGACTTTTTACCAAGGAGTCAAGACTCCGAGGGATGAAAAACTTGTGGGCTGGACTGGAATATAGGATTCCCTAGGTTCGGAGTCTGTGCTCTTGCTACTGTGTTGCTATCTTTACAAAAGAGAAACCATTTAGTTTCGATTTCCTTGTTTTACTGATAGGAGGCAGGAAAAGACACTGTGCTTCTTACAGCCATCTCTCCTGCTCTTCTGCCCGCCCCCCTCCCCCCACTGCGATGAAGAGCTGCTTCTCTGCTTCCTCACGGGGGTCGGGGGTCCTGAGCCTGCGGCCCTAAGCACACAGCCCAGACTGCATACCCTCCTCTCCACTAGCTAAATACCTGTGGCAGCACAAAAACAGCCATCAGGGAGACCTTTCTCGCTTTCTCTCTGCACCTACATGCAATTAAACTCTGTTACTCCACAGTAATTAGTCTAGAAGAAAAACAAGGGTGTGGGGAACAAATCCTTTCCAAGTATGCGAAAAATCTGTAAAATCGACCCCCTTTCTACATTCCCTGGGCCCAAGTGTGCAAGAGGCACCCTGGGGGCAGGGTTGGGGCTACTTCCTCACCATCCGTGGCCACATTGCCCCCTCAGGGGCCCTGAAGCTGCCATGGGACATGGGCCCCGAGCCCCGAGCCCCGGGAGAGTGCGTGATCTCCGCAGGTGCTGCTGTTGTTAGGCAGTGTGAATACACTAGCAAACTCAGGTCTTTTCCTTTTTGGGACATTCCCAAACTCAGGACTGGTTGGCCCTAAAATTCAACACGTCTTGTTTGCCAGGGGGACTGAAGACACACTCCATTTGCCAGGAAGAGCAAGGAGCCCGGTTGTTAGAGCATCGCTCCAGCAGCCTACCGTCTACATTCCCAGGGAAGAAACTGAGGCTCAGAGAGAGTAAGGCTCATGCTCCACTCACGTGGACACAAGGAGCAGACGAGGGCCGGCACCAGGAGCGTACTTCACACTGACTATGCTTCTGCAGCCGCCTCTGGCTTCCCGCTCAACTTCTGGTAACCGTTTTCCACTCTCCCATCATCTCACTGCCTCCAGACCTTCTCTCTCTGTTCCCTGGGTGAACATAAGCCTCTTCCCCCTTTCCTTCCCTCCCTTCATGCCCTCCAACATGGGTCAGGTTGTGGTTCAGGCACCTTCTCCTGCTTTCTTTCCTTCAACAGGCCTTTGCTGAACAAATGCTACCTCATGCTGACCTTGTACAAGAAATTAACGACGGCCCTGAGCAGGATGGAGATAGTTTCTGCCCTCATGGAGCTGACGATCTAACAGTGGGGACAGGCACCCGCTGACCCACGATACAATGAGCAGCTGCAGCTGTGGGGAGCATCATGAGCAGTGTCAGAGCATATGACCGGGTCCTGGGGTCAGGAGGTACACTGAGCAAGGGACATGGGAGCCCAGCCATTGAAAAGGAACGGACTGGGAGAAAAGGGATGGAAATCCCTCCAGGAATGAAGACCGGGTACCTTCTCTGGGTCTCAAAATCACATGTAACCTCCCTTACCCCCACCCTCCGAGCCAGCTGGCCTGAGGTAACACACAAAGCCCTGCCCTGGCGGGACTGCAGGGAAGCTGGGCACCCGGCTGGGCGCCCTGGAATCCAGTCCTCCCCTTCCAAGGAGCCCCTAGCAGTGGGTAACAAGAGCTTTAAACCGTGCACCCCTTGTGACCCAGAAATCCTGCTTTTGGAACGCGCCCTCCCCAAGGTAACTGAACAAAGAAAACATAGAGCAGAGTTACAAAGATGTTCATGAAAGCACTATTTCTAAGAGAGAACAGTTGGAGACGGCAGGAATGTACTGGTACGGTAGTGGCACAAATACGACAGAGCTTTTCGACTTGATGAGAACTGTGTCAACAGTTATAAGCATGTGCAGGAGAAAATGGTCCGTAACGACGGCACAAACGCATAAACCCGTGTACATTCATGCCAACAGCACGGTGTTCTCGCTGTGAGGCCCTAGGATCTTGAATTCTGAATTCTACCTTCCAGTGTTCTCAACAACACTTGAATATCTTACAGTCAGATTCTGAATCCAGGAGGTAAATCGCCTCTTTACTGCACCTCTGAAAAACCCAAAACCACCAAGCGAGGACGGCTGAGTGCCTGCCAGGAGCTGAGGAGGAGGGGAGCACGGAGTAGCAAAGGAGACAAGGGAGCTTCCTGGGGTGATGGACGTGGGCTGTGTTTGGACTCTGGTGGCGGTCACACAACTCCATCCGTCTGTCAGAACTCAGAGAACGGTAGGCCTAAAATGTGTTCATTTTCTGTGTGTAAATCGTATCTCAGGAGGTCTGATTTTAAACACAAGTAGGCAGGGCCTGGCGGCTGAGTGGGAGCAAAGGGAAGGGAGAAGTGCCTGAGTGAGGTTTGGGTCTCAACACTAGTGTTGGGTCCCCAGGAGGAGAGCCAGAGCCCTGAGCACTTTCCTAGGGAAAGGAAATCGGAGACGGGGCAAGACTGGTGTCATCTGCTTGCCCTCCAGCCCCTCTCCCCTTCTCCACCCTGCTCTGTGCCCGGGAGGCTGACACACGGGGTCTGGATCAACGGGCTTCCTTGGGCCCTGCCTGCCGCTGGCTGGCTCCCCCCGCGGGAGGAGACGGGAGGGTGGGGAGCGGGTGCAGGTGGCAGAGGGAAGGTGGTTTTCATGCCGAGCGGAAACATGCGAACGCCTCCATCGTTTCGCCTTGTCTTTTGTTTGCTTCGTCCTGTGTTACGGATGGGAAGGCGTCTTAAGGAGATGAAGTCCTTGCCCAGGGGCCCTGCAAGGAGCGGCAGAAGGACAACGGACAATACAAACTAGGCCCGCTGCTCCTCTCAGTCCAGACATAAGAAGCCTACTCCACACAGGCCGCTGTCTTGTTAGCAAAGCCTCCTGCCATGAAGCCCAAATCGGCCTTCCCATCATTTCACTCTGCGGGCCCTGTTCTGGCCTCGGTGGCACGACAGAGCAAGTGAGCCCCTCCTCCACACCGTGGCATTTCAGACAACGGCAGACAGCCCGCCGGGCTCCTTACGTCCTCCTTTTGGGGGGCTGGAAGATATCTGTCTGGGGTCTGTTACGAAGAGAACAATCTATATATATCTTGCTATTAGCCATTCCCACTGCGCAGCGTGAAGGAATCAATCCTGGAGAGAAAAGCTTTAATACAGGTTCCTGTATCTTTATCACTTTTTCCTCCCCCTAAAAGATCAAGTTCAATCATCTCCATTCCCCATTCTTTGGGCTATAAAGGTAAATCTATCCAAAAGGCCTGATGTGAAGTCGAAGGAAAAGGAAAGGAAATAAGCTCTATTGCTCACTAACAGCACTCAGGCCCAAAGTGCAACAGGCCTGTGCTTATGAAGCAAAAGGCACCAGAGACGCTGATGCTGCATAAGCTGAACCCGATGGGGATAACTGAGGGATGGAGGGGGTACAATCACCTTGGCTTCCATTTCTAACCTTTTCTCTACTCATTTCATGTCCACGTCACCTGTACCCAAGCCCCAGGACATACAGTGCACGTCTCTGCCACCATGCTTTTTGTCTAGGTTGTCCTTCTGCCCAAAATACCCTCGGCAGGTCTTATCATCTTGCAAGGTCATTTATCCAACCAAGACTCACTGAGCACAGCCTGGTGCCAGCTTTGTGCTAGGGACCCAGTGTGCAGCAGAGACGACATTAGGAGAGGGGAGAGTGAGCAACAGCGCCCCCTAAAGAGGCGGGATGCCTCATGACCCCTTAACTGGACTGCGCCAGTCTGCCTGAAGTCAGGGCTGCGTGGTGGAAAGTCAGACACGGGGGAGAGAGCCCGCACCCATCTGCACAAGTCGCACTCAGCACCCAGCCCGCCTCCATCAGCACTGCCCGGAGAACCTCGAGAACCAGATGACCCAAGCGCTTCCAGATCGAGGGCTGCGCTATCCCAGCAAGCAAGTGCTAGGACAGCTGCCTTTTGTAAAACAGCGATTAAATTGAGCACTGAAACTATCACCACCTCAAGCAAGGGCTCTGACATTTTTCTTTCAATCCAGTGTCAGCTGCTAGCAGAAGGGAAAATGCAACCTACTTAAAAATAAATAAATAAATAAAAAGCAACAGCCCTCAGTGCTGAGCGTGTTGTCACAGCAGCTGCACAGAGGCCCCCGCAGCCTACATCCAGGTTCACTTTCCTCCTTCCTCCTTCCAAAGCCTGGGGAGGACGTGGTGGGATCATCCTGTCCCACCCCATCCTGGGTTGAGATAACTGGGCTCCAAGGAAGGCTATCAACAGTGTCCCAAGGCCACCAGCAAGGGAGCCCTCCTTTTTCACGTGCCTTGTGGTTTTTCAGCATCCTCTCTCATGAGGGAATACTATTATTCTCCCTGCTGTGCAGATGAGGAAACCGAGACTCCAATGGGCCACACACCTGGGTTGGGGCAGAGCTGAGATTTGGGCCGAACCCAACAGGACCCCTTGCAGTGCAGGGAGCGGCACGCCTTCTCCACGAGGGGGGCCTGTCCCTAAGGGTGGAAGAGAGGCGTCCCAGGGCGATCTCAGAGGTAAAGCCAGTCCTGCTTTTTTGCACTGTTAGCAAGCCTTCTGTGCCCCCTGTCCCAAGGGCCTATCTGGCAAGACGGGTGCCTGGGGAGTCGAGACACTAATCCACAGCTCTCCCGTGGCACTTCCTGTCTGCTTTTCACACAGAGGTGCAGAACGCCGGGGCGCCTGTCAGTTTTAGCTGGATAGAGGCGACTGTCAGTGAACCAAAAATCAACTTTTGTCTGAGTTAAAGAAATGACGCGAGGCACCTTTTGGTACTGATTCTTCTCACGGCTGCTCCCCTGGAACAGCGAGACACCCCTCCAGGACTCCCTGCTTGTTTCGTCGGCTGCCCCGGTGACTAACACGGGCCGGGAAGCCCGCAGGCGCCACAGGGAGACGAGGCTGGTCCAAGGTCTCGGTCGAGACTCACAAATACTCTTCCACATGTGACGCTACTAGTACTAAGAATGCTATTAACAACAATAATAGTATCTACCTTTTACTGAGTGCTAACGGTCCTGGGTGGTAGTCTCAGTCCTTTATGCAAATTATCTTACTGGAATTTTGCAACAGTCCTATGAAGTAGCTACTGTTGTCACCCGTTTTACAGATGGGTAAACTGTAAAGGCTGATAGAAGTTAAACGGACTTGCCTAAGGTCACAAGACATGTATGCAGCAGAGCTGAGATCTGAAAGCAGGCAGCCTAATTTCAGAACCCATGCTCTTAGCCATGTTGTTACAAGTTCTTTCAGTGTAAGATGGAATAATCAGTCCAGCCACACCAACTATAAGAGCCATAAGGAAAGTGGAAACAAAGGTTCAGAGAAGTTAAGCAACTTGTCCAAGTTTACACAGTTAGCAAGTGACAGAGCTGGACCAGAGTGGGGTCTTTTGATTCTACGCCATCTGTTTGAGCTGTGAACCCAGCGTAGTGGCAGAAAGTATGGCCTTTAAAATCTTATGTCCTTTACTGGTTTGGGGACCCTGTCAAGTTGTTCACTTCTGTGAGCTTCAGTTTCCTCTTCTAGAGCAAAACAGAAAGTAAAACCTCTCTCACAGATTTGTTGTGAGTGTTCAGAGATATGATTTTTTTAAAAATGTTTTATTTATTTTTGATATAGGAGAGACAGAGCAAGGGAGGGGGAGGGTCAGAGAGAGAAGGAGACACAGAACTGGAAGCAGGCTCCAGGCTCTGAGCTGTCAGCACAGAGCCCAATGCGGGGCTCGAACCCACGAATGTGAGATCTGACCTGAGCCGAAGTCGGAGGCTTAACCGACGGAGCCACCCAGGCGCCCCCAGAGATATGATTTGATGGGCTCGGACCAATACTGGACACACAGCAAAAATTCTAAATACCAACTACTACAATAGGAAAGTTAGCACATAAAATTTAGGAATGTGAAGTCGAAAAAGAATTGAAAGGCCCAGAGCCTGTGGAGTTGGGTAGACCGCTGTCCTGTCATTTGCCAGGTGAGGCTGGTGACTCACTCCAGCTCACTGGGTCTCAGTGTCCTCATCTGTAAATTGGGGAGAATAATCCACAGGGCTGCTTGGGAGATTTGAAAATGAGAAACTACAGGCAAAGTGCTCAGAAGAGAGAGGGGCACGTGGGCAGCACACAATCAAAGCTAAGTGCTCTCATTACTAAGAACCACAGTGGCCCCTCTTATCTTTACTACGCTACACCACACTGCCTTTTGTGCGGACAATGTTTTAAAAACAATTAGTTGCTAAAAAATAAAGCACTATTGCCATGGCTATACAAACTTTACGGTTTGACTTGTAACTAATCTTCCCCTCATTAGCACGCTCTCCCTATTTTGTTCCACAAACAGATTTCTTAACTTCAGAAAAGAAAAGGCGGAGAGTATTCAAATACTCAAAAACCTTCACTGGGAGAATGCATGAGTAAGGCAAGGAGCTCATGGTCAACAGCTACCTCTCTGAATGGGTGTCTTTGGAGACAAAAACATGCATCACTGTCTCTGGTGAGATGCTCCATGGATTCTTAAAAGGTCCTGCCTTGATTACCCTCCCAAACTAGAGTGGCCAAGTAACACCCCAGCGGGGGAAGACAACCCAGAGGCAAGGCCTTTGTGGGTGGGAAGTGCTGGCTGCAATTTCTCTATCTTCCTAGGAGAGTAACTGCAGATGTCTCTGCAAATGAACGGAAACTTTTGAACTAAAATCCGGAAGTCAAATGGATCTGTCAGGGTTCCCTCCGGATACTGCAGCCCTGAACAGAGAGCAGAGAAAGAACGACTCCTACCAGCCCTGTTTTCGCCTCCCCCTGTGCTGGTGGGGTGATATGATTCTTATCGGGAGCCTGATAGGATGTAGAAAATAATTACAAATGAAAAGGTTATTCATAATTTTTAAATGAGTTAATTAGTAAACCCAGTCAGACTCACTCATTACAGTAATTAATAATTGATTATACTTGAAATTAAACACAATTTTTCATCAAAAATCTAATTAAATATCTGTGCTTTTGCCTGTTGATTAGATTGGTTGGTCTGCTGGAAAAGTCTTTGTTAAGGATATTTGTGCTCAGCTGAGACAATTAATTTGATTTTTAATAATTGATAGCTCCTTCCAAGTTAGTCATCGCAGGCTGTGATTATGGCCGAGCAACAAGACACTCATCCCCTGCACCCCGCAGCTGGAGGGGACCCGGCGTCAAGGATGCCGCCCCAGCCCTTGAGGACAAGTAGGAAAATGCACCTGCAATGGCTTCACCTGCATGAGCATACTCCAGCCTCACATACATCCTCCCAGGGGAGGGGTCATGCCTATCTTCTAGATGAGGCAGTGAAGGCTCCGAATGAGAAGTGAGTTGCCCAGGGGTGAACAGCAGCTAGATGGCAGAGCGGGGAATGGAATCCAGGCAGGTCAGAGGCTGGATATAAGCTCTGAGTCTCCAGGGAATAAAGGGGACATCCCAGTCCTGCCCGTCTGACCTGGTCCTTGGATATGCAATCTATGGTCCGTCTTCAAGTGTCCGCAGAGCGGGGGTTTTATCAGGAGGCCGTATTTATTCTAGGTGAGGACACATTATCAGTGGACTAACCACTGCTAAAGTGAGATACAAACTCTCTTAAATCGACTGACCCCTCCTCTCCACCTACATTGCTACTGTCTTAGCTAATGCCCTCGGCTTCTCCCGACCTGTTTATTGTGACAGGGTCTATTCTTCCTTCGTCTGCACTTTTCTTTCTAAAATAAAAGTCTGACTACATCCTGTCACTGCTTAAAACCCTTCATTGCCCATCCAGGAAGGTCTGTCACCTGGCCTCCAAGGTCATCTTCATGATCTTACCGAACTCTCCTGCATTAGCTCCAATACCCCTCAAATGCTTCACACACAGACGAGGGCCTCACCACCACACTGTCCTCTCCTAAACCTAAAACTTCCCTCCATTTTCTATCCACTCTCTGCATGTCGCCTGACAACTAAACTCTGATTTGAGGATTTGGCTACGTCACCCTGCCCAGGGAGCCTCCCCTGGTGCTCTTGGAGCTGGGGCTTCCCAGAGCCCCTGAGCTGCCTCAATCACTGCTGACACAGCCGTCCACTTTTCAGAGCTACCGACAAGACGGCAGGGACCACATATTTAGCCTTAACATTTAGCGTAGTGCCTGGCCCAAAGCAGGTACCCTGTATGGTTTGCTGAATCAAAGACAAAATTCACAAAGTCATGGATGGAAAGACTGTCAGTGCTGGAAGGAAAAGTAAAGACCATCCAGTGAAAAACCCCAGTCGGCACTGGAATCTTATCCTGGCTATGTAGTCACTGAGCTTTCTTTGTACCCTTCCTATGACAAGGAGCTCACTATCTCCTGATAGATCCTATCTAAATTTAGATTGCAGACTGACCCCATAGAAGCCCATGGGATGTAAACAGAAGACAGTTTGCGTAATCATACAAAGGTTTATTCTTTCTCCCTGATGTAGGCTACACAGTATAAACCTTACAACTTCAATGTAAGTTGATGTCTTCATGTAGCAAACTACTTGACTCTTGATGAACAGGGACTGCCCTCATTCCAAAGTCTACTCATTTAGGAAATATAATATCAATCAAAACCAAGAGCTGCATTAGTGGTAAGCGGGGACACAGCATTGGTGGTGACAGAAAGAAACATTCATGCTATGTGATAGTGCCTGGAATTTCATAGCCCTCGCCTGTAACCCAGTTTACACTGATCAGTACCTTTCAGAGAGCCTGGTGGGCTCCGGCCCCTCCCAGTTTGGTGATTCCTTTTATCCACTGACACACAGTAGGGATGGCAAATGCCTGGTACATCATCAACATTCTCCATTCTGTTGACCATGATAGACACTACTAATCAATCACAGAGACCCTTTCCCACTGAGCCTGAAAATAGCCCCAGGACCCTTCTTTTTGAGAGAGGGAGAGAGAGGGAGAGAGGGACGGGGAGAGAGAGAGAGAGAGAGAGAGAATGTGCCCAAGTGTGACCAGAGGAGGTGCAGAGGGAGAGAGAGAATCCTAAGCAAGCTCTACCCTCAGTGAGGACCCAATACAGGGCTCGATCTCAGGAGAAAGATCACTACCTGAGCTGCAATCAAGACTCAGACGCTGAACTGACGGAGCCACCAGGCGCCCCCTCAGGATCCTTCTTAACACCGCTTTCTAGACAGCAACAACTAAGCAATCAGATAGAAGGGAAGAAACATGTATCTCACCTGGCCGTGGAGCCATGAAATTCTCTACACCAATCGTCACAAGGGAGAAAGAGGCCTGGTATACTGACAAAGGCTTACTATAGCTGGAGTCCTTTCTGCTTGAGGACTATCCTTCTCCTGATTACTTGTTTCTATGACACGAATCTTGAATGCTCGGTCCATGCTCAGATCCCTTCTCCTGAACAAGCTGGGGGCCCATGTTTCACTCATCATTCCTAGTGACCATGCATACTTCCTCTTTTCCATCCACAATAACTGCACTACGACAGAGTTATTTTCCACCGTGGACGACACCCTGTCTGCCTCTGGCTTGTGCCAGTTACTTCTGTTTCTCTTTACTGGGCTTAGACTGGAAAAGTCCTCCTTGCTTACAGAAGTATCTCAGAATTCCTCAGCATGGCTTCAGGGACTTCTCAAGCTGGCTTCACCTACCTTAAACCCTAGAATGACAGAATTTGAAGGCTGGAAAGGACAGAGGGTTAAGCCAACCCCTCTGGACACCTTTACCAACAGGCTGATTTACACAGAGGCAGAGGACACTAAGCGGTGCCTATGGATCTCTTCAGATTAACATCTTCCCTGGGAGCAGACCAAAGACAGGGGCAGAAGGAAGCAGGAAACCTGACCGTGGGGAAAACACATCAAAAGAACATCCAGAGGGTGGCAGCCTGTGGTGGCCAAGCAGGGGCCAAGAGGAGTTTCCTACATCACGGAGGTGGCCCGGGGTCAGCACGAAGGCCAGGCAGTGCTGCTCGGGGCCTCCGTGCATCCGTCAGCCAGCTCTCGCTGCTCGCTGGGACCTGCTGCTCCTCAGTCCTGACCATGGCTGCACTCTGGACTTGGGCTCCCGCAGGCCCCTCAGACCACTTTGGCACAACCTCACCTTCAGACATGCTTCCCGGCTGAGGTCAGCACAGTGGAATCTTGGGCAGTTCCCCTCCATCCCCAGGGTACCCCCCATCCTTCCTGCTCCTCATTGCAGCTATGCGGCACCAGCAGGAGAGGCCTGCCTGCTCTCCGGCCTCTCAGCTTGTCATTTCATTTGTCGTGACTCCAATCCATGACACGTGTGCCACAGATCACCACCTCGAAGGCTGGTTAGTGACTGCTTACGTCCAACAGAGGACAGAGCAGCTGCTAAGCTTTCTTGCTGGTTACAAGCAGAGGGGAGACGAGGGTTCCCAAGAGCTGACCTTGACAGTTTAGGAGGTGCAGGCCAGCACCCCAGGGCTGCATGGCTCACCACGTGTGCTTCAGCAGTCCTGGCGGCAAGGTGCCTGCAGCGCCCACAGGTGTGTTGTCTGCTGCCCTCTGGGTGAAGGGGAGCAGGGGGAGCTGGGGCGAGGGAGGTGCTTACCCACAAAGTACGCCAGCAGGATGACCAGCGTGGCTGAGATGACGATGGCGCTCAGGGCTGCGCACTTCCAGTTACAGTACTTGGAGGGCTTCTGGAGGTTGAAGGCCGGCCGGGCAAAGGTGCTGCGGGGCAGGGGCCGGGGTGGGGGGGAGTACACCGTGCTGGACGTCAGCGGGTACCCTGGCGAGGTGGTGCAGAAGAGCGGGGAGGTGCCTCCCGGCTTGAAGAGGAAGTGCCTGTGGGTGGAGAGAAGCCAGAGGGCGTCAGGGTCTGCAGACTCACTAGGACCAAGGTGAACCTGGAGGACAGAGGCAGCATAGAAGCATGCAGAGGAGCCTAGAGAATCACCACAGAGAAGACAGGAGGGACAGAGAAAAGGAGAGTCATGTACCAGACCACGTACCAGGGCACACGAACACACGCTTCCACGGAACACGGATGGGACAGTCCTACCCATGGGAAAACCACCCCCGGGCCAAGGCAGAGGTGTTACCGACTTGACAGAGGCTGGGTGTGGAGGTCCCTCTCTGGGGAAGGGATGGGGCGGAGATGCTGTTTCTTGGGTATTACACTAGCTGTTCTCTAAAATTATTGGCAGAAACTAGGAAAGTGTCTAAAACCCTGTTCTGTGCCTTAGAGATAATGGGACCTAAATTTTTCTTCTCTCTCCAATACCTACTTTGCCAGTGTACCTTGGTGGAGGCATGAAATACCATTGTTTTTAAAGGGTGTTTAGGGGGTGCAACCAAGAGACCACCATTAAGTTTTCCCATGGCTGGGTCTCCCCTACTGGCTGTTAGAAACCAATGGCAGTGGGGCGCCTGGGTGGCTCAGCCCGTTGAGCATCCGACTTCGGCTCAGGTCATGATCTTGCAGTTCGTGGGTTCGAGCCCCATGTCAGGCTCTGTGCTGACAGCTAGCTCAGAGCCTGGAGCCTCCTTCAGATTCTGTGTTTCCCCCTCTCATTGTCCCTCCCATGCTCATGCTCTGTCTCTCTCCCTCTCAAAAATAAATAAAAATGTTAAAAAAAAAAAAAAAGAAAAGAAACCAATGGCAGCAAAGGCCTTCAGAAGCCAGACTGCTGCCTTCCAAACTGCTGGTAAAAGCTGTGTAAGAGGACAGCCAGCCAGATGCATCCTCAGCCTAGCCATAGTCCTCAGGGCAGCATGGCATGGTCAAAGCGCATGGCTGTGGCCAAACTAGGTGTGAGGAAATCCTCCACAGCTTGTCTTTAACCATGGCCATGGGAGAATTTGTACACAGCCTGGGAAATGGGGTACATTGGTTGCACTGCTTCCCCCTGAAATCTTACAGCAATCTTGTACTCTGTGGGGGTGCAAAATGCCTCAGGCCACAGAATACATCCTTGGGGTTACAACACATAGGAATCAGGGCCTGTGCTGCATAAAAATTGCTATGAGATGTCTTTCAGAATGGCAGAGGCAGCCAATGAGATGCTGGGAGCTGCATATTAACTGTGCTATTAATATGCTGACAACAGGGTATTCCAAGGAGAAACTCTTGCAAGTTGAACATGGACGTGGGGATGGGCATGCAACATGGCCTCGTCACCTCCCGCGGGAAAGCCCAGGGAAAGGTCTCAGGTCTGCATGCAAGTGCAGGAGCCACAAGGACAGCATAGACAGAGAGGAGGGGTGGGGGATGTCACCTACCCGTCACTGTAAGCCCCATCATGGCGGGAGGCGCTGAGAATGTCCATCTCAATGAGGTTGTCCTGCAATGTCCCTAGGAATGGCTGCTTGCCTAGGTTTCTACGCACACATGGAGACATGAATGAAGCAATGAGTCATGCATCGATGAAGGGGGACAGTAGAGAAACACACGAAGGGGCTGTCTGGTGCAGCTGTGCGTGAGATCAGCGGGACATGGCCGCCAGGCGATGGGTCTGTGTGCAAGCCACGCGTGCGAGGGGCCTGCCCGGCTCAGAGCATCCAGAGGGAGCGTTCTCTATACAAACCTGAATGTCTGGCAGTTGTGGCCATCAAATCACAGCTCTCACTGACGAAGACTGACTACGTCTCAGGCACTGAGCTAGGCATGATATATCCATTTATTTCAAATATTCAAAATAGGCTATGCAAGGAAGGCATATCTCTCATTTTACAGATGAGGAAACTGACACATGGAGAGGTAACAGGATTTGCCAAGGTTACCAGCAGGCAAGGTTCAGTGCAGGAATTTGAGCTCAGGTTTTCTGTTTCCAAAGCCTGTGCTTTCTTTACTAGATACTGCGTACATCTGTTCAACCAACTTTGCTAGTCCAAAGGAAAAAAAAAAGATAAGCATTTGGGGTCATTTTCTTCTCAAGCAGTGGTGCTTGAACTCAAGGTGAGCACTAGATCGGTCTGGAGAGCTGTGCTTTGCTGAGGCCCACCCCGCAGAGATTCGGAGTCAGAAGATGGAGGTGGAGCCCGAGAATCTGCATTTCTCACAAGCCCCCAGGTTGATGCTGATGATATTTAGAGTGTCATGGTCCTTTAGCAGAGCAGGGACCTCAGTGATGGCTGAATGGTGAGAATGGTGCCCCTCAGAAGACAGAGGAGGCGTCTTTTGTTCCCTCCAAATACGCTGAGGGCAGCACATTTTGTGACAGAACCTATTTCTAATGCAGAGTCAAGACAGACACACTTGCCCTTCTGGGTCTCAATCATGCCTAACTGGCCTCATTCACATGAATGTGCTGGATCCTGTTTCCCAATATTTTCAAGGACTGCTGTCCCCTCACTTGAAAACCATGTAGTGCATCGTTTTAACAAGCTGGTGGTGGCGTCTGCCTGTTTAGGCACCTCAAGGAAGGACTGAGTGCAGAGAACTAACTTTTGGATCCAGCCCTGTGAGGGACCTTCCTGCCAACTTTGACCAGGCCTTGAGCACCAGAGAACCCAAATTCAAGTCCCTTTTCTGCCACTTTCTTGCTGTGTGGCTGTGTAAAAACTTCAACCTCTGCAATCCTACACTTTATCCATAAAATGGGGATAATAATACTAAGTTCACAAAGTTGATATAGGACCAGCTGAGTAATGTTGGAAGTATTTTTAAGGGCTAAACACATATTATAGAAGTTCTAATCCTAGGTTAGGTACATTAGTACTAACTTATGTAGCATTAGTACTAACACTAACAAATATTCTAGAGGTACTAATGTTAATCTGCCCTACATCTACCAAAGCTTATTCACTGTTCTAGAACACCGTATTATCTCATATAAATGTTACTCCCCACAACATTTCAATGTCAGCATTTTTACTTTGCAGGTCGGCAAGTCAGGGATCAGAGATGTGACTTTCTGAAGGTCCTATCACGGAGTGAGCAAGCGGCAAACCTACAAGAGAAGCCCAGTTTGTCTGATCCCACAGCTCAGGCCCCTCTGGTCCACAGGCCTGTGTCACCACCCAGCCTGTGGTTTGCCCCCATGGCCAGCCTCACATACTGAGATGAGGAAGGGCTACTGATACTTTCTCAGTGCGCCATTTCATTAGCCTCCGTGGGGACAAGGTGAGCACAAGGCAACACAGTTCAGCAGTCAGAGCCACTGAATAATGCCACGGGGATGGGGACTTCCCCTTCGAGAGAGTCCTGAGCCATGTGGGCCCCGCAGTCTGGGGCCAGGCTGTTCTGGTGGCGTTCGTGGCTTCCCACAGGGTATGAGAGGAACCGCAAGGGTGCACAAGTCCTTCCAGGTGGCCTTCTCATGGAAGGCTTCCTGTAACGAGGGAAGGCACAGAGACCCTGGGGTCAAAGAGGTCTCAGTGCCATCACTCATCGGCCATGAGGTAGTGAGTCTACCTCTCTGGGCATTCATAAACTGGGATAATCACTCTCCTTACAGAAGCCAAAACACAATTTGGATCATGCTCACAGCCTTCCCGTGATTTCATAGGAATAAAACCATGGCCCTTACCGGTGTATGCCAGGAATACAACATCTGGCCCCCTGCTACCTCTCCAACCTCATTTTCTGTGCTACATACATCCTGGCCTCCATGCTGCTACGCCAACCAGCTACCGCCTTTGCTGTTATTTGCCCGAATCACCTTCCCCCCAATATCTGCATGGGCCATTCTTTCCCACCTCATGGCTAACTGTAGTAGCTCCGGACCTGCTCTTCCTAGTTACCCCTGACCCCTTGCACTGCTTCAGTCTTCCACATTGTGTGTGTGCGCGCGCACACACACACACACACACACACACACACACACACAGTGTTTCCTTTTCCTATTGCAATTTAAGTTCCGTAAGGACAGAAATCTTACCTGCCTTGTTCTCTGCCATGTGCCCAGTCTCGAGGAGTGCCTGTACACAGTAGTAGGCACACCATAAATATTTGAAGACTGTGAATGATGGGGTGTACAAAGGGAAATGCCCCTGGCACACTGCAGGCACACAGTTGGTGTTTAATTGAGGGGAGCACAGGTGGTGTTTTATTATTTCCCTCATTCCCTGTGGTTGGGGAAGGGATTTCTAGCCTTTCTACAGACCATATGGCCCAGCCTGAGCAGGCCCTACCCTCTCCTGCCCAAAGGCCCCAGGGTGCCTCCCTGGGGCTGGCAGCCGGCTGCATGACATGCTCCAAGCACGTCACCAGGCTAGGACTGTGCTCTCAGGAAGTCAAACATGTACCTAAAAACCCATCTGAAACAATTACATATATTCAGGGGGGAAAAAGGACATAAAGGATAAAAACTGAAATGTTAGTATTGGGATTTTCCAGTGTCTGGATCAAGAGTGGTTTTTATTTCTACTTCTATAGTTTACGAAGAGAGAGCAGACAATGATCTCCCAAACGTGCAGATGTGTTAGGGCAGGGGAAGAGGGAGTGCGCTGGAACACGGTTTCTGGAGTGGGACACTGTGCCAGGTTCCCTGAAAAAGCTTTCCACATTTGCGCTAACTCGGACGTTAACCACTTACATCAGTTGGGAATTTGGGGGACACTAGCCCTTGCTGAAAATACTGCCGAGTCAGAAGGCTTCTGCTGCCTTGAAATGCCCCTGTTCTGTGCTTCTGAAACTTAGTTTTGAGTCAATGAGGCCTCATTTCATCTGTGAGGAACTTGAGGCCCAGAGAGACATGTGTCCTGCTCACACACACACAGCAAGTTGGTAGCAGAGCTGAAACTAAAGCTGGCATGTCCGGGCTCCTAGTTCAAGTCTCCTCCCCAAATTTCCTGCCATCTCCTACTCCCAACTCTGAGGTTCCAGTTCTTCCGGAAAACAAAAGGAACAAGGATTTCCTAATGGAGGCCCATGCGGCCAAGGCCTCCTTAAATCACAGTCCTGCCTAGTCTCCAGCTCACGGCTGCTGGGAACTCCAGTGTGGACACTGGATTCATTGGACCCTCACACTGGTGGGTGTTTTACCTCATTTTAACAAATAGAGAAACGGAGGCCCAGTCTAGCTGAGTGACTGCCCAAGGTCACACAGCAGCCAAAAGGCAGAGCTGGGACTGAAAACCACATCCCTCTGCCCTCACTGCCCGCAGCCGCCTCTCAGAAGAGAGTTGCTGAGTACCCAGAGAGGGGTCACAGCGAGGCGCAGTCCTGTTCTCCCGTCTCTCCTCTGACTGGGGAGGGGCTGCCTGCCCTCTAAGCCTGAGAGGAGGCCTTGGGCATGTCCATGAGCTGCCTGAAACTCAGCCCGGGGCAGGTGGAGCTCGCCCTGCAAGGACAGAACCAATAGCCTTTGGGAAGGAAGTGGCTGGAAAGTCGCAGTGGACAGGTCTTCAGTCACCAGCTCATCTCACTATGAGTCTGCTGTCCTGGACCATGCATCGCCCACACAGCCCTGGGACAGCCAGCCAGGAAAACAGGACAGGCAGGCATTATGCCCACATCCTGCAGCTGAAACCCACAAGGAGTGCAGGCCATCAGAGACTTGGCCAAGACCACAGAAAGACTGTGATAGAGCTAGCATTTGAACAAATGAATGAACAAAGAAACAAGAAATGATCTGGGTCTTCCAGGTCAGTGATCTTTCTGAAAGGCCAATCCCATAACGTTACTCCCTAGTGAAAAGATGTTCATAACTACTCACCCCACTTCTGCCTCCCATCAGCCCCCATGCCCATCTTTGTCTAGAACTCAAGGCCCTCCACTCCCATTTCCATGAGGCCCATGTGCTCCCACATCCCCCGACTCTCAGCCATTTCTCCAAGGTACTAAGTGCTCTCAGCTCTGTGCTTTTGCACAGCTATGCCTCATCCCAGAATTCCTTTCTCCCCTCTGAGCTCCTCCCAATTCAGGTCTGAATCATCAGGAAGGCAGTGCTGGAGAGCAGCTACTTCCATGGGCTCTGGAGCCAGTGGCCTGGGTGCAGATCCTGGCCTTGCCACTTGCTGTCTGTGGTTCCTTAGTCAAGTTACTTCACTTTCCTGTCTTCAGATTCTTCACCTCTCAAGCGGAGATGATAATAAGACTACCTACCCATGCAGTACAGTAACCATAGTAGTTCTGACTGAGGTTTTCCAGAGGGTTCCCAGCATTAACCCATGAGTGGCTGACTCACTGTGTCTGAACTATGAGTACTAACATTATGGTTCACTTTCCTTCCAGGTGTCTGGAATTTGGGCCTTTGCCAGGCAGAAGGTGCCTGTGTGACCAGCTCCATCAAAACCTGGGTGCTGAGTCTCTGATGTGCTTCCCTCTAAGGAGCCCCAGGAAGGGCCCCGTGAATGTTTGGTGTGATTGTTCCTTGATGCCCCCCATACAGAGGGAGCCACACCCTCCTCTCTGCTAACTACACCCCCCAAGTCAGAGCATTAGCATCTTCATTCATTCATTCATTTATGGGTCTGCCTTCCTCATAAGACCATGAGCTGCTTATTGGATAGTGACTCTTGTTTTCTGCATGCCTGGGGCCAAATCATCAAACGACAAGGACAACTGTCCATCCCAATTTCCTGCAATGCTCCAGAGCTGGCCTGGACCAGCAGGAGGTACTGTATGCTATTCTGTGCACTATACAAAGCCTGGGTTGGAGACCACCAGGATTACCTCCCATCCCTGAAGGCTGGGCAGGGCTATTCCCCAAATTGAGCATGACCACACAACGGGCCTCAGCCTCCCAAACCAGGCCTGGGAGCAGATGAGCTGGAGCAGGGGTCTGGCAGCCTTGTGCTCTGGCTTCCCCTTCAACTGACAGGAGCCCGACAGGCTATTAATCAGACAATCCCTATGAAATCAATTAAGCATTTGATGCTGCAGAGCGTGAAAGAAGTTGACCAGGGTACAGTGGACCCTGAACACATGGATCCTACCAGAATGGACCACAGATGTACCAGTGGGCCTCAAAGCAACATGTGACCCCAGCTCTGGGAATCACAGGGAGGCCTAAGGTCCCCCTGGGGACTCTGTTACCCTTAGAAGGTGCTAGAGACAGCAGGTTAAACAAGTCTTCCCTCTCACTTGCCCTCCTGCCTGCCTTTCTTACTCTCTGGCATGAAATATAACCCCCTCCTGGTTATTCTGCCAGCTGTTTTGCTACTTGCTCAGCTATTTATTTTTGACTCTCAGCATAAGCTCAGTGTGACAATTACAGAAGGGCCTGTGACTGTTCCTCTGGCATCAGGGGGCTCCCCATTCTGGTGTGGCTTGGTAATGGCTGTTGGCTACAATGGCCTCAACTAGGCCCTGCTCTCTTGGGCTTCCAGGCCTCCACTCAGGCTGTGCCTCCCTCACACCCCTTCTTCCTAGCTCGGCCTGGGGACCCCTGCTTGCTCTCTATCAGTCTCTGAGCACCAGGACCATGGGAAGTCTTCCCTTTTCCCCCACTCAAGTTAGGTATAACATTTCATTCATCTGTTCCACTGTTCATTCATTTAACCTGCATGTTAATGTTCTTCCACTACCCCTCACGTGGCAAGCCCTGTGTTACCTGCTGAAAATCCAGGGGCAATTAAAACACAGATTCCGTGTGTACCTGTATCACAGCACGGCCTACCACAAGAGTCTGTTCTCTTCGATGTATGGCCCGCTGGGCACACAGTAGGCGTTCGGTGAGTATTTACTGAATAACAAGCACAACATGGGAAGCAGCTGAGCACTTACTGTGCGCCGAGACAGGTTCAGAGCTGATCGCATGTAATTGCCACAACAGCCTCAGGAGGCACTACGGTGGGTTAGAAGTGGCTGAAAGTCCTCGGGCACTTCTCCTCTTGAGAAGTCCCTCTCGTTGAGGCTGGCTGGCCTTGGACTGCTCTGACCAACAGAACAATGGCAGAAGGGACACTATGCCAGGCCAAGCCTTTAAGAGGATGGGCAACTTCTGTCTCAGGGCCATAGAGCTCTGAGCCACTGAGTATGAAGTCCACTCCCCGCTGGGAAGACTGGGTGGAGAGGCCATGAGACCACACTAGAGGGTGACGGTCCACTGAGCCCAGCTGCCTCCAAGGCCCAGGCATGCGAGTCAAGCCACCTGGCTCCTTCAGACTGCCCAGCTAACGGTAATACCACTGACCGAGCCCAGCTGACGTCATGGGGCTCAGACCAGCCCAGCTCTTCCTGCACTCCTGACACACTGTGCCATCTCATCAGCTGGTGATTGTTTAAGCTACCAAGTTTGACAGTTACTTGTTATGCAGCAATAGAGAATCGGAACAGGAAGTTACTAAGATTTGCTCCCTTTTAGAGATGAAGAAATTTAGGGTTGAGGTCCACAGCTAGTGAGCCACAGGGTGGGGGTGTGGGCACAGGATGCGTCTGACGCTAAAACCTGTGCTATGACAACTAGCTTCAGTGAAAGGACCATCACTGTGTCCTCAGAACACTGAGGCCACACTTCCCTCTCCAACGTGGAGAAAAAGTTGCAACCTACTATTTCCTCTCAACTCCTCTGGTGAGCAGGAGCTCAATAAATAGTTTTTCAGGACTTTTTTTTTTTTTCCACAGGGTTGATATGGAAAGATGATGTATATGAAAAACATGGGAAATCATTTTTAGAATGTGTTTTTTAAAAATTTTTTATTTATTTTTGAGAGACAGAGGGAGACAGCAAGAGCAGGGGAGGGGCAGAGAGAGAGGGAGACACAGAATCTGAAGCAGGCTCCAGGCTCTGAGCTAGCTGTCAGCACAGAGCCCGATGTGGGGCTCAAACCCACGAACTGTGAGATCATGACCTGAGCCGAATCCGGACGCTTAACCGACTGAGCCACCCAGGCGCCCCTAGAGTGTGTCTTTTAATGTAGGGCACTGTGCTTCATGTTTTTTATGTGGTTCACTTCCTTCCAATTGGAGAGGCATGAATTCTTAGCCCAATTTACACAGGCAAATCGAGGGTCAGGGATGTTCATGAATTTGCCAGACCAGTAACTGTTAAAGCCAAGACAGGAATCCTGTCCTCTGACTGTAAAGTCTGTTCTCTTCCTATCTTACCATGCTGGTCAAAATTACCTGCGATTCTATCTGCCAGGCGGGGCACCAATCCCTCTTCAACCTGTTGGTTTTGTGCCATCAACCAGGAAAGGTCGGTATTACGGCCCAGAATTCTGATTGTGTTACACCATGTATTAAGCACCCCTCCCAGTTTTAGACCATTTTCAGATGCATCTGGGGTCACAAAGGAGGTCTACCTCAAATATTTCATCTGGGTCTCTGAGAGTAGGTAGGACTTTGCTAGACCAAGAAGTAAGGAGGACGGAGCTTTGGCAGACTACTGTACGAGAGCAGGTGCAAAGGCACAGAGGCCTGAAAGGGGTGGGCATCTGGGGGAAGACTGATACACACACACATATATATATACACACACTCATACATGTGTTGGATATTAAATATGTATATATCTGTATAGATTTATATAAAATAGTATATATGAGTGTATATATATATATATATGCAGGCATGTTAACAATGGTTATGTTTGGTGGTAGATATAATTGATTTTCTTTTATTTCCTTAATGTTTTATAGAACATTACTTGAGAGATAAAATAGAAGGACAAAGAAAACCAAGTTCCCTGTGGTTTGTGCAATGGATGTGAAAGGACAGAGGGTCAGAAAGGCAGGTGTTGCTGGCTGATGAGGCCAGAGAGGTCAGCTGGGACCACTCTATCAGGAAAACGCCCTACTGCTGGTCCTCTATCTTCCTTTCCCTTCAAAAACCTGGAGAACCACCTACTTTGATACCAAGGGATAAAAATGAACATCTAAGCAGAGGGAATGGCTACTGTGTTCCATGCAGAGAATCAGAACCATTGATTACTTATTTGCTGACTTCTTTCAGTCATGTGCAGTCATTCAATAAGCACACAGGAAATAACAAAGATCTGATTAAGCTACTCTGGTTGGGATGGGATATGATCATCCAACTCTGTCACTCAGGAGAGCAAAGCATGCATATCAGGAAAACTCACACATGATTTTAGAGGATGTCAACAAAAACAATATTAATTAAGAGACTGGGAGTGGGGCAAGCTGGGCTGTGTCTCTAAGAGATTTGCTTTTGGGAAAGTGATTCTACAGGAGTAAAATGGCACCAAGGGATGGTGATTTTCTCTCACTGGATCCCACAAGCTCAACGTACAGAGGTCACAGTGCCAGACAGAGTCAGATGGGGACCCGTTCCATGTATAGATTCATTTCACCTCTAAGTGTGGAATGACTTTTGTCCTCTTCACAGATAAAGAACAGGGATTTGAGCCTAAATGTCCAACAACTGATGAATGGATAAGGAAGATGTGGTTATTACATACAATGGAATACTACTTGGTAATGAGAAAGAATGGAATCCTGCCATTTGCAGCAATGTGGATGGAACTGGAGGGTTTTACACTAAGTGAAATAAGTCAATCGGAGAAAGACAGATTCCAGATGTTTTCAGTCATATGCGGATCTTGAGAAGACCATGAAAGAAGGGAAGGGGAAGAAAGAAAAAAAAATTACAGAGAGGGAGGAAGGCAAACCATAAGAGACTCTTAAATACAGAGAACAAACTGAAGGTTGATTGGGGGTAGTGGGGAAGGGAAGTGGGTGATGGGCACTGAGGAGGGCACTTGTTGTGATGAACACTGTTGTATAGAAGCCAATTTGACAAATTATATTAAAAAATAATTAAAAAAAAAGAACAGGAGTTTGAGAACATAGAAGCTATGTTTCCCCACTACTTTGAGAAATAGGGTAGAAGATGAAGAGGTCCTAATTGTGCTAGACTGGGACACTTCACCTTTAGAGAAGGTAGGGCAAGGCTATGTCCCCCAAAGTCGACAGACTGGTAGCATTATGGGTAAATTTTAAAAAAATTATTTAATTTAAATTGAATTTAGTTAACATATCGTGTGGTAAACATTTCAGGAATAGGATTTAGTGATTCATCACGTACATATAACACCAGTGCTCATCCAAGCAGTGTCCTCCTTAATGTCCCTTGCCCATTTAGCCCATCCCCCAGGCAACACCCCACCAGTCACCCTCAATTTATTCTCTGTATTTAAGAGTGTCTTATGGTTTGTCAGATTTTAATCTTATTTTTGCTTTCCTTCTGGATTATGGGTAAATCTAATTTTTGTCTTTATATAGTTCTGCGTTTTCTCCAGTGAGTTTGTATGCCTGTATAATCTTATAAGAAAAAAATAAAAGCTCATTTCCATTTTGGGAAAATAGTGGCTAACCAGAGGAAAGGAGGGCAGCTACAGAACTGGCGCTGACTGAAGTCCCCAGATGGAAGGGAGCACCCTGCAAGGCTAGAAGGCGGCAGAGGGGGCAGGTCCAGGCCAGGGGAGACCAGAAGGTGGTCGTGGTGTATGGAAATAGCACAGTGAAGAGTCAGGTGTCCTGGGTTCACATCTTAGCCACATGTCCACCATCTATGTGACCTGAGCTAGTCAGGTCTTTCTGATTCTCAGCTTCCAATACTCCCAAACGGGATCACAAATCACAATAAGGACTTCTTATAGGTGTGAGGATTCCATCACATTTCAAGTATGAAAGGTCTTGTAACCGCAAATTGTTGATGTATCAATGTTAGGGATTATAGGGGTATGGTAAGAAGTCTGTGGGAAGGAGAGGAGAGAAGAGAGGGGGAAAGATAAAAGAGGGGGCAGGAGAAAGGGAGGAGGGAGGAGAAAGGAGGGGGGAAGAGAAAGGAGGGGAGGAGAAGGGGGAGACAGGAGGCGGGGAGAAAGGGGGGAGATCATTCCCTGAGCACCCACCCCAGGCCAGGCAGGCCCCAGGCCAGGCACGGGGTGACAAAATCACAGTAGGGAAAGGCCGAGATATGAGCCCAACTAAACACTGACCAGAACCTGCTCTCTGCCCCCCCGGGGCACACTCAGCTCTCATCTGCTTTGACAACAGCTCCCTCCAGTGAGCAGCACCCCCACCGCATAGCCGAGGAAAGAGGGCACAGAAGGGCTCATACCTTTGTCAGCGGCAGGCCAGCCCTGGACATGGGGCTGACGGATTCGCAAGCGCCTGCTCTCCCTGCCCCACGCCCATCCCGCCGCCCGGCTCCCTTTCTGGAGGGCGGCCAGAGAGCAGCCTCTGCCAGCTTTGCCCGCATCCCAGCTAGGCGGTGGGGGGCACACGGAACGGCCCCTCCCCCTCAGCCCGCCGGCCCGCACCTGGTCTCCAGGGGGATGTTGCTGTTGAGCAGCCAGTTGTCCGGGGCGTGGGCTGGCTCCTGGGCGCCGGCGGCGGGGGGCTCTCCTCCGGACAGCGAGTGGTCCGTGGGGGCCGGGCTGGGGTTGCTCCTCGGAGTGAAGTTGCCCCGGTTCAGGGAGTTGATGGAGGCCGCGTGGTGCTGGTTGGGCGTGTGCGCGTGAGCGAGTGGTGGCGGCGGCGTCCGGAGCCGCGGGTGGTTCTGCAGGCCGCCCGGGTGATCTAGGGCACAAACACGTGCGGTCAGCGGGGCGCCGAGCCACCTGGTCCCGAGGCCCACGCGGGCGCAGCCGGGCGGCCATGGGCGCGGCCGAGCATGCGTGTCCGTGCGGTGGGGAGATGGCTGCCAGACCTGGACTTACTGAGCACCTATTATTTTCGGGGCTAGGGACACATCACCGAACAAAACAGACAAAATCCCTGTGCCCGTCGAGCTTAAATTCGAAAAGAGAGATAATTAAGATGTTAAGATTAAGAAAGATTAAAAAAAAAAAGTAGCCTCTAACGACACCCACTTCACACGGTTTCTTTAATACTTTCTTTAATACTTTGTTTTTCAAGCGTGGTGCGGGACCAGCAGCTTCAACATCACCTGGGAATTTGTTAGAAGAGAACATTCTGGAGCCCTGGCCCAGATTTACTAAACCCTGAACCCTTGCGGGTCCCAGCAATCTGATTTCACAAACTCTCCAGTTAATTCCAACAGATGCTAAAAGTTGACAAACATTAATTATATTTAGTGGTACATAGAAAATGAAACAAACAAGATAAGGAACATAGATAGTTTACTGAGGTGGTGATAAATCCAAGAACACATAAAGTCAGGAAAGGGCCTAGGGCCTGGGTAAGTGGAGGCTGTGGTGAAATTTTAGGCTAAGTGGTCAGTGATAGCGTCGGGGAAGGGCAAATTTAGAGGAAAGGGAATGAGCTGAACTAAAAACCACCTGGGCGTTATTAAGAACGACCATTAACACCCACTGGGCACTTACTATGTGCCAGGCACCATTCTGAGCCTGCTCCATGTTTAAGTTCAGCTGATCCTCATGACCCAATGAGGAGCAGGTACTATTTTTATCCCCAAGTGACAGACAAGGAAATTAAGATACATCTTTCATTTACTCCCTTCAACTACTCAGAACAGTAAGTATTACCACCAGATTTTTGGGTGAAAAACAGATTTCAGGATAAAGCTCACATAGGGTCTAGCAAGCCCTTCAGAGTGTGACCCACCCACCCATCCAGCCCTACCTCTCTTCATCTTCCTCCCTCTTCCCTTCACTCCTGCCACACCTTTCGCCCAAAGCCAAGAGGTCTGTTGTGGCAATCTAGTGGCTTAAACTACATTTCCGATGAGCACGGTCCCCAGGAATGGAAAGGTTCCGCTCTAAAAATGTGCCATGCGGTGCCAGCAGGAATGTCCCTTAGTGGGAGGGGGTAAGGCATGGGAGGCAAAACAGGCAGACAGCAGCCCGCCTTGGACCAGGGAGAAGGCGAGAATAGCAGGGTCGTCTGGTTTGTCCAGCCGTCCTCCGGCATCACTTTAATGGAGACATTTGGAGCCTGGGACAGAAGCCAGCAGCAGAAGCATCCTCCTGAGCTGGCTGAGTGTCCCCCCTACCCTTGGCCTTTCAGGCTGCTGGCTGCAGTCCAGGGCTCCGAAGCAGCGAGAGGGATTGGACCACTACTGTCCAATGCTTATCAGGAGGCCGGCAGTGAAGAGTGACCTAGCCCTTGCTCCAGGTCCCCCGCCAGGAGTCCACCTCCTTGTGGCATTTTTACCTAACGGATACTGATAGTTGCTGCCACCAGCACTTAACTGTGTGTACTTTTACAGCCTTACGTTTTCTAATGCCCACAACCACCCCCCAGAGGGCAGTATTACTATCATTCCCATTTTATAGATAAGGAAGCTGAGGTTTGCAGAACTGCTAAGGGGTCCTTTATTTTACTTATTATTTTTATTTATTTTTAAGGATTTATTTATTTTTGAGAGACAGAGCGTGAGTGGGCAAGGGGCAGAGAGAGGGGGGACAGAAGATCCCAAGCAGGCTCTGCACTGACAGCAATGAGCCTGATGTGGGGCTTGAACTCATTAACTATGAGGCCATGACCTGAGCTGAAGCTGGACGCTCAATCGACTCAGCCACCCAGGCCCCTCCCCTTTTTGTTTTATTTTGCAGAGAGCACATTTGGAGGAGAGGGGCAGAGGGAAAGAGCGAGAGAATCTCAAGCATGCTCCATGCTCAGTGTGAAGCCCAATACAGGACTTGATCCCACCACCCTGGGATCATGACCCAAGCTGAAAGCAAGAGTCGGACAGTCAGTCAACTGGGCCACCCAGGCGCCCCACTAAAGGGGTCCTTATTAATACAAAGCCTGACTTCTGTCTACCAAACCACGATGCCTTTGCATAAGACACAGAATCGAGCTTGACTGTCTCAGTCCGTGGCCAAAGACAGAAGAAAACCTCTCAGTTCAGACAGCAAGTATCTGAGGTCAGGTCAGAACTGGCTGGCCTGCATGCCTACAGACCTCTGCTTTGTGACTAAGTGAGGATGCCAGGCTCTGGCTTGATAAGACTTTAGAAGCACTGCCAAGAGTCCTGAAACAATGAGATTTTAAAGTATAAGGCCACTGGACCTAAATCTAAAAAACTAACTTCTAGAAGGAAATTCTACTAGGATAAGGAATATCCTGGTTCAAATCCTATCTATTTTTTGAAGCTCAGCTCAATGTCTACCTCCTCCAGAAAGTCTTCCTTGATTTACACTCCCAAAGTTCTTCTCGATTGAATGCTAACAGCAGGTAACCTGGATCACGTACCTTTTCCTTCTCCCTAACAGCTGGGTTACTTATGTGCCCATCTTGCCTCTCCCTCTCCCCTCTGTGCTGGTGATCACAGGCCCTACAGCTGACCAGGTGCTCAGTATAGGTTTATTGAGTAAATGACTCTTATTAGCAGTGTGGGCAGTCTATCCAAGAGTATAAACCTAGTGTGGAGGACGTCTGTGTGCAGACAATCATA
The DNA here is from genome assembly GCF_006229205.1 of Suricata suricatta. Classification (NCBI taxonomy): domain Eukaryota; kingdom Metazoa; phylum Chordata; class Mammalia; order Carnivora; family Herpestidae; genus Suricata; species Suricata suricatta. The sequence goes on from NC_043710.1 coordinate 59,828,513, forward strand.
GCAGATCACCCTGGGCTGTCTAGACCATGGGCCTCTGTGGCCCTTTACTGACTTACCTGGAGCCAGGGTTCCAGATGCTTCAGCTGGGCTCTTTGTTTCCCTTCCCTCATCCCTTCCATTCTGAGACCACTAGGAAAGGGGACTTTGAGGTTTCCCAGGTTCCCAAGGGAGAAGATCTGTGTTTGGGGACTCAGTGGAAGATTGCTCACAACCCCAAACAAGAGACATGACCTTCCTAAGGAGCCACTATCTCCTCTGGTCTAAATGGAGTCTCCTTTCTGCTCTTACTGCCAGGAGGGAGGAGAGAGGGGACAGACATAGAGGGTCCTTCTTTTCTCCCCTGCCCCCTCTCTAATATATACTCCCATCTTGAGAGAGAAACTTAGAAGCGCTCATTCATTCAGCATTTACTGGGTGCTTGATCCGTGGCAGGTCCTGTATACTGGGTGTTGGGAATGCAATGGCAGATGAGACGGAGATGGCCCAGGAGAGGTCTGACTCCCTGCTGATTTCTACAAACTGGCTGGGTGGCCCCCAGTAACTCAGTTGACCTCCCTGGTCCCTGGTCTGTGAAAGGGTGCACACATTCCTACGTCACCACTTTCTGGAGGATGAATGAAAAGCAATGGCCCTCGCTCCAGTGCCAAGTATGCAGGCTTCCGCTGCTCCCAGAGGGAAGGGCCCAGGTGCCACTCATCTCCATATCCCTAGTCAGTATTTACAGAATGGGGAGGAGAGAACAGCAAATTAGCTAGGTGGACTTCTTGCTCGCACAGGCAATGGCTTCTCTCCCGCTACCTGGGAGTAAGCACTGGTACATTTGCAAAGCTGTGCTGTAAATTCCAATTTACACCCTCTTTTTGCAGATATAGCTTCCAAGTATATCTCTAAATCAAGCCCAGATATGAGTCATTTTGACTGTTACACTGCACACCTCTGTTAGTAAAGGCCACTTGCTTATCTGAGTTTTGCAAGCCTGGTTTTCCAGGGAGTATTTTTGCTTCCTACAAGTTCTCAGATATATTTGCAGTTGCTGGTTCCCTCCAATACCTCAGATGCTTTTTTCCCCCTTCCATTTTATATACCACAAAAATCCGAACATTGAAGCCTCCAGGAGCGTCCCCCTGAATGAAGACATCACGAGGCTCCTTCAGAGTGCTCTTCCAAACAGTCGGTAATAGGAGACTACGCTTCGATGTCCAACAGCCCTGCGTTCAAGTTTTGGCTTTGCCACGTATATGCTGTGTGACCTGCAAAACCACTGGGTGGTGGGGCTACTGTTTGACCTGGGGCAGTCTGGCTCCAGGGCCCATGTTGTGAGCCTCCCTCCTGTGTATATGTTGAATTGACTCTGGTAAAGTGCTTATGTCAGTCAATTCCTGTCACATGGTGAGCCCTCCTCCAGTGGTGGCTCCTAAGAGTCTCCTGAGCCTTCAGCACAGCCCCCCCTCACCCCCGGGAGCTCCAGGGAGGCTCTCCGCCAGACAGACCACTGGGGCTAATGAGGCTTCAGGAGAAATGACGTGGGACCTGTGTCTCACGGGCACATGTGAGGGGTTCAGAGGCCTCAGAGAGAGGCAGTGAAACCAGCTGGGGCACCTGGATAAGCAGTGTGATGGCCGGGAGGGGCGGCGCAAGGAGGAGACCCTGAAGGCAGGTGCGGGGGGCGCTTACCTACTGGTGGCCCGTGAAAGAACTTCGCCTTCACTGGGAGGGTGAGAGGGTGCTCAACAGGCTTTAAGCAAGGGAGTGCCCTGATCCCTCCTAGTGTTTGGGGAAGGTGTCTTGGGGGCCAGGTGGAGGGCTGAGCCAGGCAGGGACAGACCACAAGCGGGGCCCAGGCTGCCTGCCAGTGAGGCTCAAGCTGAGTGGGTTCTTTCCTAAGAGCACACTCATGAGAAAAAGGCATGGACTTGCAGGGCTTTGGCTCAGGCAAGAAATTCGAATGTGTCAACAGCCCGGCAAGCTGAGGCCAGCTGTGGCTCTGCGAAAGGGTGCTGGGCCAGGTGCCCACACTCCTGCCCAAAGGAGCCCTGAGGTCTCCTTGCTCTGGAGTTAACGACGACCTGGCGTGAACGGCACTCGTTCATCGGATCCTAAGGACTGTCAGATATGAAAGATGACGGTCTTTAATTACCATAAAACACAAAAACTCCAGCTGCCTGCGAATGCCAACAGGAAGAGTTATTTGGCTCCCATTAAAATGCCATCGAGCACCACTAACTCGGGACGGTGATGTAGCCGCACTGGGAGCTCAGCTAATGAACCTTGGCCTATACGACCAATTTAGAGAGGCCAGAAAGCTCTCTGTCACCACAGTCGGCAGCCAGGATCTGATGGCCCGGCTCGGCTCTACCTCCTTCAAGCTAGATGATCTCAGACAATTTATTTAGCCTGCATTTCCCTTTCTTCCCTTGTCAAATGCATATAAAAGCACCTTGGGAACTATAGGGTCCTAGGTAAGAGTTAGAGAAAGCCATCACCAGTATTCTCATTACCTGAGCCCAGAATGAACAGGGACCGTGAAGCCCCAGATGAAACCTCCAGTTTAAGCATAAGACTAGAGGCTGAATTTTTTGCAACATTTCTCTGCCGGTTCGTTCCCTCCCTGAACAGATGTTTTCTGTTCACGTTCACAGTTGTGCGGCTCTTCCTATGTCATGGCCAATGTGCAGCGATTCGAAATGGTACTTGGCCTGAACCCCAGATGGACTGCTTGGGGAGAGGGTCCGCGGAGGCGGAGGGCAGCAGCTTCCCTAGGGCTTCCCTTCCAGTTTTCTTGATGGGGAGTAGGAAAGGGTGCCCTGATGTCACAAAGGGGCCGTTTCTGCTCCTCAGGGCAGAACTATGGATGGACACTCAAACTATTAAAGCGCTTTGTGTTGAGGGGCACCTGGGTGGCTCAGTCAGTTAAGCGTTTGACTTAGGTTCAGGTCGTGATCTCACAGTTCGTGAGTTCCAGCCCTGCATAGGGCTCTGCGCTGACAATGCAGAGCCTGCTTGGGATTCTCTGTCTCTCCCTCTCTCTCTGCCCCTCCCCCCCATTTGCACTCTCTCCCCCACACTCCCCCAAAATAAACAAATAAACTTAAAAAAAAATCTCTGTGTTGAGATGCAGTGATAAGGGGGCAATATAACTGGAGTGCAAAACCCCACTGCCTGTCGCGCTGGTTTTCCAGTGGCCGTGTCTGGAAGGGCATGTTTTCAGGTTGTGACAATGACTGGGGAGCACAGCTGGCATTTGGCAGGAGGGGCCAGGAAAGGTGGTGACCCAGTGGTCCTGAGGGGCGTGTAGTGCAGTCAGCACTTGGTGTGGTTCTCGTTAGCAAGCGTGGGTAAGCAGCCACTACGGGACATTATTCTGTGTTTGCCTGCTCCACTCCCATCCCGTCTGAGACCACGCTGCCCTCCTCCGACATGGGCCTGCATCGCCTGTGCCCCCTTGCCCCACGGCTTCCACAGAAGCGTGGCTAAGTGTCAGCGCAGAGGGGCCCTGGAAGATGGGGGGAGAGGGGTGTGGTGATGCCTTTCCCCATCTTCTGCAGGGCAGTGTCTCAGGCACTGACACAGCAGTTTGGTGGTAGAGGGGTCTGGGGAAGCTTCTAGAAAGAACAAGAACTTGAACTGGGCATGTAAGGAGAGACAGGGTGGAAGTATATAAAGTCGAGGGACAGGATATTCGAGGCAGGGAGGCTGGCATGAGCAAAGGCTCGCAGGCTGAGAGATATGGGCTCCTTATGGCGGCAGGGGTGGTGTGGGGGGCCTGCATATGCAGAGCAGAGATCCGGTGCAAGGGAGCAGAGTGACAGGCTAGAGCCCACCTGCGAGAGCTGGGGGTATCCCTGGGAGCCTGGAGTCAGAGGGCAGCCTGGAGGATACTTAGAAGGCCAAATGTTAGAGCAGTCAAAGGAGTGAACCAGAATCACCAGGCTTCATTAAAATGCACACGGGATTCCTCATCTAGCAATGAGAGTTCTCCTAGAGTATGAGGGGGGGCAGGGGGCACGCTGCTTGTGTCAGACTAGACAGTTAAGGAGAGTGTCAGTGTGTCTGTCAGACAGAGGTATCATCAACATTGCTCTCTATCCCAGGGTCATGGTAACTTACAGATGCATGAAGTCCATGGCATCGGGACCTATCTTTCTAAGTGTGGTATGAACACACCTCGCTGGGCCACCACTGAACCTGAAAGAGCTGTCTCCCAACTTACACCACCCAAACTTCACTCCTGTGCTTGTACCTATCAGCCTCCAACTGCTGTGTGACCTTGGGCAAGGCACGTCACCCATCTGAACTCCGTTTCCCCAACTGACAAACAGGAGGAGGCAGTGGTGGGAGTCCCTTCTCTTTTCTAAAATCCAGACTTTATTATTCTTGGCAGATGAGCCTGGGGCATTAGTTAATGAATAGCTACTTACAAATGATGTGTACCGCAAGCTGGGTATTGGACTGTGCTGTGTGATTAGGCACCAAAGAAAGCAGAAAGATGGAAGAAAGAAAAGCAGAGTGCTTCTTTCCTCCTACCCTCTCCTCTTGCCTCCCCGCTTTCCATTCCTTCCGCAAAGGTCACTCTCTCTAGGTCTTGTGCTTGATACCAGACACACAGAGAGAGATGAAAGCCCCTGCCTATAAAATTGGAACAGGCTGATTGGAAAAGGCCACCTGCAGCCACAGGGGAGAGTTTTTCTGGGTAGATGGCTTCCCCCCACTTAAAGCTGCGTCCACCTCAGGGCAGAATCTGTCCTGGGAAAGCTTTCTGGTTGTCAAGTAAGTTTTCCGGCCTTCTCCTGTCACCTTCTCACCTTTTTCAAAAATGGTCTGACCCACAAACTGTTAGATCAAGTCCCAAATCAAAAAGAAACCATATTTTATAGGTAAGATAGGAGCAAGTGGATGCATGTGGGGGTGCAATTCAATTCACCAGGAGTCGGCGGTGTGTTGGAGCAGGAGAGAAACTCATAGAAATGCAATAGGCTGTGATCATCGGGGCAAAGCACTAGGAAAGAGGGAGGTGATGGTCATGCTACTGATTAGCTGGAGGGCGTCAGAGGAGGGATGCCTGGGTTTTGGGTCATCCCAGTATTAGAGAGACTGATCCTGCCCAGAGGTCTCTGGGGGTAAGGTTTTCCCTGGCTTCCTTGGATAGTGATGGGTTTAGAAACTGTATTCCTGTGCATGTAGACAACGAACCGATGCTGTTAGCCTGAAGAGGAGAAGGGTTAGGGAAAAGGGCTTAAAGAACATGTGTCTAGAAGTCCTGGGGAAACACACCAAACGCCATATGATCAGCTGTCCAAGTGTCGTCATTTAAGCCGCGCAATCCACAGCTAGGAAATTAACCACAGGTTCCATGGTGTTATGGAGGGTCCTAGGTTAAAGAACTGTTTCCAGCTTTGTCATTCCCTCACTCTGTGACTTTGGGCAAGTCCATTCCTCTCTATGGGCCTCAATTTGTCTGCCTTTTATAGATGATCTCCTGAGGTTCCTTGCAAACTTTGAGTCTGGATGCCTCCCTTGCCCCTTTTAGGGGATTTCCTGGAAAGAAGATGATGTGTAGAACACTACTGCTGCCTCCAAATAGCTAAAGGATGGAAGAAGGAGCAGACATACTCCACGGGGCTTTAGGAGGAAGAATCAGGAGAAAGGCCAGAAGTTACTTGGAGCCACCAGCAGTCAAGTTAAGGGAACCCTTCTTGCTGCCAAGCTCTGCAATGGGCTGCCTCCCAGAGTGAGCTCCCCCTGTTAATAAAGCAACAGCTTAAAGAGCCTCCACCTCTTCCCTGCACTTCAAGCCTCTGCAGCTCAAACGAAATACACACAGAGCTGCACCTAACGCCTTCCTGTTATCAGCCCCCAATTCCAAAGCTCCTGATCTCAGCACCACCAGCTGCTGCCAGAACTGTCCACAAATCCCCAAACCAGACCTCAGAGAATCACCACCACCTCCTCCCTCTTTTACTACGTCCTCTCCAGTCCCACCATCGCTACTCCAGCTCGGGTCTTGTAAGTGGACACTGAAGCCGGGGGGCACAGCCAACACTGGTGTGCCCCCACCCCCAGGCTCTCCCACCTTCAATTAATTTGCCACTTGTCAGCAGGAGTGAGCTTCCTAAAAGAAAACAATCTCGGGGCGTCTGGGTGGCTCAGTCGGTTAAGCATCTGGCTTTGGCTCAGGTCATGATCTCACGGTTCGTGGGTTCGAGCCCCGGGTCAGGCTGTGTGCTGACAGCTCAGAGCCTGGAGCCTGCTTCAGATTCTGTGTCTCCCTCTCTCTCTGCCCCTCCCCTGCTCACGTTGTCTCTCTCTGTCTCTCAAAAATTAAAAAAAAAATAAAAAATAAAAAAAAGAGAAAACAACCTCATCACTCCCTCACGCTAAGGCTTCAGTGGCTCCCTGCCCACAGGACGAGACCCCTCACCATCTGGCCTGAACCCGCTGCTCCAGAGCAGCACCCAGAGCTTCCCACTCCCCTCTTTAAAAAGGTACTAAGGTTAACGAGCTAATTAAAAACCACTCATGAAGCTGCTCCCTGCTTGTCTCACATCCACGGCTTGGCACATGCTGTTTTCTTAGGCGTGGATGGCTTTCTTTGTTCCTTCACCTGGTTAACTCAGATTCGGAGTTGCTTTCTCCAGGAAGCCTTCTCTGACCACCACCTCCACCCCCAGTTTGGGCTCAAGGCACCTCTTCTGGGCTCTTGTAGCCCTCAGAGCTCACTCTGAGTTATCGTGTTTTGTTGGCACATCGGTCTCTCCTACCATACTCTAAGCTCTGGCAGGGCCTTATCTGAACATGTCAGGGACTGGGAGGCTAGGAGCAGATGACTCCTCTCTCCAGGGTACGTGGCCGGATCTTTCACCTCGGCTGCCACTGATTCTCAAGGGGCATGGTGTAATTTGGGAACTCTGATCTCCTCTTTAAACTTGACCTGATGTTCTCCAAACTGCACAGGAAAGACAACGGTGGATATGTCACCGAGGTGGATATACACTCTTAATATTTAAATCAACAGTCAAAGATGCCACAAAAAGAAAATCACGACCATGGATCTCAAGGTTCCCACAAGGAATAGCTCGCTTTGTTGAAATGATGTCAGCACTGAAGGTCAGGGCAGTTTATCAGGTGGTTTTCCCAATTCTGGCCCCCTCCCCCTGGCCCCACTGCATGGCGCTTCAAGAGGTGGAATACGGCCACCTGGCCAGGTGAATTCTCATTAACCCTGTTCATGTGCCTCCCTGCATTTTACATCCATCAGTAATTCTGAAGAAACTATTTTCTCTTATAAGAAAAACAGACACGCTAGATGGAAGCAAGAGGCTGCTAGAACCACAGAACGTTATGGCATGGTCAAGTGCCCTGGCTCAAGCTCAAGCTGCTTTGGGTTCAATCTCGCCCCCATGTACACACTGGCCACACTGCAAATCTCTTTTGGATCCCAATTTCATGCCATAAATCCCATTCAAACAACATGGTGGCCAGGAAGCCGAGTGCTAAGTCAGACGGAACTGAGTCATAAACCAGGCTCAACCATTTAGTAGCTCTGTGGTTTCCAGAAAGCCTTGATTTCTTCATCTGTAAAATGGGGATAATAGCACCATATAGTGATTAGTGTCCTTTCAGGGATTTTAAGGACGTGGTGCCAACAGTCTTTAGCAGAGTGATTGGCAAGTAGACAGACTCAACTAAGGTTAACTATTAATTCACTCACGTAGAATTACATCTAATTACATTCCCCTTAGGCTATAGAGTCTTCAAGAGCAGAGATCTTATCTCTGCTTGGTCTTTCCTTCCTATACCTTCAGCTGTCTTCCCTGTAAAGGCTATTAAGTTCATATTCCCTACGGGTTGAATGGAACTAAATTAAGCCCCTATCTTTGTATATCTGGGCACCAAGAGGTTGCCGGGCGTGGGGAGAAGTATTTATTGACAGATGACAATGAGCAAGGCTCTTATTTTATCTCCAGAGTAATACTGTAAGGTAGGTCTTAATTTCCACATTTTACAGGTAAGAAGACTTAATATCCCAGTTTTACAGACAAAACCCTCCTGAGTTACATAAATCCACTCGTGTCTTTGTGAACTTTCTCAAATATTTTTAACAGTGGGGAATCTCGGGCCTTAGCATTTGGGACAACTTTATTAAATGTGATGTCTTAACCCCAAAACAGAACAACAAACAAAACAAGAAACCTGCCCTTTAGGGAAAGGATAAAAGCCAGGATCCCAGCACAGATCTCTGCTCTTTCTGCTCTTGATGCCCCCTAGAGGCAGAAGAACAAGAAAAAATAAATTCTGAATTAAGCTGTATGTATCGGGAGATTTATTAATCGCACACACATCTAATGTATTTTTGTCTAGTTATGACTAGACAACAATTATATCAATAGCTGTATGGACGAGGTGTTTTGGGGGCCACAAAGTGTTTTAATGTTTGATAACACACCATACCAACAGCCCTAAGAGGCAGGTGTTACTATCCTTTTATTCATGAGGAAACTGAGGCTCTTCAAGGTTTGGTGGCTTGCCCAGGGGACCTGCCCCTAACCAGAGACTACAAGCCCAGTACCCTCCACAATCTCTAGAAACTACACGCAAATGCCTTGTACCCCAACCAAAGACAGCCCATCCAATCCCAGCAAATCACAGGAACATGTTGGCCCCTGCCCAAGTGATCTTTACCTTTTCCCTCAGGCCATAAAAGGCCCCACTTAGGGGAAAAGGCAGAAAGTCATCCAATGCAGATCACAGAGATGCTTTTCATCATTTATGACATGATCACATGTGGATTTTCCTTTTGATACAAGCTTGGGAGATCTTAGGCAAGTATTTCATCCATCAATGTCCATAAACCGAGACATAAGAGAAACAGATAAAAGGAATTTGCCCTCCTGAAGTCCTCTGCTGAGTGTGCAGTCCAATCCCCAGGCCACTGAAATACAATAATAGTACTAGGGGCACATGGGTGGCTCAGTCAGTTGGACATCTGACTTCAGCTCAGGTCCTGACCTTGGCAGTTCATGAATTCAAGCCCCATGTCAGGCTCTGAGCCTGCTTCGTGTTCTGTCTCCCTCTCTTGCTGCCCCTTCCCCTAGTCATGCTGTCTGTCTCTCTCTCTCTAAAAAAGGAATTCACATTAAAAAAGTTATAACTTTTTTCAAAAATAATTTAAAAAATAATAGTATTAATGATAGCCTCCAAGTATTTGGGGCTACTGGATACTAAGCTAAGCCCGTTTAATGCACTTCGCATTTTCTCTTCTCAACAGTCTTCTGAGGTGTAAGAGGAACCCGATGCAGTGTTTGGCATGTGGGCTCTAGAGCCACACAGCGTGGGTTTGAATCCCGGCCCTGCCTCTTCCTAACTATGTGGTCTTGCACAAGAAACCTGGCTCTTCTTGGGCCCCACTTTCCTGACTTCAAGTACGCAGGTAACTCTCGCGGGGAGGCTGGGGGGATCAGTGTGAAGTGCTAAGGCACACGGGCATGTAGCAGGTAGTCAGTATATGCGAGCTGTTACTATCTCTATTTTACAGATGAGGAAACTGAAGCTCATAGAATTTGCTCGTGCTCCATGGCTCCTCAACGCCAAGGCTGGAGTTCAACCCCCATGCTCCTGGTGACTATGGCATACTTTCCAAACTTCCCCCTGCCATCCACCCGGCACAGCGGGGGCTCCGTAAATGGCTTGATTCCTATTATGCGTACTTGAGAAGGCCTTGTTAAGTGCTGTGCTCCTGTCAACGCACTCAGGAGGAGACAGATCCCCAGCTCCCGCCCCTGTACTTGCTGCATATACCAGCTTATAGAGCAAGACCCTACAGCAAGGGTGCGGATCGTGCTAACTTGATTTCAATGCAAAAAGTGTATAGTCTGTGGGCACCACCGGGTTCATTCCCCAAGCTCATTCTTCTCTCTCGGTGGTGGAATATTTTATTTTTCCAATTTCAGAATCTACTTATGTTAAAAAAGAAAAAGAAATCCAATCAGCCCAGCTCAGGTTTGCAAAAACAAATAATGCATTCAGCATAGAACCTTAATCCAATAGTTATATTCATAAGCAAGGCGATCACTGGTCTGTCTAATTTATACAGCCCAGGGCCTCCTAAGGAACATTTCTCTTGACGAGAGCAGATGCAGTGCGCTGGCTCAAGGACAATGCTGAAGGGGTGTATGTCTCCAGACCTGGCATCTTGAAGAATCTGAAGCAAATTTGGATTTGGAGGCACATCCCCCAGGAATTCCATCTATGCCCTAATATCATACTACATTTTCTTTGTCTTTTTTCAAAATAAGGAAATGGAAAAAGTAAACTTTTGCCTGGCTGCTTCTTATGTTTTCTGGAAAAAATAAAACAGAAAGGCCAAACTGCCTCAGTGTCCTGGAGAGGAAGAGTACTTCCGAGTCCAGCTGACATGGGTTTGAATCCTGGCTCTGCTGTGTGGCCTAAACAAGTTACTTAACCTCTCCGAGGACATCTATAAAACAGACATAATTATACCTACTCACAGAGTGAAAACTGAATGAGAGAATAGTGAATTTCCTACTAGACAGTGGGCCTTGTATTCTCAATGCCTAGGACATGTACTGCTTTATTGTCTGTCTAATATAGAGGTTTATTGGCTAGGCCTACAATCCTAATGTCCATTGTTTACTGAGAGATTATTATGTGTCGGGGACTGTGCTAAGTTCTTTTCATGCGTGATCATATTTTATCCAAACAGCAGTCATATAAAGTATTTATTAGTAACCCCTTCACCGCTCTGAGATACCGAGGCTCTGAGAAGTTAGGACAGTTGTCCAGAACAACACAACTAGTAAGAGGGGGAGCCCTTGGAGGTCCAGGATCACAGCAGCAGAGTCAGGGTTCAAACCCAGGCCTACTTTTCTGCCTTGCCCCCTCTTTCTACAGCACCCACCAAACTTCTCACACAGCAGACATCAGAATACCAAGTCTAGTTAGTTTCCCCTTCTTTTTCCCGTGGACCTCTCATGTTTTGGGATTTCCTGGGGACAACTCAGAAATCAGGGTAATATTCAAGATACTTAGAGGGATTGAATTGCCACTTCCAGCCAACATCTATTGGACATTTGCAACGAGCAAGCTCTGTGGTAGTTACTGTGACTCGCCAGATTTCTGGATTATGTTGATGAAATCAAAGTGAAAATCAAATTCTCCCAAACCACTCAGGGGAGGGAAAGTGCCCACCCAGGCACCCAGGTGAGTTTGATTCATGCCTGCCCATTTTCTTAAGGTGGCAGGATGGTCGGCAGGCCAGGGTCCTGATTCCTGCCATGATATTGGCACATGGTCCAGTCCCCCCCACCTCTCTGGACCTCATTTCCTTCCTGTGGAAGTGGACAAAATGGAGAGTATTGACCCTGATTCATTTGCTCAGCAAATACTTGTTAGTTGTTGTGAAACTCTTCACTTCTAGAATCCTATTAATAACCCCCTCAATGACTCTATATTTTAGAATATGCTGTTTCTCATACAAGCTATGTTCATTAATGAGTCATCATTGTTTTCCCATTTTTTAATAAATCAATCACCTGTAAAGCTGATGATCAGAAAGTCTGGTAGGGCTAAGAGAATTCAGTCAGTGGATCCCTAGCAACTGGCCCATTGCTGACATGAAGTAGACTCTTAGTTTACTGAAAGAATAAGTGAATGAATGGATGGATGGATGGATGCTTGATACTACAGAAGAGCACCAAATGGTGGGAAAATATGGAGCCTTAACTATCTAAGGCTCAACTTTCCCATCTATGAAAGGACAGTCAGACACATCCTACAGGATGGCTGTAAAGTTTAATAATAATCATAACAGTAAGGAACACACTGTAGCTAACACATGTATAGTGCATACTATGTGCCAGGCACTAGTGTAAGTGCCTTACACGTATTAACTCAGTCTTCATAATAACCCTACGAGGTAGTTACAATTATTATTCCTATTTCACAGATGGCTAAACTGAAGTATAAAAAAGATGTTGTGGAACTCGCCCAAACAGGATGCATATGTATATGCATATGTGATCTGGCAGAGTCGGTGTCCTGAATCCCTCCACTCTGCTGTCCGGGCAGGCCCTGCAAAGTGCCCAGCACACTGCATGGTAATTCTCATGCTTACTGAGCAGAAGCCCTAAAGGTTGGCCAATGCAGCCTTACTGCAGGATGCTAAGCACATTTTTCGCTTGGGCTTTTTATAAAAATGGTAATAACCCAGAGCACCCCTATATTTACATGCTCTGTAATGCCCAGGAACCACTATCAGGATTGAGTATGAGGTGCTGTCAGAGACCAGCTCTGCTGGTAACTGTACCACAAAGACCTTAATGGATGGGAGAGAAAATGAGCTGAGTGCTGTCCATTTGGTCTTCATTTCTGGAAGACATGCAGGATTCCTCTTTCTCAAGCCTATTTCCTTCCACCATGTCTTCGCCTCTTTCATGTACCTATGTGGCTTTTTTCCCCCCGTGCTTGTCTGGCATTTCTTCTAATAATAGCAATTCTCTCTTGGTTTCAGGGATCCCTACTCTCAGCCTATGCATTTGGATAGATTGGCTTCACGGTAGCCAATGAGAGTACCCCCAATCCTCCGGCCGGGGTGTCTAATTCAGGCAGGGCCACGTGACCCTGGTCAGACCAGTCAAGGTCAATCCCAGGATTCTGTGGGGAGAGGTCACGGGGGAGCGGGTGGGGGGAAGCAGCACTCTTTTACCGGGTTTACAGAGCAAGTAGCATATAAGCCTAGAGGGGTTTCTTTTCTCAGATGGGGATGTATGCACAAGGAGGAGGCCAAAGCAAAGAGAAACAAAGTCAAGAGACAGAAACAGAGATTCCTGGAGACATTATTGGAATGCCTGGATCTAGCCGCATTGATCAAGAATAATCCTCTGGACTTTTCAGTTATATCACCCACTACATTTTTTTTTTCCTTGAAAAATTCAGTTGGAGTTGAGTTTCTCTCCTATGTCTGGGAGTTTTGTCTGATCCACTGCACTGTTTTCTCAGCCCAGAGTACCTTTCCTACCCCCGTCACCAATCATGAGGCTGAAATTCAACTCAGACTGCAACACCCCCTCAGAGCCCTTCCATTACTCTTCAGACAGACCTGGTCACATCCTCCCTTGGTCCCATACAGCTGAAACCACAAGGGACCTGCGATAGCATGTGTGCGTGCACATGTCTCCCATGGATTGTGAGCCCTTTGAGGTGACTTCCCCACCTCCATGTCCCTTGAGGCCAGTCCAATGCTGGCTACGGGTAGGCACATATGTTAGACAAATGATCACAAACATCCCCCCTAATGAAAAAAGAATGCTCTGCTACAATCAAAAGTGGCCATTTCTTCCTCATAAGAAAATGTCCTGTAGTGATGGGTGGATATTAAGTAATGAGAAAACACCCACTTCCAGGTGGCAGACCATGACCCGTGTGGATGTGGCAGCAGCTGCAATGTTGAGCCCGGAGGCAGGGAAGGCTGTCCGCTGGGTCACGGCTCCACAGTTCGCTGCCTTGGTCAAGTTCTCGTCCTCCCGCTGCATTACTCATGGAGGCGGTTACTAATCATGCTTACTCACATTGATTTTGTTTTTCTCCCTGAGGACGAACTACCTCATCCCTCCCTAATCTAATGGCTGACATTAGGCAAAAGCAGCCATCTGATACATGTTAGGCATCACCCCAGAAAGGAAGTCATCAAACATGATATTACAAAAAAACCTTTTAATGTCTCCATTCTCTTAACTGCCCATGCAAATCAGGTAGAAGAATTCCAAATGGAAAAAAATATGCTTGAAGCTATGGCTGTCAGGACCCTTCTTGCGTCAGGTCACCCAGAGAACATATATTTGTGCTGAGCTGTTTGCCCTCATCAGCCAAGGCCGAGCCTCCTGTGTGTCAGGTACATTACATACATGCTGTCGGACCTATGCTACAGCACTAGGAAGTTGTACTCCCATCACCTTCATTTCACTAATGAGGAAACCGAGGCTCGGAGAAGTGAAGGGACTAGCCTGATGTTACCCAGTAAGTGGCGGATTCAAACCTAGGACTGGCTTGACTCTATAAGTTCTTTCTACCTCTCTTTCTCCAGAGGCTGGCTCTTTCCCCCTCTCCCTGGGCCCTCCGTTGACGCTGTATGTTAAAGGGATTCAGTAGAGCTGGGAGCGGTCAGTCATGTGAATACTGGCACTTTTATAATGCATTGGGTCCCATCGATGCTCTGGCATTACTTAAGCCTGTGGGAGAATGCGGCGATGCCTGCGTCTGTCACATCTGGATGTTCCTGGAGACCAGCAGATAGCTCAGCTCCCTAGAGCTGGATCTGGGCAGGGAGTGTCGTGTCACACTGACCACATCCAGTAACAAGTGGATTGCGCCCAAGGGACCTTCAGATGTACATCTCAGTCTCTCCCTCTCTAGAACTCAAATGTGGCATTTAGGAATATTTCTAAATGTCAAAAGCTACCACAATGATCGAGTGTGACTGCCCCCTTCACATACACTTGAGGTCTGAGTTATAATTACAGACGCTCCCTCTTGGGCTCTCCATGTTTGCCTTGTCTGAGCCCATCTGTGCAGGACAGCAGTGCTGTAACCACATAGTCAGACAGTGCAGACAGACTCCCAGGGCCGTCCTGCTCTCCCCTGGAAACAGACAGCACAGCACCAAGGCAAGGAGGGAGGTGCTGGTCCTGAGGAGGCTGGTGTCTGGTTGACAGCTCAAGGAGACTCTCATCCTGGGCACATCATTAGCCTGAGATCACACACTGCCCATTTCATTTCTGATCTCTGACTTTTTCTGAAGATTGTGAGCATTCCCTGGAGGGCCCTCAAACCCACAGGTCCTTTCCTTCCCTGACCTCAGTGTACAGGGGCCAGTCAACCCGGTCTTACTGGCATCTCCCAGGTCCAATGCCATGCGATAGGCACGAAGGGAGGAGGGAGAGGCGTGAACATCATCCATGGCCACAAAGCACCGGGTCTCCTGAAGGAGACAGGCTTGGAGACGATGACTCCTAACTGGCTGCAGCACAGGGACCAGCACTATCCGGTGGATCTACAGTGTGGTGGAGCTGGAAGGGACTCCGTTCTCTCGCAAAACTTGGAGGGTGCCCCAGAGAAAGCAATGCCCATATGTAGCAGGCCCTGTGCTGAATGTTTCTGTGCCTAGCCTCGGAGGTCATCTCCAGAGGCCCTGAAGGATGGGTAGAGCTGACGCCAGGGAACATGTATAAAATATGCCGGGCCAACTTGAGCAAAGGCAGGTAGGCAGAAAATAAAGGGAGTGTGGTCTATACCGTCCAAAAGGCAGTTAATTAAGGCCTGCCCTTCTGACACCTCTATGATGACAGTTCTTATTACTTAACTCTCACTGAGTTTTAGCCCAGTGTCTCCAATGGGGCCGGCAGCACATCTATCCACTTCTTTAAATCTCCTTTTGTCCCCAGAGTTCACACAATGCTCTGCATGCAACACATGCTGACTCAGCTCTTCCTGACAAAATGAGGACTCCATTCCTAGATGATAAAGGACGCCAACCGGACAGGCGCAAGAGCAAATCCCGTTTCTGCACAGCCCATCCCAAGGCAGGTTTTAACATCAAAAAGGAAATCCTTTGCATGGCGACACAGTGACTAGGAGTGAAAGAAAGCTACGGTGTGGGAATCCTGGTCACATGTGTTAACTGTGTGATTATAGCTCAGCAGGTATCATATCCTTACAGGCCTAGGACTTCAGATATCAGAGAGTGTTCCTTAAGGTCAAAGACAAACAGGAGCCCCAGGGAGGTGGAGACATGTCAGGATCAATGTCAGAATGAAGTGAGGGAGGAGGAGGTATGTAGAGTGCACGGCATAATGTCCGGCATGGAGCTGGTGCTGGTGCCCACGGCCCCCTTGACATCACTAGCATCCTTATGGCTCATGCCTCCATCCAGTACCAGCTCAGCCAAGAAGTCCTTTCTTGAACATTTTCATTCCTTGAGTACCTGTTATGAGCCAGGTGTTGGCAGCACAGAGGATGCAACGACAAATAAGAATGGCTGGTCTCCGCTCTTAAGTGGAAGACAGAGCACTAAGCCATGAAAAGCCATGGGCAGAGGGGGCAGGTTATGCTCAGGGCCAGCTCTGTGGGTGAGTGACCACTGCGTCACACAGGGCCCCACATTCAGAGGGCCCTCTACTTGGTCTGATGTGCCATTGCCAATCCTGCAATTCTTACAAAGTTTTGAACAATGGGTCATATATTCAATGGGTCCCAAAAATAATATAGTGTGTCCTGGATACAGGAAAGACCTTTGCCATCTGACTTCCACTCTGCCCTTTTCCCACTGAGTACTAACAATGTAGTCTGGGGAAGTGATGTCCACTCAAAGTGCCTGAGTGATCTAAGGGTGATCCTATCTCTTGGGCCGATGAGTGGTTCAGGAATGAGCATGTGACAAAGTTCTGGTCGGTGAACTTTCAGGGGGATGTTTGCTGGATGTTTCAGAAAGATTCTTCTTTTGTTTCCAATACTAAACAATGGTAAGCCAGTCTCTCTTGCTCAGTAAGGGAACAAAAAACAGCGTGACTCAGCATTGTGACTAATAGCAATCCCATTTTATAAGACTAGTGAAAATCAAAGGAGGCAATGCTAGTGAAGATGCTTGGACTGTGTGAGGCACATAACAGGGGCTCAATCAATGATAGATATTATGATGATGTTCATATCTGGACCTAACAGAAATCTGGGTACCACTGCATTTTCTGGTGATGAGTTGGTTATGAGCTAAAATTCCCAACTGCAAGTAAGAGCAGCAATCTTGTAAAAACATCTTCTTTTTACATAAATGGCAATTATATACTAATAAAATTTAAATAGGCTGACAAGTAAATTCAAGCACTGTGCCCATGACAGAAGCAGTTGGTAAGTTGCTTTCTCAGAAAACTGGACATGACCTGGTCCCCCATTACACCAGGGTTTTCCTCTCTACAAATGTTAACATCAAGATTTATCTATACACATTGATAAAATAAATGCATAATTGAAAATAATTTCATACCTATTGCCACTGATACAAACCCTAGTTTCTATTCTTATCAAGCAACTTTCCAAATTTTAATTCTTCCTCTACATTCTTCTCTCGAAAACTGCCAGCCTTTCCCTCTTTCTCCCTAAATAAAATGAAACAAAGCAAGAAGCACCAATTAGGATATGTGTGATTCCAGCTTAGGAGCTACATTTTGGATGTAGCATAAACTCTGATTCATTGGTGATGGGTCATTCACAAATTCTATCCACCAGCATTTTAGCTATTTTTTACTTAAAAGAAAAAAAGGTGGGCATTGGGGGAAGTGGGGAGGAATAGTTTTGTTTCCCACAACTTGCGCTACTTTGTGACTGGATGGTTCCAAGTTAATCTGAGAAAATTCCAATTGGGAGCAATGAGAAAGATGACTTTTATCCTTCCTTACAATATCTTGATACTGGTGGGTAAGGAAAATGCAGGAGAGCTAGAGTCTGTCAGTGACTTGACAAACACCTATCCAAATTTGGGAGTTTTGTAAAAATGGCACCAGTTAGATTGGAAAAATGATGAAAATGTGGATGCTTTCAAACACACTTCCATGTCAATTTAAAAACTGTTTTCATGTGGTTCTCTCACAGAGTCATCAGAGAATGTTCCAGAAGGGTGTTTCCTTCCCTAAAGCCTTTCCATGGCTCATTTTTCTCAAGATAGAGTCCAAGTTCTTTAATTGAGCATTAAGGTCTCCTTAAGATCGTCCCTTTTATAGCCTCATATGTCACTATATCCCTTATATTAAGGATCCGTCCTAGCCACACTGAACCATCTGCAATGTCTCAGACAAGGCAATAAAAGAAAGGCAATCAACAACTCCAAGAAAAAAAATGAAGGTATATATAAGAGAGGGGGGATGGTTGCAGACTACTGGCTTGGGAACAAAACACAAAGAAAACAAGACAAAACACACACACACACACACACACACACACATACACACACACAAAATCAAAAAGCCCATATTCTTACATAATCATAATTATATAAATAATGGCTACATATTTAGCCAAAAAAAAGATTATAACAATTATGTTAGGGTTGTGGGGAGAGGAAAAGCAAGAGAGTAGGTGTTATGGGAGTTCTCCCATTGGAGGAAAGTCAACAGATCGTGGCTAAAAGGGAGAAATGAAGAAATACCCATATATGCACATTATTTTAAAACATGGAGTTAAATAGCAGGGAAAATAGCTATGAGAGATCAGAGTTGTTGTCTACTGGAGAGTGGGACCTGGGAGAGGAAAGGGCTGGGGCAAGAGCCTGCTATTTTTCTTCACACAAACATTTTACCAAAATGTAACCTTAAAAGTTTTGTGTACATACTGATTTCATCTAAGAATAATAGCAGGGGTACCTGGATGGCTAGGAGGGTTAAATGTACAACTCTGGATTTCAGCTCAGGTCATGATCTCACAGTTTATGAGATCGAACCCCGAGTTGGGCTCTGCACTGACAGTGCAGAGCCTGCTTAGGATTCTCTCTCTCCATCTCTCTCTGCCACTCCCCTGCTCACACACACACACACACACACACACTCTCTCTCTCTCTCTCTCAAAATAAATAAACTTTAAAGAATGCTGTCTCTCAAAATTCTCTCAAAATAATAAACTTTAAAGAATAATAACAAATAAAGGTGTTTTTTTCTTTAACACTTTTCACAATATTCTCTCAAAATACATAAACTTTAAAGAATAATGACAAATAAAAATTTCTTTAAAAAAGCCATAGAGGCATAGCTCACCGCTAGGTTTGATGTTAATGTTACAGTTTGAGAGAGGACAGAGTAAACAGAGCAGTAGGGGTGGCATTTTACAGATCAAGAAACTTGCTATCTAATGTGGTGAACACTAGTGATTAGGAGAATCATCTGGAATCCATCAGGGACACAGGCTTCTGAAAGCTTTGGAAACGCTGATTTACCTGGATTTGTAGATGAGATTTTCTAGGTTTGGGGGATCAAGATTAAAATCTTCATGATACAGTATATTTTTGCTGCTTGTAATAAAGCATTGATACCAAAATATATTTTTCCTAAAAATGATTCAAAATTTTTTATGTTTGTAGTGCACTAGTATTCAGCAAAACATTAGTTACTGTTGGTCTGTGTGTAAGCCTGATGTTGGAATTCTCTCACGTGGATTGTTTTGCTGTACACTTAGAGCTCGTTCCTGATGAATTATTTGCTTGTGTGCATTGTGGCTACCAGCCTCGGAAGTGATTTAAGGTTAAAGCAGTTTGCTAGCTGCTGTGTGCCACTTTTTAACTGATATATTCCCTTTGTCTACAGGGATTGCATAGGAATTTATTCCAGTTTATTCTCCAAGAACCAATGATACATTACTTTTATATCAGAAAAAAAGCAAGAAAATTTGTAAAGGAAGTAGTTTTCTCTACACCACTTCCTTTGTTCCCTCTTCCAAAGATTATTAGGCAGGGGTCAAGAAACATATTAGACCATTTTAAGGTAAATGATGTAAATGAAGAAAAAGTTTATACAGATAAAACATAAGAGATATCTTGGGGGAAGGAATGGGATTTGAACGACGGATCACATGGCTCCCAGAAGTTTTTTTCATAGAAGGGTTTTCCCAAAATATAGAAGGTATCAGTGTCTCCCAAGGACTCAGTAGACCAGACACTCATTACTGACACTCTCTCCTGTGTTAAGCCAAAGGACTTTGCACTTTTTTTGAAGTTTATTTGTTTTGAGAGAGAGAGAGAGAGAGAGAGAGAGAAAGAGAAAGCATGAAAGCATGGGAGGGGCACAGAGAGAGGAGGGGAGAGAGAGAGAGAGAGAGAGAGAGAGAGAGAGAGAGAGAGAGAGAGAATCCCAAGTAGGCTCTGTGCTGTTAGCGCAGAGCCCTATATGGGGCTCAAACTCATGAACACATGATATCATGGCATTAACCAAAATCAAGAATCAGATGTTTAACCCACCGAGCCACCCAGGTACCCCAGGGCTCTGCATTTTTTTAAAAATTTCTTTTTAATGTTTATTTTTGAGAGACAGAGTGTGAGTGGGGGAGGGGCAGAGAGAGAGGGAGACATAGAATCCGAAGCAGGCTCCAGGCTCTGAGCTGTCAGCACAGAGCCTGACTTTGGGCTCGAACCCACGAACTGTGAGATCATGACCTGAGCCGAAGTTGAATGCTTAACCAACCAAGCCACCCAGGTGCCGCTGCATTTTTAAGACTTAGATGACAGTATGTGAAGTTTTCTGCCAATTTCTGCTACCAACGTCCTTCAAGTCAGGAACCACGTTAAAGCAAAGAACCTATGAGAGCATTGGCACTTAGTCAGGCTCAGCTCTCTCTTCCATTCCAGAAAGAAGAAAAGAAAGTCCTGTTCTCTATCACACATAATTTAAAGCAACCCTCAGTGAAACAGTTTTCATTTCCAACTTCCTGACACCCGGACCTCCTAGGTCTGTCTTGCTGGGGTCCCGGAAGCCACCACCAGGACAGCACCAAACTTACACGCCCCTGCGCACTGGTTGCTGCCATCTAAAAACAAGGTCCTGTGGTGGGGCCAGGGCCTCCTCTGAAGCTGTCACCATCACCACCACGTACCCCTGTTCTGCCTCAGCAAGGAGAGGGCTGGGGCCCCAGGACCATCTCCCTGCTCTGCAGCCATCCAAATAGAGCAGCCACGGGGGGTTCTGGCTCTTTGTCTAGAGCCAGCCCTCCCTTGTGCTGAAGCCCTGTGCCTTGGGACAGTTTCCTGGGAGAAGACTGGGAGGCCCAGGAAGCAAAGAGGTCAGCTGCAGAGGCTACCCTACCCACCTCTCAAAGTTTCAAGAGGGCACCATTCGGCTTAGGGAAGCAGCAAAAAGGATCCTGAGAGGAAAACCCCCCTCTGCCACTAATTCCTAATGTAACAGCTCTCACCTACTAGGATATGTAAATGTATGTATGATAAAGGTAAAACAATCAGAATGGTGTGCAAATAGTCGGCAAGGAGCTTGACAGACTAGATTCCATAGCCTTGAAAGCTAGCTCATAATACACGAGAACTCACTATATAATGAAGGAAGGAGGAAAGCGTGGCAGTTAGTATGGGCTTTGGAAGCAGACCCACAGAGGTTCAAATTCCAACTCTCATTTGCTGACTGTGTGACTTCCTACATACTGCCTAACGTTTTGAATCCTGTTTTCCTCATAATTAATGTAAATAATTAGATCCAGGCTATAATTACAGAATAAATTATTGTAAGGATTAAAGAAAAATACATGAGAGAGGTACTCGGCACAATGACAGGAACCCAGGAATGGGCACGAACTGGATGGAGTAGGTTTTGGTGTGATGTCAACTGAGTTCCAAGCCACTTAGGAAGAAGTCTCGGTCTCATTTTCCTCATGAGCTGTAAAGCTCTGGTGGTAAAATTAAAATTACTCATGGACAGAGGCACAGAACAAAATGGGGATAAGGGCTACCTTTACGGAAGCAAAGATCCCAATCCAGTGGTGTTACAGGCTTCCCACATTTTTGAATCTGTGACTTGCATGAAGGCAAATGCACCCAGCAGGCAAATGACGACAAGGCCTGGAGCTCAAGACCTGTCCTGGTCGCGCACCTGCAGGTGCCAGTCCACTGCACCTGCAGCCTCACGCACCTGCAGCCTCACGCCGCCACGCAGAGAAGCTCACCCACACCTGTGGCCCCATCTGCCCACAAATCTCCCCCTCCCCTCCCCCACAAAGCCTGCCTGTAAACCCAGATCACTCCCCTTTCTGCCTGGACATTATAGACAGTGACGGAGGGTGTTGCTGGGCTGTCGGTGGAGGCTGAACTGGGCAGGACAAAGAAACAGCAATCAGACTGCTTCCGTGTGCGGCAGGTAATTACAGAATCTGCTAAATTACAGTGATTAGGCATCACCAAGGCGAAGTCAAAAGAAGTCTCCTGCAACTTTAGAGGTGGGAGGGGGAAGGATTAATTAAACATCTCCTTGCAACTGATTTAATCTCTCCCTTGGAAGAAACCGCAGGTTCGGAAGAGAGGAGAGAGAGACTGGGCGAGGGAAGGGGACCTAGGGAAATCCTCCCACAATGGGGCTGCCTAGGTCTGTAAATGGTCCTTGGGGAGTAAGTGATGAAATGGGACACGGTGGCCTTTATCATGGAAATGTAAGACTTAAGTTGAGGATCAGGGGCCCTAGGGGGAAGGGGTAAAGAAGGGACCCTGGATAATAGTTGATAATATCCTGCTGGGGTCGGGGCTGATCTGCATAAATACAGCCAAACCAAGCTTCAGGTGGTTGTAGATTTTTCTCTTGAAGGAATTATTCTGCTGTGTCAAAAGTTCACCACCCCCACATTCTGTCATGTTCATGCAAAATGGGCCTTTTTTAGCCACTGAACACTGAAAACAAAGGGTACTCAGCCAGAAACCCATTTTACCAGCAAAACTAATTAAATTTAGGTTCTGGACGGAAGAGAACCCATTGCAATGGCAAGGTGGGGTGGGGAGGGGGACAGAGAGACCGAACAACATAGACAGGAGAAGTTCTGTGCCTCTGTCCAGGAGTAATTTTAATTTTACCACCAGAGCTTTACAGAGAGGGGTGGGTTTCTGCAGACAGGGGAAGGGCCTGCTGAGCTGGTGTTCTCCAGGGAAAAATAGTTCTAGAAGTATTTAATGTTTGTGACCTTGGACAGCCTCTAAGCCATTTCTCGGCCTCATTTTCCGTATCAATGCAATGGGCACACTTGTTCTGGGTACCTTACATGGTTATAATATGATGGAATAATATTGAGATTATTATATGTGATTCATTTAGAAAGACAGGCTAACAGATCAGGCTTCCCAAAGCTCTGATTCTGCCATTATCTTTCTCAGAAAATGTCTGTGGTTTCCCATTGTCCACGGAATCAGTCCCATTTCCCCTATAATTATGGAGTTAGTTGTAATATGTAGTAAGAATATGTAGACTTAGTTTTTGCACACACAGGCAGGTGCCTCTGCCTGAAATGCCTTTTCTTCCTTCTTCACAGGGCTGTTCCTCATCCATTAGCTGTGTGTGATCTTGACAATGACCTAACCTCTCTGAGCCTCAGTTTGCTCATCTATAGAATAAGAAAAATGCAAAGCCTCAGTGCCAGGATACTTGGGAAGATTAAATTCACCCACCTGTGTGAAGCGGCCTGGGCCACAGTAGGCTCTCGGTGAATGTTGTTGAAGGTGACAAAGGCCATACGCTTCAGATCACCAGGAAAAGGGCAGGAGCCTTATTAAAAAAAATATTGATTGTAAACTTGAGGAACATCTCAGATGTTTTAAAAAGTGAACAGTGTGGATAAGAGCCCTTTCTTCTGTCTGCGGCAATGATTAAAACCAGGCCTTTAGCAAAGAAAAATTCGACACACTAACCCTTCAGAGGCAGGAAGTGTCGTTAAAAGGTCATCTTTGCGACTCAGACTTCATATGGTCCAGGGGAAGGGTTCCAAATGGTTATGCTTTCATTTTGCAGTGTTGCCAAGAGGATTTGAGAATCCACAGGGCCTCATCTGTTGTTCCTTAAGCAAACATCTAATGTAATTTGAAATTTCACTTCATCATTCTGATGGCCGCCAGCAACTCTCCCCCAGCCTGTTAACCCTCCTCCCGTTTAGGGAGGTTCGGGCACTTTCTGAGCAGCCAGAAAGTGCCAGTTCTACATGGGTTCTCTCTGCCCACCAGTCATGAAGAAAAAGACAAAACAGGTTGTGGGGGAAGTGCCCTGCTCGTGATATCTCCATGTGGCTTGCAAGGCTTTTTCTTCCCTTATCTCTCTCTCCTCTCTCTCTCTCTCTCTCTCTCTTTCTCTAGAAGCCAGTATTTTTTCAAGGCATGCTCGGAGTCCTCTGAGTGCTTACAGCAGCCCCAGTACATATTAACAAGAAAGAATAGCCACACTTCTGGAATGGGGCACGGTCGGCTAGGGCCACAGGTTTGTCTGACTGTCAAACACACAGCCTAAAGCACTGCTTTTTCTCGGTTGTCAAATAGAAAAGATGTGCAGCAGAAAACAGATAGTGGGTAATACACTTGCATCAGGGCATCTAAGAAATAAATCCGTAATTATTTATTGGTCACTGACCCCCCTAAAGAAGGAAGAAACAAAGAAGACATGTATCCATACCCACTGGTTTTTGGCGAGCTGATCCTGACATCCATCCAGGGAAGTGGGTGTTACTGCTCTACCACAGAGTACCCAGTTAGGTGACTGGCCCAGGGTCACGAGACTGCCAAGGGGAAAAGCCCCTGTGTGGAATGGTAAAGGGCGTGGGTTCTGTAATCAGATCAGGATTCTAGCCTCTGCTGCCTTACCTAAATCCCACTCTTTCCTAGCTACCTGACCTGAGGCAGCGTTAATAAAACCTCTGAAGCTTTAGGTGCTAGGCATACAAAAAGCCGTAATAGCAACACCTGATATTCAGCAGGATAACTCTTGTAAAGTATCTGGTAGGCTGCCGGACCCTAGAAAATACTCAATGAAAGTTGGCCGTGGTCATAGGCAGCCCCACCTAGACATTGGAAGCTGGTGTTACACATGCAACAGGCCTCCTGCCCATGATGTAGGGTGTAGGCTGCCCAGTGCCTCTCTTCTGGACCAGGGCGATGCTGTTTCTTCATTTGTAAGAAACCGGTAAGTTCTTGTGAGTCCCTCCAAGGACTGAGGAGAGAAACAAAAGAACATGCTTTATAAAGAGCTTCACACTGTACCGGGCACCCAGCTGGGGCTTAGTACATGGCAGCAATTATTATTATAATACATGTGAAGGAGTTTGGGAAATTAAAATGCTGCATAAACTCAACACATTATTATTAGTCTTACTGTATCTACGCCATAGGTCCTCAATTAAGGGATAATTAAAGATTAGCTAAGGTTACAAGGTTGGCTGCCCACATTTTCTTTCTTGGTTTGGTCTTTGGTGCTGCTTGTAACTTTTATTCAGGCCCCAGGCAAGACATAAAAATACACTCAAACACCCAACCACATTAAATGCCAATAGATTTTGCAACATCTAAACCTAGAGAAAGAACACTGCTGCTGATTTGTTAAGTTTAAATCTCAGAAGCATTGGGAGGCCAAGGGAGTTCGCTCTGGGGGGGCGGGGGGGGGAGGGCGGGCAGTGCATGGAGGAAGTGTGGAGGGCAGACCCTAGAATCCACAGTGCCGCGTGTAAGCCGAGGGTCTCACTCAACCCACCCAGACCTCGGTTTCTAGAATGAAAGTAAGAACGCTCGCCTCTGAAAAGAGATAACATGTCTCTCCTGGCAGGTGCTCCGTCAGTGTGAACTTCCATTTCCCTTTTCCTGCTCCCAGACTCACATTTGGCTATTTCTGTTTACCAAGTGCAGACACAAATTCAAAACACCTCCTTGGGGAAAGGAAAAGCATACAAGACTGGATCACTGGTCTCCTAATGCAAAGATTCACGGAGAATTAGACTTTACTTCTGTGTGAGGTACTCTTGGGAACTAAGGAATACCCATCACTTAGGCAAGCAAGGCAGTATGGTTTCCAGAAAGGGCAGCCCTAGTATGGTAAAAGGGGTCGCTCCTCAGGACCCGAGCATCTGGTGCACATAAAGGCCAAGAAAGGGAACTAAGGAGATGCGGGCAAGGAGAGTCTTCGAAAGGGCAAATCAGGGCTACAGTTATGACACAGGGACTTGATCCCACCTCTGATCATTCACATATTCATTGATTCATCTCTCACAAGCCTAAACAATCTTAGAATCTGGAGTCTGATACGTTCATTTTGAAAAGGGAAAACAGGGCCCTAGGAGAAAGACACAAACAAAATCCACACAAAGACCTTGATTATTGCCCCTCCTTGTTTTGTCATGTGATGAGTGGAGGGTCCTCAGGAAACTATGTCACCTGGGATCCATCCCAGACTCTGTTTGGGGGAAATCTTGGCCTTTCTCCAGGCCTCAGTTTCTCTGTGTTTTAGGGTTTAGACTAGAGGACTTCCAAGGTCCCTTCCAACACTAGTCCATGGTGCTTATGTATATCACATGGAGGCTCGCTCTCTCTTCCCAGAGTGAATTTGGAATGATCGCTTCACATCAGGTCAAATTTCACATGCTCAGGGGATTCAGCCACTACCTAGAGAGAGCTCACCTGATGTGCTTTTATATGAGTTCATAAAGAAGGCGGTGGGAGATATGTTAATAGTTTTCATGAGGTGCTATGGCCTAAGATTTGGAGATGATATGAATTATGCTTTGTGTTAAAGCCTTCTTTATTGTCGTGGGAGGAAGAAAGTAGACATAGTTTATGTGTTTTTTTGGAGCAGAGGAACTTTTGATTTACTACCCAGGAGGGGGTTATGTTTCATGGACAACACTTATTTTAGTTCTGTGTCATTATTGCTGTGCACTTTGTGAGTGAAGAAGTGTGCAACTTTTAAGAGAATTTCTTGAATACTTGAAAAAAAGAAGAGAGGAAGGGAGCTAAGCATCTATTCAGTTCAGGCACCTTCCACTTCTTACATGAGATTTCTGTGAGATAGGTTATTGTACTGTGCCCATTTTACAGGGAAGATAAAGGCTCAGAGAAATAAGAGAATCGTACTAACATGAATTGGCCAAACAAAAGTCTGTTTAACCATAAAGTCCTCATAGTTTGTTCAATTTCATATGCGTATGTGTATCTTCAAAAACCAGGAAAATACACCTAAGGGTTGAAACCAACATGATGAAATTACGTGATGGCAACTACGTAGGCCCATCCCATAAGGGACTATCCCAAGCCCACATCTGAGGGTTCAAATTGCTGCTTTTGAGCATTGTGTTATAATGCTGATTATAAAGATGATCCCAAGGCATGCAGAAAGGCCTAAGATGGGAACCTTCCATCGGACACAAATTCCAAAAAAAATATGTACTCTATTTTAAGAAAATTGCTAACTTATTTTGAAAGTTTCAGGCTGGAAGTCAGAAGAGCTGAGATCTAGTTTTGGTTTCTACAATAATTGAACAAAGCCACCTTGAGCAGGTCACTCAGGATCCTTGAGCATTTCTTCTTGAGCATTTGTTCTTAAAATAATGGGGTTTCACCATGAGATTTGTAAGGCCCCTTTGAGTTAAAGCTCTGTGATTCCATCTGTAAAATTCACTTAATATAACAGCTCATACCCCAGTGAGGGATAAATGAAGTGTTACCAGGTTGCCTTGTAAGTTTCATGCACACGTTTCATCTCCTTCAACTAGAAAGTGGGTTCTGGGAGAACTGGAATGTGTCTTATGTCTGGCACCCAGCACATGTCAATAACTGTTGAGTTGACTCTAAGAGTGAAAAAAGGAATGGATCCTATCATTCCTCGTGCTATAATAACGGACATGGATTTAGGGATTAGAGAGATCTGAATTTTAATATAGCTTCACTCTGAGCCTCGTTTTCCAAGTTTATAAAATGGGAGCAATAATGCTGACCAAACAGGGTTGTTTTCTGCTAATTATTATCACCAAGTTAAGTGTCTTTATTGAAAGGAAGGTGAAAGAGAGAATACATAAGGACCTTACAGGGTGCAACTAGCTCCTTAATTAATCTTTATTAGGCTCGTGGCAGCTGTGTGCGTGTACCTGCGGTCACTCAACAAGCGTTGTTTAAGAGGTTTTAAGGGCAGAGTATGACAATGCTAATCACTGGAAAGAGTCCATCAGAAAGAATACCAAGTGCCTAAATATACTGTGTGCCCGGCACTTTCCTGCACTAGTTACAGGAGGCAGGAATTGCTCTTCTCACACTGAAGATAGGAAAGCCCTGCTCAGACAGGTTAAATAACCCACTGAAGGCCAAACAACTGGCAGAAGCTCGGAGATGTCCCAAGACCAGAGAGTTTAACGAACTATAGTGAAAATTCCCTACAACTTGAGTCTTGTGGTGATCACTGTGCTCTTGACAACCACAAAACAGAATGAAAAGGCAGGTGGGGAAGGAGGAGAGGCCACCTAGCTCATTACAGCACACAGGCCCAAATCAAGGTGGGGTTCATTTAGAAGGGGGAAAGAGATGAAAAACTACCATGTATTTTCATTCAAATGCAAAAAAGTTTAATTAAGGACCTTAATTAGGAAATGACATTTGAAGAATCCTTCAAACATGCTCCCCTTCCTAACGAAAACACTGAATTATTTCTCATTATTGCAATTTTTAAAAACTGGGTTGGAAACGTGTCTCACGCTTGTGTGATGTTACTGTTCTCTGGTGGCTAACAGCCCTGCAGGAGAGCCTTGGGTGCACTGGGAAGGGTGGTGACCCCGGGCTGAGACCGCTGCGGAAGGAAGGATGGCTCTGGGAGGGTGGAGGCACGGGCTCCCCCAGCACAAAGGGGTCTGAGTATGTTCAGGCCATGGCTTCCCATGTGCAGAATCTAGAGGTAAGAAGGGACTGGACTACAAACACCTGCTCCTCCATTGCCAATGCCAGCCAGTATTTCCTGAAGTTTCTCCCCCTCTCCACCCCACCCCGAATACAAGTCCTCTGAGAAGTTCCAAGGATGCAGCTATGGTCAAAAAATTTTGGGAGGGGCACCTGGGTGGCTCAGTTGGTTAAGCGTCGGACTCTTGATTTCAGCTCAGGTCATGATCTCATAGTTTTTGAGTCTGAGCCCCACATCCGGCTCTGTGTGCTGACAGTACAGAGTTGGCTTGGGATGGCCCCTCTCTCTCTCCTTCTCCCTCTGTTCCTCCCTGCTTGTGCACAAACTCTCTCTCTCTCTCTCTCTCTCTCTCTCTCTCAAAATAAACAAATAAACCTAAAAAAAAAGTTTAGACAAATACTCCGTATCACCTCCTCTCTTTAGAGAAACCCAACACACATAATCAAATAAATGCTCCTAAGAATTCCTGGATAAAGGAATCTCTTTAACTTGAACATGTCCCAGTATTTTGGTCTGTGTAACCCTCCTTCTTTCAAGTAGTACCTAGTAACATCCTCCAACCTGGTTCTCTCTGGGGTGTTTTTAAAGATCACCCTCTGGGCTATTTTAACCATCCCTAGGATCTTTCTGGTAGGAAATTGCACCATGTTTTACCCTTATCCAAAAGCCTTCCATGGCTCCACACTATCTACATAGTCAAGTGTGAACTCTTTAGCCTGACATTCCAGATCGTCCCTCACACAGCTTTAAATGATAATCCTGGCCCATTCCTTTTCATCACCTATCCTGTGGCCCCTCCCTTACCATTCACCTAGGTGCCAGTCTTTTTTTCTTAACTTTTTATTTTGAAATAATTAATAATTATTTCAAATTATTTCAAAAATAAATTAAAATTATTACTAAATTAATGTTAATTATTAATTTAATTCATTAAAACTAGTATTACTCAGATTAATTTTATTTTTAAATTTTTTTTCAAGCTTCAATAGTAAATATTCTGCTATGTATTAAATACTGCATGGTTTGCCCAAGCTAAGATGAAACCACATCATGAATCAATAAGCATTTTGCATTTTCTTTCATCATCTACTCAAAGTCATGCCTACTGCACC